>NC_088715.1:39823018-40423018 GCF_963576615.1 Watersipora subatra
CTGCAAAAATGAGCTCTTTCGGGGTTACGTCATTGTCACGGGGTCGGAAGATTTCATTCATCGTGATGGTGTTGGTCAGAGGAGTAGTGGTCCTCTCAGTCCGGAGTTGTGGGTCAACTTCTGACACAGGCTTATCTTTAGTACTGTAAAGCTCAATCCAGCCTTCATGTTGAATTGCCTTCTTTCTTCTTTTCTCCTTTCATACACCTGCCATGGTAAAGTCTTTGTGATCCGGCCTAATTAATTTAGGTTGGAGCTTTGCATTTCCTCTTTTTCTTGTGAAAAATGATTTCAACCAGACTTGGTCTCTAAGAATTATTTTAACCAGACTTGATATTTAACTTTAAACAGTGGTACAACTACTTCTTCACCCCTTGCACCACTTTGTTACAAGTACTTCTCCTACCCTCTGTATTCGCTCTTGTAGATCAATGACATACTCATTCTCTGTCAACTCACGCCGGTCACCGGGGTTTAATGCATATGGAAGTAATCGCATTTCTCTGCCCGACATCAGGAAATTGGCTGTCTTCTTTGTCATTTGACGAGGAGCTGACCAGCTGGTTTTATGATTTGTGGGAGTAGTTGGTCCTATGTACTAGTCTCTCGGCCTGTCAGTAATGTTTGCATTGAATTTCCCACAGTCCTGTTTAGTTTCCCACAATCAAGTTTCTTTGATGTTGTTGGGGTCTTAGATCTGATAGGATTAAGGTTGTGTTTTATCACATCTCCAGATTTCATGGCATGCTTAGAAAAACTCTGGTCGGAAGTCTGCGTCCTAGTCACAATGGACAGCCTCAGGTATACCAAATTATGAGAAGACGCGCTCGTCCAGTACTCAGGCGGTTGTTGTAGCCTTCCTGTAGGATATCGGGATCGTATCACTCTACCGAGTAAAATGGGCAGTGAACATCAGAACTACATGTAGAGTGCTTTTATCCACAGAGGAAGGCAGCGGTTCACACAGGTCAATGGTACTGACTTGCCAGGGACAGCCTGTGTGTAAATGATTGTCTACTCTGCTTCGCATATGATTGGTTTCTTTGGCTTGCTGAAAATCTTTGAATATTCAGACCCGTTGCTTGACCAGACTCGCCATTCCTGGTCGGAACTAGTCTTGTCGAATAGCGGCCATAACCTTGTTGGCATCAATATGCGCTTCTTGATGAGTAGACTCTATCAATGACTTCCATTGATTAACTGAACAGATTTTTCTCCTTTTTCCACCAATTCTTGTGATCTGCAGTTCTTTGAGGATGTTAAGGTTGCAATGTGTTCTCAGTCACCAGAGCTTTTTGGCGGTTTCTTGGCTCACAATTTTAAGCTCTATTCCTTCTTGTTTCTGAATCATCTGTATTATCGACCTTAAATTAGGGCCTCGAGTTGTTGCTGGCTAAGGTTTGACTTCCTGGGCACTTGTACTTGGCAAATGTGTTGTTCCTCCTGTCGAGGTATTTGGGAGCAAATGGTTTCACTCCAAGTTCTACACTCTGGTGCGGTGTTCAGAATTTGCACATTCTTCCTTTTTTGTATTCCCTTCGGGATGTTGCTGAGAAGAGTATTTTTTGGTGGTAGATGGTGGTTTAGTGGAGAAAGCTGGATCTGTCACCGAATGTTGGTTGTGTTGCTAGGGTTTAACAAAAGCGGGTGACTGAGAGGAATACTGCCGAACTTGGGAACCAAGGTGTCTTTGCCTCTCGCACCATGCTTCCCCGAAACGGAGGTTTCTGAGTAGGCTATCTATGATGCTCAGGATACAAGTTCATTGGGCATATCTGCAGTGGTGTATGATCTGGTTTTTTGGGGAAGCTTTGGGTTGATTGACGTCTTCCATGTGAGGATTTGCAGGAGCCATTCGAGTGCATTGGCTGCAGTCCTTGCATTCTTGTTGGCTGGGCCTGTCAACGTTTTTATGAACTTTCCCTTTTCGGTATGCGCTTGAGAAGTCATAAAGAGCCAAAATCTTTATCTACCTAGCTAGTTGGCCTTGAGGTTGGGCTGTTCAAAGCAAAAGATAAGAGGTAAAAGATGCATGGTTCAGCTAAATCACAAAAATTTAAAAGTGTGGTATCTCTGGGCTGCCCTGCTCGAACTCCGTTAGTTTATTTTGTATCTCATTTAAACTTTTTGGTGTTACCCGGTCATCACTCATGTAGCAGGGTTGTTGGCTAGTAGTACTCCCATAAATTCTTTTATTGGCAATCCTTCTTTCTCCTGTTCACTCAACGACAGGTGGGCAGTTCTTATGACTTTCTGAAGTTGGCTGGTAAATGCATATATATGTATATCCTCGCCAGGCCCAAAATGCATTTGTTTTAGTAATTGATGCCCTTGTCGTTCTATAATTCCATATTTTTCTAATCGGTGTGTTTTTCATTTTTAGTAGCTAGCTGCAGGTATTCCTTTTGCCACGTTGCCCTTTAGGGCCAGTTTAAAACGTAGGTTCATTTTTTTCTGGGCTCATTTGTTGTGTCTGGATAGCTCAGTTTTCCAGGAACTCGGATACATCTGATGAGCCGTTATAAATTGGGGCACTCATCTGTTAGCCTCTAATATGCGCGTTATTTTTTGTTTGTAGTTTAAGATAATCTAGGAGTTGTTTGCACTTTTTGGAAGCCATGGTCTGTATAATTTATAGGTTCAATTTTTATTATTGTGAAATCTCACTGCTGCCATCAGTGAAAGGAACGCATAGATTCACAGATGTTAATAGCAACTGACACAGAAATTATTGATCAAGCGTAATCAGTGAGTGGCAGATTAACGAGACAATTATATTATCTTTGCAACAACAATATGGGTCGTCACTCATAAATAAATCATGATATTAGGTA
The DNA here is from genome assembly GCF_963576615.1 of Watersipora subatra. Taxonomy (NCBI): domain Eukaryota; kingdom Metazoa; phylum Bryozoa; class Gymnolaemata; order Cheilostomatida; family Watersiporidae; genus Watersipora; species Watersipora subatra. The sequence continues at coordinate 39,825,853 of NC_088715.1, forward strand.
GAAAACTTAATAGTGAACACCAACAAACATTGATGTAATATTGATGTAATACCCCATGGTGACTAAAACAAAATTTCTACAACTCGCGTCTGTCTGAGTGTTGGAATATTCGTCTAAGTAAAAACAAGATAAACATTGATAATAATGGTAAGTCTATGAATATCGATAAATGGTGTGTGAAATGTATAGTTAAAGTTACATGGACTTTTTCTCATGGATTTCTGATGTGTAAACTTTTAGTGTCCAGCGTAGAAGAATAATTTAGTCGATTATTTGCTGCTACGGACTCCACAGCGATCGCCTTCGCATCCGTTTTGTCATTCCACTTCAATGTATTATATACACGGAGGAAGTACTAACTGTACATGAACAGTGGATATTGACTAGTGTATGTATAGTATTATATATACAGATTGAATACTGACTGTACATGGACAGTGGATATTGACTAGTGTATGTATAGTATTATATATACAGATTGAATACTAACTGTACATGAACAGTGGATATTGACTAGTGTATGTATAGTATTATATATACAGATTGAATACTGACTGTACATGGACGGTGGATATTGGCTAGTGTATGTATTGTATTGTATATATATACAGATTGAATACTGACTGTACATGGACAGTAGATATTGGCTAGTGTATGTGTTGTATTATATATACAGATTGAATACTGACTGTACATGGACAGTGAATATTGGCTAGCGTATGTATAGTATTATTCCACTAACGCACGAGCGGAGCGGAAGTGTGGGAGTTTTTATGATAAATGCATGTGCACACAACTTACAAAAATTATTCATCAACAATGAGACGAACCCTCGTCAAGAAATTTCATCAAAAAATTTAAGCATTGGAATGTAAAGTCGTTAAAGTATAATAACGATACAAAACACATTTAAACCTATTTAAATATGTTACCAAGTCTTTGTAAACCGTCGGTATTATTTTAAAACTTACCCATCTGATCGGATTATACACAAATAGACAGATTAATTTGAACGAAAATTGCCACAAAAAGTTTGAAAAGCTCGGTTTAATAAAAGTTAAGACCGAAAATTTAAACGCCAATAAAGCCGTGCGACCGATTGTAGAACTATTTAGCACTGCGCATTTCACGAGAAAACCGTGCTCATTTCATCAGTCTATGGCCATTTTTACTTGTATTCGAATTTATTCGAAGGTTTCTGTAATAAAGGTAGACCGTTTGAGGCGTAGACCGATTTACAGGTACGAAATTGTGGTACACAGTTTATCAGCCTGTGTTTTTTGTCCAATCACCGAAGGTTTCATTATTTGAAACGTTAGCCAAAATTCTTTACAACTTATGTACAAGCTAGGGCCGAACTACAACGCCCCTTCATAACGAGAACATTTTTTATTTTGCTACAGTTTTATACGCGTGAATGCTCTTACCCGCTTTCTGTTAAAGATCGCTCATCAAAACCATTCTACATTCAACGCAACCAACTTTCAAACTGTGTATAGTACACAGTAGCTTGCCATTTTACTTCTAATTTTGCATTTCAGAGTTATAATAAACATATTTCTTTATTGTTGTTGAATTACATACATTACAGTAAATTAGGCCTACAGCTTTATAACACTTTTATAACAGCTTTTATTTTGCTGCAGTTTGCAGAAATCTTCGAGAAGCAAGAACGCTCATAGGTTTTCTATTATTGCTGTATTACTATATTAACAATATTGGTTATTTTAATAATATCGGTGCATTTTACTTATAATATTCACCAACATTGCATTTCTCCTATTGCAAGAGAGAGATATAAACGTGTAATATTTTCCTTTCATTGTTGTTGTTTGTCATGACCAAACACTTTTTAAATAAATTTTCTAAAAACCTATATAAATACCACAACTTCTCGATATTGCTACCTATGACGTTTTGAAATGTAAACAAAATTGTGTATTGGTTTTCTATTATTACTATATTAATAAAATTGATTATTCTAAGAATATCAGTGCATTTTACTTCTAATATTGGCCAATATTGCATTTCTCCTGTTGCAGGGGGAAAATATAAACATCTTTTCCATTCATTATTGCTTATTGTTGTATATAATAACACCCACACCCAGTACACTACAGCTACCATTGCAGTTATCCTATTGCACTGCAGAGCCATTTGATCGCTAATATTGCATTTCTCAACCATCAGTACCCTTTATTTTTTTGCCAATATCTCTGGCCATCTCTTTGGTCGTGGGCTGTATGACAGTGGAATTTCTAGTATTATATATACAGATTGAATACTGACTGTACATGGACAGTAGATATTGGCTAGCGTATGTGTTGTATTATATATCCAGATTGAATACTGACTGTAAATGGACAGCAGATATTGGCTAGCATATGTGTAGTATTATATATACAGCGGGAGTACTGACTGTACATGGACAGTGAGTATTGGCTAGTGTATGTAGTATTATATATTTTTAATAAGGTAATAAACTAACAGCAATGCTAGATGACTCAAGCAAACTCTAGGAAATAGCAATTCTTTCTGTAAACAAATCACTGTTATACAATGTGACTACCTTATCATGTTATACAATGTGGTTGCCTTATTATATTATACAATGTGACTACCTTATCATATTATACAATGTGTCTACCTTATCATATTATACAATGTGACTACCTTATCATATTATACAATGTGACTGCCTTATCATATTATACAATATGACTGCCTTATTATATTGTATAATGTGACTACCTTATTATATTATACAATGTGACTCCCTTATCATATTATACAATGTGACTACCTTATCATGTTATACAATGTGGTTGCCTTATTATATAATACAATGTGACTACCTTATCATATTATACAATGTGACTACCTTATCATATTATACAATGTGACTACCTTATCATATTATACAATGTGACTGCCTTATCATATTATACAATATGACTGCCTTATTATATTATACAATATGACTGCCTTATTATATTGTATAATGTGACTACCTTATCATATTATACAATGTGACTACCTTATCATATTATACAATGTGACTACCTTATCATGTTACACAATGTGACTGCCTTATTATATTATACAATGTGACTACCTTATTATATTATACAATGTGACTACCTTATCATGTTATACAATGTGACTACCTTATCATATTATACAATGTGACTACCTTATCATGTTACACAATGTGACTGCCTTATTATATTATACAATGTGACTACCTTATCATATTATACAATGTGTCTACCTTATCATATTATACAATGTGACTGCCTTATCATATTATACAATATGACTGCCTTATTATATTATACAATATGACTGCCTTATTATATTATACAATATGACTGCCTTATTATATTGTATAATGTGACTACCTTATCATGTTACACAATGTGACTGCCTTATCATATTATACCATGTGACTACCTTATCATGTTATACAATGTGACTGCCTTATCATGTTTAATTTGATACAAATGTTTTAGTGTAGTCAGCTTATCATTTATCTGTGTGTATAACGTATAGATGCTCAACAGTTACAAAAACTCATCAACCTTTCAAGGGTGTATATAGTAGTGTTGGGCCGGTATCTAATTTAGTGCCGTATCGGATATCCTTGCTCAATTTTATCGGTTTTTCCGGTATCGGTATCCTCGGTATTTACCATCTTCGGTATCCTTTGCCAACTAAGAAAGTTCGGTATTGTTGGTACTATTGTTCGGTATGTGGTTATCAGTGTGTCTTTAAATGGTTTAAACTTTAAATCATAACTGTCTCTAACAATTTTTATCGTTGTGCAAAAAGTAGCCTGTGCAAAAAACATTCTTTAGTCAGCAGTATATTGTTACGGCAAAGAGACTCCTTGTTTTAGAAAGCCAACAAAGAAAGATGGAAATATAATTTTCATGATAAATGTTTTTATTGTTTATTCTATTAAAAAATATCGTTATTGATACAAACGTTATGTATAATAAAGAACAGATAGATAATGGCAATGGGCTCTCTTTGTTAAATATACTGAAACAGTTTAAAAAAAATCTTACTATCACATATTGTAATCAGGTAATGTAATCACATAATTATACGCAGTCCAATTAGAGTCCAGTCCCGTTAAAGTCTTTATACGTCCTCTCATCTGTGTAGAACTCCCAAACCTTCGAGGCTGGTGGCATTATCAATGTAACGTAATATAATAGTAGATACAGTAAGCGTGGAAATTTTTGATGAATTTGTTCGCCAATGCATGCTGAGATTGGCATGTTCGTCATGAAGCGTTTTAAAAATCTCTCCGGATATCCGTATAACCATATACCGATAGGCTTTTACGGATAAATACCGATCATATCAAACCAGCCGCGGATACCTAGCTGACACCGAAAATGATTGGTTTCCTCGGATACCGAGAATCCCTCGGTATCGGTAAGAGCGGATAACCCAATACCGGCTCAACACTAGTATATAGCAACTAGAAAAGCACCCATACTCTCTACTCAAAAGAAGCACACCTACTCTCTATTCAAGACAAGCACACCTACTCTCTACTCAAGACAAGCACCCCTACTCTCTGCTCAAGACAAGCACCCATACTCTCTATTCAAGACAAGCACCCCTACTCTCTACTCAAGACAAGCACGCCTACTCTCTACTCAAGACAGGCATCCCTACTCTCTACTCAAGACAAGCACCCCTACTCTCTACTCAAGACAAGCATACCTACTCTCTACTCAAGACAAGCACCCCTACTCTCTACTCAAGACAAGCACACCTACTCTCTCCTCAAGGCAAGCACCCCTACTCTCTACTCAAGACAAACACCTCTACTCTCTACTCAAGACAAGCACACCTACTCTCTACTCAAGGCAAGCACCCCTACTCTCTACTCAAGACAAGCACCCTACTCTCTACTCAAGACAAACGCCTCTACTTTCTACTCAAGACAAGCACACCTACTCTCTACTCAAGGCAAGCACCCCTACTCTCTACTCAAGACAAACACCCCTACTCTCTACTCAAGACAAGCACACCTACTCTCTACTCAAGGCAAGCACCCCTATTCTCTACTCAAGACAAGCACCCCTACTCTCTACTCAAGACAAACACCTCTACTCTCTACTCAAGACAAGCACACCTACTCTCTACTCAAGGCAAGCACCCCTACTCTCTACTCAAGACAAACACCTCTACTCTCTACTCAAGACAAGCACACCTACTCTCTACTCAAGACAAGCACACCTACTCTCTATTCAAGACAAGCACTCAACTCAAAAAAGCAGATGTACTGACCTTAACTGAGCACTTATAAAGCCCAATTCAAACTATAGAAAAACAAACAGTTATTACTGATTGTACAACGAAAACAATTTAAATTTTTTTGCATATATAATTGACTGACATTTTTATTTTGAGAAATGCATAAACCAGCAGTTGGAGTTCAAACTAGTACATACAAGAATAGGTGTACATCAAAGAGAAGGAGCGTTATAAAGTAGCCATTAACTTAACAAATATAATATACTTGTAGATATCTTCATATTGAGAAACCATTTTGGTTTGAGGCACATGTCACAACAAAGTCTTTGGTTATCTCCAGTCTAATTGGAGGATGCATAAGCCACCTAGTTGGCCTTGTCCCACTCATGTCAAGCATGGCAATGTTGACAGCATACGCAATCTTTGCAGCTCTTGTCTTTACTTCACTCTTCCTGATCAGTAAGTCAAGGACAAATAATTGTCAAGGACCAGTAATTGTCATTTTTTATTACGAAAGTTAAATTGTTAGATAAGATTACTTTTGTTGATTTCTTGAGGTTTTAACTAATGTTTATTAAAGCTGTGAACAAACACTGTATAGTAATACTGATAGACCAAAAGAATACCAGTAATATCGATAATATGATTATGAGTGGTTTGTGGTTTGATCAAATGCATCACCTTGCAGTTGGACTGTGTGTGAGGATGCTTATGCTGGCTGAGCAGCATCGGAGGCGTATCAGGTTGTATACAGCATCAGTCAAAACAAGCAGAGCAGACTCCATGAGATTTTTGCTTATCTTGATCACCATCTACATAGTCTCGAACATTGTTCCAGGTAAGCATGTCACTCCGCATATAACAGCTAAAGTACTTTTCATGTGAAATCTTCTAACAGTCTGTAATTTCCTTGAAGTTCATTTCGTAATTATGTAAACATGGATACGACCGCTCAAATTTGTAATACTGTATAGAAAAGTAGGTGTCAGGGATATGAGACAGCGTGTATCAGTGATATAGGACTATATATCAGTGATATAGGACAGTATGCATCAGTGATATAGGACTGTATTTATCAGTGATATAGGACTGTATATATCAGTGATATAGGACAGTAGTATCAGTGATATAGGACAGTATGTATCAGCGATATAGGACAGTATATATCAGTGATGTAGGACTGTATATATAAGTGATATAGGACAGTAGTATCAGTGATATAGGAAAGTATGTATCAGTGATATAGGACAGTATGTATCAGTGATATAGGACATCACGTATCAGTGAGTTAGGACAGTATGTATCAGTGATATAGGACAGTATGTATCAGTGATATAGGACATCACGTATCAGTGAGTTAGGACAGTATGTATCAGTGATATAGGACAGTATGTATCAGTGATATAGGATAGTATGTATCAGTGATATAGGACAGTAGTTTCAGTGATACAGGACTGTATATATCAGTGGTATAGGACAGTATATATTGGTAATATAGGACAGTATGTATTAGTGATATAGGACAGTAAGTATTGGTGAAATAGATCAGTATGTATCAGTGATATAGGATAGTATGTATCAGTGATACAGGAAAGTATATGTCAGTGATATAGGACAGTATGTATCGGTGATACAGGACAGTATGTATCAGTGATATAGGACAGTATTTATCAGTGATATAGGACAGTATACATCAGTGATATAGGGCAGTATGTATCGGTGATATAGGACAGTATGTATCAGTCATATAGGACAGTATGTATCAGTGATATAGGACAGTACGTATCAGTGATATAGGACAGTATGTATCATAATACTGGTATGTGAAAATATGATTCCGATATGCCATATGTCTTGTCTGTAGTTTTCTCATGTCATGCCAGAGTCTAATATTACATTTTCTTTTATGAATTTAGTGGTCATTGGTTTAGCTGAACTTGCCAACATGCCAGTGCCATCCGTGTACATGACTGTCCTTCACCTAATCGCACCTATATGCTATCCAATTCTCTATGGAACTCGCACCTCTCAGGGTTTCTTAACAAGCATTCGCATGGCCATATGCTGCTGCCTGCCAGTTAAACACGTTGAAAGTGAACCTCAAATTGATGACATGGTCAGGTAAAGTATCTTTCCTCCCCACCTCTATTACGATAGCTGCTCCCTTATAATCCGTAACGACATAAACTTTAAGATAACACTGCACTCACTCTAATACTGTAAGGATATAGACCTAGAACTACTGCTGCACTCATACATTGATAAGAACATATATATGTAACGGTAGATCTGGTGAAAACACTGTAGTAACAAATTGATAGGAACATATGTACCTGTAGACCTGGTGTAAACACTACATTGATAGAAACATTAGACTGGAATGTTTCCTAAAAAACTCTCACTGTTTAAGTTGTGAATCTATACTCATTGTCTTGTTGGGATCTTTTTGGGCATGAGTTCCTTTGAACTGGAACTCGAATATGCTATGTAAACTAGGAGTACTTGTGGTCACTTGCATTGTTTGCCAGGTATGTATTGTAAGTATTGTGGGTATTGTAGGTGTTGTATGTATTGTGTGTATTGTAGGTATTGCAAGTATTGTACCTATTGTATGTGGTGTATATATTGTAGGTATTTTAAGTATTGCACGTATTTTAAGTATTGTAGGTATTGCATATATTGTCGGTATGTATTGTAGGTATCGTGTGTATTGCATGTATTGTAGGTATATTCTATGCTTGTCTTTAGGCTCACCATGATGAGACTAGGCAATGTGATGATTAAAATAGATGAACAGGCAGCCATCAGACGACATTCATCTTATCTTAAGAGACGATCTCGGATTATCAAGTCTTTCCCCTTCTTGCGGTCTTCAGAGAGGGAGCATGAGACTGCACGACCGTACAACAGCTGTGCCCCCAGGCGTATGCTTTAGCTAGTTTTTTTTGTACATTGTGTGTGTATGTGGTATGCGTGTAATGTCCAGGTTCCTCATGCATTTCTCACAATAGCAAATCTTATAGAAATCTTTGCAACGATTAGGGTAGACGATGACAAATCGAGTTAAAGAGCCATCAATTTTGGGAGTTGGTGTGTGTCTTCTGATGCATCAGTAAAAGGGTGACTTGAGATTCTTTTTAACTATGCGTTTGACGAACGCTAAAAAATTTATTGGATTTATTTAGATCTTCTAATCAATAGAACAATTACTGTGCCAGTTTATATTGATACTAGCAGAATTTCCGGTGTTGCTTATTGTTCATAAGCTGTTCTTATATAAGTAATGTAAACACAGCTTATAAACAGTGGCAGGCAATGTAGTGGTCATAGGCTAAGTTTCTTTACCTAATGAATTTGAGTAACTTGAGCTAGTCTAAATCTTTACTATAATAATAGCCATGAACCAGCTTGTAATCGTTACGCGTCATGCAGACCTGGTGCTATGCAAATGAGGAAGAAATTAGGGTCTAAAGCCTCGTGCCAGCGAACAAGTTGTTAAATGGGGACCTAGGCAGGTTAACATTGAATTTCAGCTCTAAAATTATGCTTAACTCCCATCTCAACTACCCTTAGTGCTTGATGCAATGAAGCCATATGAAGGACCATTCTTTGGTCCATTCCGGTTTAAATTTTGATGCGTACTTGACTTTTTTGGACATGACTGAATGGTGGACCCAATCTCGCGACTTAAAAACAAGAAAATGTCAAGGCCGTAGGAAATGCCCACCCAAAGGGCTATATATAGATATACATACATATATATACATATACACACATATATACATATATATATATACATATATATATATATATATATATATGTAGATAGATCTTTGCTTGGACCTAGGTGTAGAGGAACCTACGAAAAACAAATGTTCTGAAATGTTTGAGTGCTTAGTTCAAAGGCCATAAAATTACCGAACGATCTTTCTATGCACAAAGCCATAAAAAGTGTCTTTGGCGATACAGCGAGTCTTTCGTTATCATTAGATTACGCGCATCGCGTTAATGCTATAGCGACTGATAAATAAAGGGCTCGGTATTTTATTCTAGAGCACAAAACATAAATCCGGGAGTTTAACGGGAGGTTTATTTTTGCGGGAGGGTAATCTCAATTCCTGGAGGGTCTCACAAAATCCGGGAGTGTTGACAGCTCTGGTGTCATGATCTCTTACGCAATTAATCATGATCTTCAAGTGTGCTAGTAGTAACCAATAGTATTTTTGCAAGAGCTTCAAGTATGCTTATGGTGTGTAATGAGTAGGACCACAATTACTTCATTGTATAACAATATAGCTACTTGGCCTAAAAAATAGCCTGTCAGCAGACCTGGTTTAAATCAATGATATACAGCCCCCCAAAGATAGCCGACGGCCCTCATATGGGCGAGGTTTAATGATGGAGCTCTGTTGGGATTAACCCGAACAAACAAATATGCTGAATAAAGCACCTTGTAAATTTACAAATATTATGAACTATAGTGGTTATATTACTTATCTGTTGAATTCATTTTGTTGTCAAATAAATATAGTATCCCAATATTGTCACCGTTATGATCAGTCAGTTGCCATTCACAAGCATTCGTGATATTAATAGTCACAATCATAAAATAGCTCAAATTTGGTTTTGCATTTAGATTTTGAGTATGAAAACTACACTGCACAGCTTTGCCTGCTGTCCCATCTTATTGGCCAGGTAAAACAATGTGATAACGATGAAAGACTTTGTCATTTTATATTAGGGGTGGCAAAATATTAATCAAAAACTAGAAAAGAAATGCCGTTGTGCGGGTAATTATATTCAACTTTAGGCATATACTACGACCTTTACCATTTTTAAAATTACTAAAAGTAGGTAATTTGAAATGTTTTATTTTGCATGAATCTATTATTTTAGTTAGGTATCACCCCTACATTGTAGAAATTCAAGATTTGCTATTGTGAACCGCCGGGCCTACTGACTGAATGAGCTGATGAAACGATAACAGCGAGTCGTGTTTTCCAAAACCTAACAAGGCAACGCAACCGCCCCGCGAGAGTTGTGTTTGCCCCGAAACCCAGGCTAGCACAATCCTAACAGAGCTCCATCATTAAACCCCGCCCATATGATAGCCGTCGGCTATCCTTGGAGGGCTGTATATCATTGTTTAAATAGACCTGGTTCCCGAGTTTAAATCCAGTGCGAAGCGGATTTCTGGTTCCTAAAACTTTATTGCTATGACTATACATACGGACGACAAACAACAAACACTGAGATTTATCTATATATATATATATCTATATATATAGATATATATATATCTATATATATATATATAGATATATACTGTACTGGCTGTGCCACCCGGCGTTGCCCGGGTAATAAAAAAGTCTTTGAATAGAAAATTGATTTGTATTTAACATATAACAACATTTGCCATTCTTACTTTCAAACTTCATATAATGAGGAAAAATTTTTGTGCAGGTCAAATAAATTACAAAGAATAAAACAACTACAAAAGGGTTTAGATATAAATGTGAAATAATTAGCAAATAATAGCTAAATTAGGTTGGCTTTGCTGAGATTACAATAAAGGATGATTCCGGAATGATACAATTATTATGAGCTGAAAAAACAAAATGAAAATCTTGAATATGTTGAATTAATAATAATAATTCTTGCATAGAAGTGTGTGCTTAAAAAAGGTTACTGTTCCACCAGAAGATATCCATCAAAACTTTGAATACGACGATACTATTATCTCTCATTACTGGTACAAATGTAAAAGTGAGATATCATACTTTATCTGACCAAAAGGAGAGAATGTCGAGGCTTTTCTCACAAATACAGTATATTTGTCTGCGCGAGAAGAATTGGCCTTGACCTCAGATATAGTAATTGAACCTTAAAAAAAAATTTCTTAACAGGGGCATCGTAACTCGTAGCCGCATTGGTAAAATAATCAGCATACGCTATAGCTGGAGAGACACACATACGGATGGGCACACTAACTTTGAGGAATATATATATAGACAGAGGCATCGTGTAACGTGTGGGCGCAATGCTAAAATAATAGCTATAGCTGGACAATTAAAACGAAGAATACATGAATACACATACGACCAATTTTGAGGAATATATATATAGATAGACAAGCCGAATGCCTGGCATTGCATGGGTAATAAAATAATTACCTAATGAATTTTAGTAACTTACCTGAAAAGCTTGATCTTTACTAAAATCTCTACTAAAACAATACCTGCGTTGTGGACCAGCTTAACAATCGTTACGCGTAATGGTCAACAGTGCTAGTTGTTAACTCCAAGCAAGCGCTTTAAGCGTAAGTATCTTAACCAATGTAATGACTATTTTCCCAATTAATCTATTGTATTCTGTGTAGCATAATGGTTAAGTGTGCTGCCTCCAGATCTGGAGGTTTTGAGATCTAACCCAGAATAGTGTATATTTTTCATTGCTAGATTTTAATTGCTATAACTGGACACAGGGTTTGGCAGAAAGACACAAAGATATTTATATATATAGACTAGCCGTGCTTCTCAGCGTTGCCCGGGTATTCAAAATCAGCTTATAAACAATGATAAGTAATGAGAGTTACCTGCCACTCGCTATTAGCCTGGCAAATCACCAATTTGAAATTTTAGTAAGCTTACTAATGAGAGCTAATTGGCTCACGTTACCCAATCGCCCTGCATAGTATATCCCCTCAGACTATATCCCCTGCAGAGTATATATGATCTCCCATATCTATAAAGTAGATATGGGAGGGCATATCAATATTATGTAGTTTGACCAAGTTTTACATAGCCTTTGTTCCACAAATAAATATGTAATTTTTTCCTTTCAGTTGGCAGGTTTGGTGAAGATTTTGAAGTCAAGGAGCAGGCTTTAAGAGCTGTATCATTACACACCACAAGCATAGACAAAGTTCCTAGACACGCCAAAGTTGGAAGGCTATTCTCATGGCTTCCTAAACGATCAGGTCAGCATCTACTTTGTCTAGTTATAAGAACAAAGTGTTATGAGACCAACAGAATTTACATATGTTCAAATACTTCCATGTTGCATTCAATAGTAACCTTTTTATAGCTGTTCATGTATTTATTTTCTTTTATGTGTCACAACCTAAGCAAAAAATATGATGGCTGTTTTAATATGGACTGCATTTTGTCTTCTTGCTAATAGCGAGAAAGCTGGATCTGACACAAAAGGCATCAAATACGGATGTGGATGATAAAAGGAAGTCAGGCTCCTCTAATGTAACGTTGATGGCTGCTTCTGGTCCTACTCGCAAGCTTTCAAATATATCAGAACAGCCGGATAACATTGAGGAAGTGAGTGACCAGAAGCTGGACAACGAGCACACGAATGTAAAAACAGCCGGCGAAGATTTATCAATACCCGTAGATAACGTCCAGAATTCACTTGAGGTGGACAACTATTCAACACATTCATCCTCACCTTGTCTACAGCGAATGTGAGGATAGAGGGCAGAAGCCCCCATAACCTGCTACTCTTGCTGGGCTGAAATGCTGAACACTTACTGGATTGAGGACCACTTGCTGAAGTTACCACTCTTATTTCAACAAACCCGATGTGTATCTCTGATCTGGCGCTTTACTGTCTAGTAATAAACTAAATGACCTAAATGCTTCTTCATTTGTACCTGTCTTGGAATAAGAATGTGCATAAGAATGGAAGACAACTCTTCATACTCGATGTTTAAGATGTCTACTTATTGTGAATAATTTCTAGCATGCTTCTAACCTACTCTAAGGATGAATAGTAAGGATGTGAGAAACGGAGACATGAGAAGCTGATGTACGGTTACTCAGTGTTTGACAGTCTAGCTAAAGCTAAGAATTCAGTTAGATTCATTGTGCGTGAATATAAACTCCTTAACATTTCACATCTTTGAGCATCTGTAAGGAAACCCTGGGGCTTGTTTTAACTTGTGCAAGTTATTGGTTAACCTGTTGTGAAAAAGACAGACTATCAGAAATACGAAGTGTCACTAAAGAATCAGAATGGATTTCGCTAAAATGAGTTGCCTTCTAATTAAGAATTGGCCACAATGTTGGTCAACGATCATATTTATATTTAAATCATACCCATCAGTTTTAAAAACAAAAAATTGTTTTTTATCAAGACAATATAAGCAATATTGTTTGATTTTTCATTACGGGCACCAGAACTCTATTATGGGCCTATCCAAAGAGTATAGTTGCTTCTATGCTATTTTATGCTATCTATACTAGCTTTACTAATCCTGTTCTGACTGTTGAACTTTGGTACATCCAGGTTAAGAGGCAACAGATGGAAGCTGCTAGTTTTAGTACACTATGGTGTGAAAGCACTTTACTACTTATGTTTTATACTTGTCCCACGACCAAACAAGAGCGAAGCGATTGATTGGGAGAATTATGATAAATGCACATGTGCACACAACTCTCGAAAAATTATCTGTTAACAACCGTCACCAAACCCTTGTAACGAAATCCTATCAACAAATTTAATTATTTTTCAGTAAAGTCGTTTAAGTATAATAATGATACAAAACGCACATAAATCTTTTTAAATATGTTACCAAGCCTTTGAAAGGTTACCACAAATTCCTAAAACTAACCCATCTGATCGGATGATACATAAATAGACAGATTAATTCTGCCAAAAGTCGCCACAAAACGCTTGAACAGCTTGGTTTATTAATAGTTTCGACCGACCTACGAAACGCCAATAAAGCCGTGCTACAGATAGTAGAACTATTTAGCAGTGCGCAATTCAGCACGACAAAAACGTGCTCATTTTACCAGTCTATGGCATTGTTTAATTGCCAAGAAGGTTTGTGTACTGCTTGAGGCGTAGACCGATTTACAGGTACGAAAATGTGGTACACAGTTTATCAGCCTACGTTTTTGTCCAATTACCGAAGGTTTTTCAAATTATCTCGAACATCAACTAGATTTCTTTACATCTTATCTACAAGATAGGGAGTTACTACAACGCCCTTTTATGACAAGAATACTTCTTTATTTCACTCCAGTTTGCATAAAACTTCCAGACGAGTAAATACCAACGCTTGCTTTCTGTTACATACCGCTGTCAAAACCATTCTACATTCACAACACAACCAACTTCAAACTGTATATTACACATCAGCTTGCCGTCTAACTTTTAACATTGTATTTCAGAGATATAATAAACATATTTCTTTATTGTTGGCATTGTTGTTGTTAGTTAAATTACGTACAGTAGGTTAGGTCTACAGCTTGAATTAATATTTAATTATTATTGTAAAACATAAGTTTGAGATAGTTAAATATTTATTTTATTAATATTTATTTGTGTTACATATCGTTGTCAAAACCGTTCTGCATTCAACACAACCAACTTTCAAACTGTATATTACAATATATTTTACTTTTAATATTGCATTTCAGAGATATAATAAACATATTTCATTATTGCTGTTGTTAGTTAAATTACGTACAGTAGTTTAGGTCTACAGCTTGAATTAATATTTATTTTAACCAACAACCAACTTTCAAATTGTATATTACACAACAGCTTGCCATTTTACTTTTAATATTGCATTTCAATATAATAAGAGATATAATAAACATATTTCATTATTGCTGTTGTTAGTTAAATTATGTACAGTAGTTTAGGTCTACAGCTTGAATTAATATTTATTTTATTATTGTAAAACATAAGTTTGAGATAGTTAATTATTTATTTTATTAATATTTATTTCTGTTACATATCGCTGTCAAAACCGTTCTACATTCAACACAACCAACTTTCAAACTGTGTATTACAATATATTTTACTTTTAATATTGCATTTCAGAAATATAATAAACATATTTCATTATTGCTGTTGTTATTTAAATTACGTACAGTAGTTTAGGTCTACAGCTTGAATTAATATTTATTTTATTGTTGTAAAACATAAGTTTGAGATAGTAGTAGATTAGGTCTGATTTTTATACAACCTTTTGTTTTGCATAATTGACCTTTTGAATTTCATTTCAAAACTATTTGACAACTACCATGGACATACAACCTCCCAGAAAATTACGTCGTCGCCTTTTTAGAGTCGTGCTCCCTCAAATTTATTTTATATCATCTCAAACAAGTCTCATTTACATTATACTCTGTCAATTCCTGCTGAGAACTACTTTTTCAACAACCAACAGTACTCTTTCTTTTTTCCATTATTACTTTGGTCGTGGGCTGTATGACAGTGGAATTTCTAGTGAATAATATTACAAGTGAAAACTTGTGATATTATTCTGATTCTCAACTGTATCTACAGATTTATGAAGAGTGTACTGAGAAGCAATAGCTAAAGTTGCTCTCTCTCTCTTATTCACAGACACAGACAGACATCACCCTACTGTATATGACACCATCAAATGTAAATCTGATATATGTGCTGGTTATTTGTAAGATAAACTTTTGTACTATTGTGGGAGTTGGACAAATCAATAGCTTGGTAAAACAAAAGGATAACTCGTAAAGAGATCCAAACTTGCATATCCACTAGGTCACAAAGGTCACATATCCATTAGTTCACAGAGGTCACATTTCCATTAGGTCACATTCATTATGTAACAGAGGTCACATAACCATTAGGTCACAGATGTCGCATATCTACTAGGTCACAGAGGTCACATATGTATTAGGTCACAGAGGTCATTAGGTCACAAAGGTCATTAGATCTCAGAGGCCATTAGATCACAAAGATAATTAGGTATTGATCTGTGTATAAATACCAGGGTTGTGACTATTACGAAAAAATGATGACCGGACACCTATAAGTACTCACTGATATTCAGATGTGAAATGTATTACAGTCGCAGTAAATCTTTGCCTGGATATCCATGTAGTTGCATTAGCAGCGCAGTAGTGGGTCACAGTCACGCAGTATAATTGCATTGCAGACTTTTGCTAGTGCGCAGTATGCGGTGTACACGCAGTACATCTATTTTCTAATGCGGAGTGAGCAGTATTGGTGCAGTGGCAGTATTACCAACTGCATGGTGCGTAGTGCTTGATGCAATGGGAGTTGCTAGATATGAATGCGGCTTAAACTCGAGTAGGATTAGGCAAACAAATTGATTACAATGAGCATGTTGAATATGGTTTAAATGAGAATCTATGGTTTTAATACAATGTATATACTTGTAATGTTAATACAATGTATATACTTGTAATGTTAATACAATGTATATACATGTAATGTTAATACAGTGTATATACATGTAATGTTAATACAATGTATATACATGTAATGTTAATACAGTGTATATACTTGTAATGTTAATACAATGTATATACTTGTAATGTTAATACAATGTATATACTTGTAATGTTAATACAATGTATATACATGTAATGTTAATACAGTGTATATACATGTAATGTTAATACAATGTATATACTTGTAATGTTAATACAATGTATATACTTGTAATGTTAATACAATGTATATACTTGTAATGTTAATACAATGTATATACATGTAATGTTAATACAATGTATATACATGTAATGTTAATACAGTGTATATACTTGTAATGTTAATACAATGTATATACTTGTAATGTTAATACAATGTATATACTTGTAATGTTAATACAATGTATATACATGTAATGTTAATACAATGTATATACATGTAATGTTAATACAATGTATATACATGTAATGTTAATACAATGTATATACTTGTAATGTTAATACAATGTATATACATGTAATGTTAATACAGTGTATATACATGTAATGTTAATACAATGTATATACTTGTAATGTTAATACAATGTATATACATGTAATGTTAATACAATGTATATACTTGTAATGTTAATACAATGTATATACATGTAATGTTAATACAATGTATATACTTGTAATGTTAATACAATGTATATACATGTAATGTTAATACAATGTATATACTTGTAATGTTAATACAGTGTATATACTTGTAATGTTAATACAATGTATATACATGTAATGTTAATACAATGTATATACTTGTAATGTTAATACAATGTATATACATGTAATGTTAATACAATGTATATACTTGTAATGTTAATACAGTGTATATACTTGTAATGTTAATACAATGTATATACTTGTAATGTTAATACAATGTATATACTTGTAATGTTAATACAATGTATATACTTGTAATGTTAATACAATGTATATACATGTAATGTTAATACAATGTATATACTTGTAATGTTAATACAATGTATATACTTGTAATGTTAATACAATGTATATACTTGTAATGTTAATACAGTGTATATACTTGTAATGTTAATACAATGTATATACTTGTAATGTTAATACAATGTATATACATGTAATGTTAATACAATGTATATACTTGTAATGTTAATACAATGTATATACATGTAATGTTAATACAATGTATATACTTGTAATGTTAATACAGTGTATATACTTGTAATGTTAATACAATGTATATACTTGTAATGTTAATACAATGTATATACTTGTAATGTTAATACAATGTATATACATGTAATGTTAATACAATGTATATACTTGTAATGTTAATACAGTGTATATACTTGTAATGTTAATACAATGTATATACATGTAATGTTAATACAATGTATATACTTGTAATGTTAATACAATGTATATACTTGTAATGTTAATACAATGTATATACTTGTAATGTTAATACAATGTATATACATGTAATGTTAATACAATGTATATACATGTAATGTTAATACAATGTATATACTTGTAATGTTAATACAATGTATATACTTGTAATGTTAATACAATGTATATACTTGTAATGTTAATACAATGTATATACATGTAATGTTAATACAATGTATATACTTGTAATGTTAATACAATGTATATACTTGTAATGTTAATACAATGTATATACTTGTAATGTTAATACAATGCAAAGACACCAATTTTGTCAGAATGGTGATAATGCCAGACTTTTTATTCCAAAATAATATATGAATTAGAGTGCGAGTTAAACTAGTCAATGGCAATTACTAGAGTGGAAGCTGTGTATGTCATCCAGTTCGGCTTCCGACCTTCAAACATCGTTGATTGTGGTGAGAACATTGGGCAATGAGCAGTTACAGTGAAATCGCAGTACAAACACTTGGAAAGTCAGCAGTGTCAGTCGATCCACAGTACTACACATGCAGTTTCAAGCTTGTAAGATCACGCATTCGCAGTATACATGAATTGCTAGGTTTCAGGTAGTGTGCCAGGGAAGTTAATGCGCAGTAGATAATAATGGGCAATTTGGAGTGGTAGCGCAGTTGCAGTAACAGTAAAGGTTTACTAAATATTACAAAGTTGTAATGCAATATAAAATCACTGCTTATTGTACTGGCGCAGTGCAGATTTAGATTAACGCGGACCATCACTTTGCTTTATATATACATAAATAGGCAGTGGGTATATGACAGTGGACATGTGGTAGAGGACATGTGACAGTGGACATGTGACAGTGGACATGTGACAGCGAACATGTGGCAATGGACATGTGGCAGTGGGACAATGGACAAGTGGCAGTGGACATGTGGCAGTGGACAAGTGGCAGTGGACAAGTGGCAGTGGACATGTGGGAGTGGACATGTGGGAGTGGACATGTGACACTAGACATGTGACAGTCGACAAGTGACAGGAGACATGTGACAGTCGACATGTGACAGGAGACATGTGATCATCTAAATATTTCCTTGTATTGCGCATAGTGTCTGTATATTTACAAATAGTTCATAAAAACATTCCAAATCTAACTTGCCCATATGTACATGGTAAATGCTAAAGTTAGCCTTCATCAGTTTGTCTCCCATCAACTCGTTTACCCAGAATGCACTTGTACAGTAGGCCTTCACTCCATGAATGTAGACATATTCTTTGCCCCGCACAGGCTAGCAGATGTTGTCTACATCTGAGGCTTGCCGCTTCTGATGAGTAGTTTAATTGCTACAAGTAAGTTAAAGACTGAAAAACGCACTACATACGCTGGAGAGATAAAATATCTACATATTCAACAAGAACTGAACAGAGTTACAACTGCGGTGTGAAGCTAAGACGACTGCTGGAATTCAATAATAGCTGTGTGTATTGATCGCCATGGCGATCAATACACAGCGTATGGCGACATGGCATTCTAATAGAACGCCATGGCGCTCTATTTTTCAACCTTTCCTTTATAGTGGCGGTCAATTGGAGGTGGCGTTCAAATAGAGACTGGCGTTGCATCTTTCAAGAAGATAAATGGGAAGATAAATTTAGCACTTTTACGGGCAAAGCGAATGTCGCCTACATGCTGCCCTCTTTTCAGCAGGGCGATATGTAATCTTTTGGATGCAATAAATCTGCCAACTTACCTCAAACTTGTCGTCAAAGATCTCTAAATAAAATAAACTTTGGGAAACCGACAAATATCTCTACCAGTTGTTATCTATTGTTTACAATTAATCTGCGATGATATTATAGCCTGTGCCTTACTTTGCAATTTGTTAGAGCTTTCAACTTTTCATTTCATTCTAAATTTGAAAGCATATTTTTATTTTGTATCTAAATGTAACAATGTTGAATCAGTTTGTTGAATCAGAAACAGTTTGCAGCCAAAACTAGCTTTTTATGGGCAATAGAAGAACAGTTATAAGCGTCGATCTATTGTAAGCCGCGTTATATGTATATAAGTTATATATGTGTTATATATAACACGGCTTACATAATGTTTTAAGTTATATATGTAAGTTTTATAATGATAAACGATCAAGTGCTACAAATATATATTCATGAACAAGTGTCATAAACAAACCATACTTATATTACATGCAGAAACAAAAATTAACGTTTTTAAAACAAAAATATTTGCCTCATTTGCTTGGATAGCTACGTTCTGATTGTTGCTTTCGATGGAACAAACTTCTTCTGGTTGTCCAATATCTTCTACAATGTCTTCTGACTTCAAATTTTCTTCTGCACTGCTGAACTAGTCGATATCGGCGTCCAAAAATCTTTTTGGCAGAGCAAATGCACAAATGCAACGCGTAAAAGTTTTGCTCGCCAAATATAACCTTTGGTCCAAAACTAGTCATTCATCTACCGTCATAAATGTGAACCGTTTGTTTCATACATGCACTTAGAAGTATCCCGACTGCGTTAAACAAGGAACTACTATTAGCTTGAGACAGTCATTAATAATTTCTATGGTGTCGCTTTCAAAGTTTCAACAGAAAAACTAACGAGAAGCTCTGGAATTGGACAAGAGAATTCATTGTTATCAAGGTAAATGATTCTGATGAGTGATTTTGTGAACACATTTCTACTGATCAATCGATGTTATGAAGATCAAAAAATGTTAGAATGGCGGTCAACGGAGGTGGCGTTCAATTACAGAGTGATGCTCTATTTTTCAACTCTGCTCTCAGGGTGGCGGTCAAATAGAGGTGGCGGTCAAATAGAGGTGGCGGTCAAATAGAGGTGGCGGTCAAATAGAGGTGACGTTCAAATAGAGGTTCTACGATACATTAAAATACCGGTAAAAATATGTATAGCCATAATGGTGAGAGCGAGTAAACTATAATTGATAAAGTTGAGTCAATACAATAGGAAAGATCAGCCTTGTGAAGACAATATTACTCATGAAAGATTTTGAGAGACAAATACAAAAATTAAATAGATATTTAAGGTAACAAAATGTTTTTGTAAATGATAAAGAGTAAAGAACGAAGAAACACGTAAAAGAGACATGAATGCGATTGGTGTTTAGCATGTGGTGATTTGTCTGGCATATGCGCTACAGGTATTAATGTAGGTAGGCATTCGTCCATGATTAGATTGATGTGGTCTAAAGAAGAGCCCCGAGAGAACCCAATTGGACACTTCAGCAACAGTGGCTTCTAACTGAATTCTAACAACTGCTACCGCAACTCCTCACGCTTAGCATTCATTGACAGCTGTCACTCAGCAGTCAACATTGGCCATTCAACTGACGCGTAAACTGTACAAATCTGACGGGTGTGCTATAATATTACTCGAAATCCGTTTCGTTTTAATCAACGGTGTGGCTTCTAAAATCAGAATTGAAAGTATTTTTTTTCTCAAGATATGCATTCAGTAAAATCCATGAAAAGGCATAAAAATCTCCAGCCTAATTTAGTGGATAATTCCAAATAACATTTTAGCATATTTTTCACCTATTGTGCAACGCGGGTGATCCATCTTTTAGATTGAAAATACAATTGGGGTGCTTCCACTTGTGTTGACAATACAAGTGGGATGCTTTCACTTGCGTTGACAATATAAGTGGGGTGCTTTCACTTGCGTTGACAATATAAGTGGGGTGCTTTCACTTGGGTTGACAATACAAGTGGGGTGCTTTCACTTGTGTTGACAATACAAATGGGGTGCTTTCACTTGTCAACTTTTTATCACACTCTTAGGTTACATGTGCACACGGCTCAAAGCAGCTTCTGTCTAGTCAAGGGTACTTAGACATTTCCTACATTGTCTATCAATATGAGAGATATTATATATTACATATTATTGTCGTCTATCAATATGAGAGATATTACATATTAAATATTATTGTTGTCTATCAATATGAGATATATTATATATTACATATTATTGCCGTCTATCAATATGAGAGATATTATATATTACATATTTTTGTCGTCTATCAATATAAGAGATATTATATATTACACATTATTGTCGTCTATTAATATGAGAGATAATATATATAACATATTTTATTGTCGTCTATCAATATGAGAGATATTATACATTACATATTATTGTCGTCTATCAATATGAGAGATATTATATATTACATATTATTGTCGTCTATCAATATGATAGATATTATATATTACATATTATTGTTGCGAGAACCGCCGGCTGATGCCGCAGGGTCAAGGTAAGGTCAAGCGCTCGTTCTGGCATAGACCAAATCCAGTATCAATGCGCAACAAAAAACATATCTGCTTTTCAGCTATGATGAATGTTAGTGAGCATCTCACAAGTGTGACTTACAGTATATGTGTCCTGATAGAACATCATTCCAACAGTTGTCTATTGATTAAAAGAAGTTTTCGTTTCAGAAGTTTTACTTCAACCTTAAGCCTAGCCGGACAAACAATATTCCTAACTATGGTGTTTCAAAAGGTGCGTCCAACGTTCAGGTAGCAAAATGACTGAATATTATGAAAAAGCGAATCTTGGTTTATATCTGTATTCAACAATAAAAAACCGATTTATCCATCTTTTGCTATAAAGGATTGAATGAATTATTGAATCAGCAGCAAGAAAAATGCATAAATAGCAGCATTTGATCAACTTACTACAGAATCCTAGATAGTGAGGAATGACAAGACATTGAATGACCCTGATATGAGTCTTACTAAAGGCTGAGAAGACTCGCTGTTGATAGATGAGTTTTAGTTTTGCGAATAAAGCTGTTCACTTATTAGACAGTACCTTTGACAGATAGCCCTCTAGAACCTTTTACCCTTGATGATGCCCGGCCTCCAGTTGAGAGGGTGAGTATCCTCAGTCTAGAAAAAAAGTACATGACAGTAGAAAAAGTGTATGATGAGAGTATGGTAACATAGAGTGATATAGTATGGTAATACAGAGTGATATAGTATGGTAATACAGAGTGATATAGTATGGTAATACAGAGTGATATAGTATGGTAATACAGAGTGATATAGTATACTAATACAGAGTGATATAGTATGGTAGTACACAGTGATATAGTATGGTAATATAGAGTGATATAGTTTGGTAATACACAGTGATATAGTATGATAATACACAGTAATATAGTATAATAATACAGAGTGATATAGTATGATAATACAGAGTGATATAGTATGGTAATACAGAGTGATATAGTATACTAATACAGAGTGATATAGTATAGTAATACAGAGTGATATAGTATGGTAATTACGTTTGAGACTAACTGACCAACTCTCACCAACCTCCCCTAATTGAGGTACAGCAATAGTTTGAGACTAACTGACCAACTCTCACCAACCTCCCCTAATTGAGGTACAGCAATTATTTGAGACTAACTGACCAACTCTCACCAACCTCCCCTAATTGAGATACAGCAATTATTTGAGACTAAGTGATCAACTCTCACCAACCTCCCCTAATTGAGGTACAGCAATTATTTGAGACTAAGTGATCAACTCTCACCAACCTCCCCTAATTGAGGTACAGCAATTATTTGAGACTAACTGACCAACTCTCACCCAACCTCCCCTAATTGAGGTTCAGCAATAGTTTGAGACTAACTGACCAACTCTCACCCAACCTACCCTAATTGAGGTACAGCAATTATTTGAGACTAACTGACCAACTCTCACCCAACCTCCCCTAATTGAGGTACAGCAATAGTTTGAGACTAACTGACCAACTCTCACCAACCTCCCCTAATTGAGGTACAGCAATAGTTTGAGACTAACTGACCAACTCTCACCCAACCTACCCTAATTGAGGTACAGCAATTATTTGAGACTAACTGACCAACTCTCACCCAACCTCCCCTAATTGAGGTACAGCAATAGTTTGAGACTAACTGACCAACTCTCACCAACCTCCCCTAATTGAGGTACAGCAATTATTTGAGACTAACTGACCAACTCTCACCAACCTCCCCTAATTGAGATACAGCAATTATTTGAGACTAAGTGATCAACTCTCACCAACCTCCCCTAATTGAGGTACAGCAATTATTTGAGACTAAGTGATCAACTCTCACCAACCTCCCCTAATTGAGGTACAGCAATTATTTGAGACTAACTGACCAACTCTCACCCAACCTCCCCTAATTGAGGTTCAGCAATAGTTTGAGACTAACTGACCAACTCTCACCAACCTCCCCTAATTGAGGTACAGCAATAGTTTGAGACTAACTGACCAACTCTCACCAACCTACCCTAATTGAGGTACAGCAATTATTTGAGACTAACTGACCAACTCTCACCAGCCTCCCCTAATTGAGGTACAGCAATAGTTTGAGACTAACTGACCAACTCTCACCAACCTACCCTAATTGAGGTACAGCAATTATTTGAGACTAACTGACCAACTCTCACCAACCTCCCCTAATTGAGGTACAGCAATAGTTTGAGACTAACTGACCAACTCTCACCCAACCTCCCCTAATTGAGGTACAGCAATAGATTGAGACTAACTGACCAACTCTCACCAACCTCCCCTAATTGAGGTACAGCAATTGTTTGAGATTAGCTGACCAAATCTCACCAACCTCCCCTTTTGAGGTACAGCAATTATTTGAGACTAACTGACCAACTCTCACCAACCTTCCCTAATTGAGGTACAGCAAATGTTTGAGAGTTATAAACAGAGAAAGATTTTCAATGATAAGAACAGTAAAAGAAGGCAATCCATCTTGATAACTCACAGCTGTGTCATCCTCCTTGTATATCTTTATAGTCTTGTCTGCCTCAGCTGTCAGCAGCCTGCTGCCAGACTGATCCCAGGTTAGAGCAAATATTCCATTCTCCGAATCAATAGAGCCAGGCTGAACTGTAGACTGAATTCTCTGAAAGTTGTACCCTGTTTTCCAATCCCAAAAGTAGAGAGTGCCATTGTCAGCTGCAATACACATACAGTCAGTATACATATATACACATACAGTACACAATACACATACAGTCAGTATACATATATACACACACAGTACACAATACATGTACAGTCAGTACACATACATACACATACAGTACACAATACACGTACAGTCAATACACATATATACATGTACAGTACAAAATACACGTACAGTCAGTACACATATATACACATACAGTAAACAATACACGTACAGTCAGTATACCCAACGCAATACCTAATCGTATAAGCAAGCAATGTGTGTCAAGCTGTCGCAAGTCTGTGCTGCAATAGGCATCGCTTCATGATATGGCTTCATTCTAATAAGGAAAATGTTTTAAGTACTTTGGCCTATCATCCAGCTTGTTAATAAATATTACTGAGGATAGAGCAATGCTATGTTAAAAAATATAACTATTTAACAATGAAACATCGATTGTTTGGTGGATGATATACAGCGTAGAAGATGCTGGTAATACTATCTACTTTCCATAAAAGACTACTAGATAGATGACTAGCTACACATAAATAGGAGTGTATGTAAGCGCATAACCTTCCTAAAGTGCAAACTTCAACTTGGTACTTTTACTGTTGTGTTGCCTAAAATATTATTTACTTAAATAAATTGCTTCGCAATAATTTGAATGCATGTTAAATAAAATTAGGTCTTTGTCAAAAAAGATGATAAAACAATCAAATCTTATAATAGGTAGGTTATATTTCCCTACACAAATGTGTAATTCTTTGCCTTCAATCCAAATTACAAAGCATGAATCACACGCCTAGCACAACGAGCGGTAATGATAGTAAAGATAGTACCCATAATGCTCTGTTATGCTCATCAATAACATACCCAAGATCAATAAGATTTGTAGTTGTCCTCAAACCAGAATATCTTCCTAGTACATTTAATCATTTCGAAAATGTAAAAATATTATGTTTGTGAGCTGATTTGGTTGACTCGATGACTCATAATGGGTCAGTCAGTCAAAAGAACCACCTGATGCCACATTGTAGGTTTTTACAGAAAGGTTATATGACATAAAATAAATTTGTTATAAATCAAGGAGGCTAGGTTTCACTCTTTAAAGGTTGACTTGCAACAAAATTCACATTACAGTTATTTGATATGAAAAGATTCACCATATCTTACTCTGTTGCATTGTAGGTGCAAAAATGTGGAAAAGTGATTACAAGCTCTTAAAAGCTAAAAAAACGAACAGTTAATCGCAGCTACACGAGACCGCCGTAGTTTGGATTCCCTTTCCAAAATGGCTCAAATGTGATGTAGTTGTGAGAGATGGTTTCTGTTTACACTTTCATGCAACATCATTCGTCAAAATATTTTCACAAATATACTTCACGCATTTAATAAAACTATGTCTATTGTTCTTACGTGTCTATTTTATCGTCATTGTAATGCTGTCATTTTTAGCAGTGATATCTTATAACTTACCGTAAAAATTCGTTTAATTTTTTAGCCTTAGCTTGAAGGAGTACATATCATTGTCTGATAACCATGACGAGCCTGTTGGTCACTTGTGATAATCGAAAAGTGCTGCAAAAATTATTTGCGATGTATTGGGTCACATGATCAGATTACGACTTGCCAATTAGACCAAACCGAAACAAAACTGTAAAGTAGCGAGCATCTATATTTGATACGGGGTCTTCGGTAAAACCCGAAGTGTTTGTCATAAACTAGTGCTAGAATAAGTTTTATATTGACCTTTTTATTGGCCTTTCAATTCACGTGAGAACATCACGTGACAAGACGATAACCAAATTTCATGGTTACGTCATCAAAATAAAGAGATTCCAATCTACGGCGGCTTTTCGTTTTTGAGCTTTTAAGAGCTTGTAATCACATTTCCACATATTTGGCACCTACAACACAACAGAGTAAGACAAGGTGAATCTTTTGTTATCAAATAACTGTAATGTGAATTTTATTGCAAGTCAACCTTTAAGCTAGTTGATAGAATGGTGTGATCACAATGATGTGATCACAATGAATCTCATCACAGTAATACCAATACACAAAGTTGTTTGAATGCTAAGTTGACCGGCTGGCAAAAGAAAGACAGCTTATAGAGTCTATATTAATATACAAGGTCAAAGAATGGGTAAACAGCTGGCCATGACCAACATAGTAACCATGTAACAATTTTACTACATTTATTATATAACTGCAAGAGCTGATTTTTATAAAATGTGATAGCAAAAACAGACAGAAGGAAAGCCAGCCTACCTCCTGATACAAGCACGTTCTCAGGATTGACTGTGAGAGAATTAATGATGGCATTGTGCCCTGATAAGTTCTGAATAAAATTTCCATCGGGGAACTTCCACTGTTTGATATTGTCAGCTGATCCTGAAGCCATTGTGAACCTATGAGGCAGAATAGATCATAGATTTACAGCTCAGTATCAAAGAAGCTCGATGACTGGAGAAACGCTGAGCTGCGGAGAGCAATTTCAGGCCAGATGCTCTTTCTGTCACCAGCAACCCTTTTAAGAATTGAAACTAAACATATTGTCATGTGTCCAAGACCGCCATGTGTGCTCTCAGATTACAATATTGGTACATATTTTTTTTTATAGATACATTGACCTGTTGACCAGTATTTTAACTATTTTGGTTTGTTTTGCATTAACATCTATTTTAACATCTAACATCTATGTTAACATCTATTAACACCTATTTTATAATCATGCCAGATCTTCACCGGACAGACAAATATTTAACACATGTGAAGGAAAAACAGACCGCTACAATAAAGGGGCCAATTTCAGCCATTTGGAAAGTCAGTGAATAGGCTTTAGTACTTTAGGCATGACTCTGACTAGTTGTATGAATCAATGTTACCTCTCCAGTATCCTCTCACTCTACATATGAAACCCATCCTTGAACAAAACCAACTATAATCACAAAATAATTTAATACATTTAAAAAACTGAAGTCATCTTTCATATTTGATGAAATCAAAGTTAGGCAGGGAGGTAAACTCTCCTACTCCAATTCCATAGATTAAACATTTGTCAGTTTTCTCTATAACTCATGAAACTCATAAAATTCATCAGCCAATCAAAAAGCATGAAGAAATGACTGAACTCTCACTGGGTTGGGTGAAGTGCGATGGCTCGCACTGACTTCTTGTGGTTGGTGAGGGTTACTTTGCTCTTACCGGCAGCCAAATCCCAGAGCCGTACTGTTGAATCATGAGAGCCAGTAATCACCTTCAACACATTGACAACAGATCGTAGCCTTACACACGAGATTCAGGAGTGTGCATTATATTTATCATACACATTATTATTTACACTGCATTACAAGCGCATAAATAACCAATTCAAACATAATAATAACGCTAAAAGGCAGGTTACCTGCGGCTCAGCAGCCTGGGCTTTTACAGTCGCGACAGTATTACTATGGCCAGCAAGTGTGTGGATGCATGATTTAGTGCGGATGTCCCAGACCCTGCAGGTGGAGTCTCGGCTAGTTGTTAATAGCACATCTATAGTTGGATGGAGGTCAATGGATTGGCAGGCGGAAAGATGGCCGTGGTAGTGTCTGATTACCTGCGTAGACATGATATCACAAGTTAAGTGCACCTACTTTTAACATGTTCGCATGTGCTTTTAAAGGCCATGTTGACGTAAAACAACGTGTTAACACCTGTCAACACCATGTTGTTAATTCACGGGTAATTAATAATAATAATGATAATTAAGTAGAATCCCCAAATTTCAGGTAATTTGGAGCATCCGTTTTTGATGATAGTCATTTAATGCATATATTCATGTACATCATCAAATTACTGGTGTAGACTGTAGTTGATTTCCAATCCATGACCAAGCATACATGCCGAATATGCATGCAAACAATCACACATGCACACATTCGCCAGTTACAAGAACACTGAAGCTTCAAATGACCTCAAATTTGGCGTGATACGTAAGGAATTACATATAATTGTTTATAAATCTAGCGTGATACATAAGGACTCACATATAATTGTTTATAAATCTAGCGTGATACATAAGGAATTACATATAATTGTTTATAAATTTAGCGTGATACATAAGGACTCACATATAATTGTTTATAAATCTAGCGTGATATATAAGGACTCACATATAATTGTTTATAAATCTAGCGTGATACATAAGGAATTACATGTGATTGTTTATAAAATGTGCTTTAAACAATCACAATATATGTGACAGAGTCATGATCTTGTGTCAGAGTCATGATCTTGTGGCAGAGTCGTGATCTTGTGTCAGAGTCATGATCTTGTGTCAGAGTCATGATCTTGTGTCAGAGTCATGATCTTGTGTCAGAGTCATGATCTTGTGTCAGAGTCATGATCCTTTGCTAGCGGTAAAACATTTCAGAGGTACCGACAATGTTCAGTGAAACTAGCACAAGATTTCATCTCTACAGACAAACTCAGCACGAGTTGCTAGAATATTCTTCATTTTAGAAGTACTGTTGTTGAGAAGGGTTATCATGAGACATGATCAAAGAAGAGTTGAATGGTTGACCCTAGTAATTGTGATCTAGCAGAGGAAAATTCAAGGTTGGAGCAGAGATTTGGGGTTGTCCTCTTGTACCCTTAAAACGAATCGCAAAAACTTATTTATATAGTTAACATGTTTTATTATATCACCTGATTTTCAGCTTGAGCACATTATAGCCTGTACTACTTAGCAAGCAAAGCCTGTTTATAACAGTTCTTCTTCATTTCATACTAATCGATATGGCCATAATACATACTAGCTTCACTAAAAAGTTAATATTGGTCCTGATATCGACTGGTTCAGCAGGGGAAAGTATTTTAGACTAGAAGACAGTGAAGATGAACTTGGAAATTCAAAAGAAGGTGAAGTGAGTGAATACGACCGAAGACTGAAATTTGTAGCGGCAACGCAGAAGCTAACGATGCTGAATAAATTTATTCAAATGGTTTTATTTTAGATTCTGCAACTATTATAAACATCGCATATGTCACTTGCTTTTTTCTATTTTTTTTTAATGTTTGATATGTTATTATTAATCATTTTATAAATTTGCTGATTGGTAATGTACCGTTTAACAACCCAAAGGCTGTTATTTAAACTGGGCTTGCAATGAGTAGAGGCTGATATTTCAATGTTTACTGTATACAAAAAGCGAATTTTTGCTACCAACTGTAGTCAGCATGAATCAGTGCAACAAACTTTCATACGACATTGTTAAAGATATTGAAAAGAATTTCTGATAGCTCAAATAATTGCAACTCGGATTGCAAAATCTGCATATGTTAACTGCATATGCAAAATATGTTAACTGCGAGCAAAATATATCAGCTTCTAGAGCAATTTCTTATCCTTTCAATACACATTCATATAATTATATATCACATTGATATAATTATATGTCATATTGATACAATTATATGTCACATTGATATAATTATATGCCACGTTGATATAATTATATGTCACATTTATATATATCAATTTGTCACATTGATATAACTATATATAGCAGGACCATGACATAAGGAAATAATGCTCTCAAAAGATAAATGTTTATATAGCCATTAATGAGACAGCATAAAACACTGACATCCTATTGTATTTGCTAGTACAAACACACCTACCTTGTTGTACTCTAAGTCCCAACATTTCACCTGCTTATCTTCACCGCAGGAAAAGAGAAAAGGATGACGGGGAGATACAATGACGCCTCGCACTGCACTGATGTGCCCTGTTAGTGATAGCTTCAGTGTGCCGGTGGCCAAATCGAAAATCTTAATAATTCTATCAGCAGAACCTGTATGAGAAGTTGTTAGGACAAACGTGAGTTAGGTTATTAAACAAGATTAATTTAGTCTTTCAACTCAGCTAAAGAATGCTCAGCTAATGCAACATAAATATAGCACCATAGGAATCACAACAGTTCCAACGACTACAGTTCCGACGATTACAGCTTCTACGACTACAGTTCCGACGACTACTGTGCCGACGACTAGTTTTGACACCTGCTGTTCCGACAACTACAGTTCCGACCACTATGTTCCAAGGACTACAGCTCCAACGACTACAGTCTCGGCGACTGCAGTTCTGACGACTGCAATTTCGACGACTGCAGTTCCAACTACTACAATTTCGACGACTGCAGTTTCGACGACTGCAATTCCGATGACTGCAGTTCTGATGACTACAGTTCGAAAGACTACAGTTCGGATTTAATAGTTTTGACGACTACAGTTCCGATGACTACAGTTTTGATGAATACAGTTCCGACAACTACAGCTCGGACGTCTGCAGCTCCGACATCTGCAGTTCTGACGACTGCAGTTCCGACGACTACAGTTTAGACAACTGAGGCCCTGGCAACTGCAATTCCGACAACTACAGTACCGATGACTACAGTTCCGATGACTACTGTGCGGACGACTACAGTTTTGACAACTGCAGTTCGGACAGCTACAGTTTCAACCACTATGTTCCAAGGACTACAGCTCTGACGACTACAGTCCCGGCGACTGCAGTTCCGACGACTGCAATTTCAATGACTGCAGTTCCGATGACTACAATTTCGACGACTGCAGTTTCGACGACTGCAATTCCGATGACTGCAGTTCTGATGACTACAGTTCGAACGACTACAGTTTGAACGACTACAGTTTGAACGAATAGTTTCGACGACTACAGTTCCAATGACTACAGTTTTGATGACTAGTTCCGATGACTAGTTCCAACAACTACAGCTCCAACATCTGTAGCTCCGACGACTGCAGTTCCGACGACTACAGTTCAGACAACTGAGGCCCTGGCAACTGCAATTCCGACGACTACAGTCTCGATTACCACAGCCCGGCGACTACAGTCCAGTGACTGTAGTACCGACGTCTACAGTTCCGATAACTACAGTTCCGACGACTACAGTTCCAATGACTACAGTTCCGACAATGGCTTTGTTTTTTATTCGTTACTTATTGTGCACACATGCGCCAAATGATAATAGATTGTTTTATGAGAAAATTACTTTTGATTACAGTCAAGTTTTCTACCCACAACCAAGTTTACAAAATACATAATTTTCACTGCTGTCACAGCTCTTTTAAAGACATAGTCAAGAGGAACATGAAGGAAGTGGATAACGGACAGTGACGAATAGCAGATTGGCAAGCCGTAGACCGGAGACCCTCGTTGTTGCAAAAGCATAATGATGTTATGACACGAAGAACATAGCCATCATTCTGTTTAAAATGCAGCAGTTCAAACTCTTTAAATGAACCACCGTGAACACGAGCTCTTAAAAATGCTGTCACAGAAAATCTTGCTAACACAGTGAAGTGAATGTAATGAGAACTGCAAAATTCATAGAAGCACGAACAAACTATTTGGCTATTGCATGGTTCTCACAAAGGGATTACAAATGGTTCTTGAAAGTACATACCTGTAGCAAACCATTGATTACCAGGCTCCACAGTTACGCATCTCACCCAACCTGTGTGACCGCTGATAACCTGTGTGGTTAAAAAGCAAAAGGAGAGACAGTATTTGACTGAACTTCATAGCATACATGTAGCAATTATGTTTTTGCAAACATATCTAAGCTATATGCACCAGATAATCTAGGCTTTACATTACTATTTGGAGGCGATTTGCGCTTGCCTACATCTACCTGACAGTTCTACGAATGGTGAGCGTTATGATACATATTACAAAGTAAACTACAGGATTAATCCAACAAATGCCCAAACATAAAACAGCTTATTTTAAAAAGCTAACTGAAGGAAAAAGAAGGCCCATGAGAGCGACTGCTAATTAAAACCTCAACATTGCTACAGAGTGAATATTTGTCTCCATCTACTAACTTGAATAGATTGTGCACTCTGCATTCATGCCTTAGCAATGAGACTGACAGTGTAATGCTGAACACATCCTAGTAAAGGCTACTAAAAACCCGAGGATACAGCGAAGTAGAGATAGTTGAAGCTGGTGAGTCTGAGGGATTACGGAATGTGGTAATATGAGACGAGTAGCTGCTCCATTAGCCACTCCATTAGCCGCTGCATACGCTGTTCCAGTCGCAGAAGTAGGCTGGATTGTGACCAGACAAAATACTTGCAAGTAGATACAGTGAATAATTTAGAAAGACATCCTTATGATTTTTACTCTTAAAGCACATAATTACATAACAATTACATAATTTTTTCATCATATATGTCAATACATCAGAGTCTTGGCTTTCGAGTGAGCCATTGTTTGACATGGTGAGACAGACATTGGTTGACGTTTATAGGATTTCCCCAGAGCTCTACCGCAGAAATGTTCAATGGTATAGGCTCGAAAATTGTGAGGTCACTATTTTCATATTCGGTGTTATGTGCTCTTACCGCTTATTTATCAACTAATATAATGACGCCAGTGGCAGGTGAAGGTAGGACAACTCCGGAGAACCAATGAAGATGACAAAGGAATCAGTGTCATTAGCTCTCCATGTACAGATTATTTCTATGATAAACAGCTCAGATTCCAAGCACCATACTATGTTTTCCCGATGATATTATGCACTAGCCCTCTCTTTTTATTCTGATGCTGAGGGGCATGACTGAGACTAATTAATTTCAAGCATTGCGGGATCTCACGAAAGTGTAGTTGACATATAGTCCTAGGGCCACGCAACTGCAGGTCACAATTTAATCGATGTGATTTCATTACCTCTATCAACGACAGTATATTACTATATTTATTGAAGCATAATTAATTAACCCAGAATATGAGCTTGTAATGGTCGGGCGTTAGCACGATCCTGGGCATTGTTGATTATCTAAAATCCTAGTTTATTATTAGCGATCTCTGGGTTTAACAGCACCGATTGTCACGGGAAAGGGATCGACGACCTAAGGCTAAATAAAAATTATGACATCACAATGTGGGAACCGCAACCAAGTGTTTTTTATTGCAGATCATACTTTTGACACCCTGTTTTTCATAGTTCTATTATTCTTTGTGTATTGAATATAGGCTCATTCGAAAACCTAGACTCTGATGTATTGAACTATATAATAAAAAATTATATAATTTATGTGCTTTAAGTTAAATTGCAATATAAATTCCTACTGCGTAAACTAAGAAGTGACCACCATCACATACACTTGTATGTGATGGTGGTCACTTTTCCTAACCCACTTACTAAACCAGTCCGCCTTAACCACCTTCATGCGTGACTTTCAAACTGACACAGAAAGAAACGAAAATTCACAAACCCTATAAAGCTTCCAAGGCGCATGCCACTGGGGCTTGGGTATCGTTGGAGCCTTTTTGGGTATAAGCATCTTCTCATTTCCGACAGAAACCAGAGCCTTGGAACTCTTTTCTGTTGCAGCATTTGTCTCAGTCACCGCTGATTGGACATTGCTGGAATAAGTATCGCCAGCACTCACCAACTTAGGAGTACCTGTACAGAGATTATATTCAGAAATATCAAACGTGTAAGTAGAAAACAAAACATTTTTCGCCTCTAAATTTAAACTTGGCAGTCCAGTGTGCTGATTACGTCGGAATAACAAATATGCCGAAATCCCTCTAACAACGAATGAAAGAGATACAATACTCGATCTCGATCAGTTTACCATTATTCATTACTGTGAAAACGAAACTAGAAACAGGTGATAAAATTTTAGCGAAGAAAAAGTTGAAGTTCAGTAAAATAGTTAAAAATACATATTAGATGTAACTTTAAAAATATGTTTAGTAAGCTAAATTCATTTAGGTCAAAGTTTATGTTATATGTCTGCCTCGAATGTAAGAACTCCCTATGGTACGTACTGCACATATCACATTTAATGTTACATTTTATTGCAGATCATAACCACTAAATAGGCCTACACTAAAGTTACAATAGGTAATATAGTTACTAAAGTCAACATATTGTTCTGTTACAAATTTTTAATATTTACAGTATGTATATAAAATTTTGATGATTTTTAGCAGGGGTGTTTGCATTAAGCATTTACTATGGGTTTCAATACCTCTCTACACTAAATCTTCGCCTTACGATGCCCACACTGAAACGAATTAAAATCGTACGCCGGCGGTCCACTATAGTACGGTTGAAATAGATTTGGTCAGTTTGTGTGCAACTGATCTATGGACAAATTCTCATGCTTGAACACAATCATTAGTTGTAATTTCAAACCAAGAAATGTCTTGTCATTCCATCACTAGCACTGCTTCATTAGTTTTTATAAAATCCTCAATTTTCAACTAAATAAGGAAGGTAAGAAGTAAAGTTTAACATTATTCAATTACCTACAAACCAAAAATATGAAGGAAAACCACTCACAGTATTTACCAATTTACCAAATCCAATCTTTCACATGTTGAGTGAAATAGTTGCTAAAATTATAAAACGTATGCAAAAAACTTGTATATTAGGTGATCACAAATCGGGATTGACTGTCTGATTGATAAACTATAATGTTTGAAAAACTTTGAAAATCTTATCAAAGAAGTTAGTTGAAATATCAAGTCAAGGATTTGTCAAGTTAAGTTTATTTTTGTAAGAGTCAGGTTTGTTGCACGCCAAAGAATTCTCCGGTATAGGCAAGTTGAAGGTTGACTGTTTTTAAAAGTTCTGTAATACGGCAGAACATGAATGAGATAGCCATAAAACTTTGTCTACTTATAACTACATAAACTAATGAGAGTAACTATAGATTATAGTATAATGAGAGTGACTATAGTTTATAATGTAATGAGAGTGACTACAGAATATAATGAGAATATTGTAAATTGAAAATACAAATAAAAAAATAAATTGCAAATATTTTTGCTAAAAACTGGTAAACTCTTGAAACAAAGGGTGCTTATTGCATAATTTCCACTTTCCTAGAACCTCGCAAAACATAACTGTTGAATGTAATGGAAAATACGCGCATAGGTTGAGCAACTGTAATGAGTAGGTAAAAGCACACTCAAGAGACAACCATTTCATATGCTTATATAGACACAACAACTCACTCTGCAGTGGCACTCCATAGGGATTGAGAGCAAGAGGAGCACCTGGCTTTGTGGCCTGTCTTTGCTCTTTTTTGCTGGGCACATGCTCGTGCAATATCGGCCCAAACTCTGCCTTGATCTTTGTTGATAGTTTTATCTTTTCGCTAGAACACAACAGAGACGTCTTAGACACAACAGAGACGTCTTAGACATAACAGAGACGTCTTAGACATAACAGAGACGTCTTAGACATAACAGAGACGTCTTAGACATAACAGAGACGTCTTAGACATTACAGAGACGTCTTAGACATAACAGAGATGTCTTAGACACAACAGAGACGTCTTAGACACAACAGAGACGTCATAGACATGACAGAGACGTTTTAGACATGACAGAGACGTCTTAGACATGACAGAGATGTCTTAGACACAACAGAGACATCTTAGACATGACAGAGACGTCTTAGACATGATAGAGATGTCTTAGACACGACAGAGATGTCTTAGACACGACAGAGATGTCTTAGATACGACAGAGATGTCTTAGACACGACCGAGATGTCTTAGACATAACAGAGACATCTTAGACACGACAGAGACGTCTTAGACAACAAGATATCATAGACATAACAGAGATATTATAGACACAACAGAGGCGTCTTGGACATAAAAGAGATATCATAGACACAACAGAGACGTCTTAGACACGAAAGAGACGTCTTAGACATAACAGAGATATAATAGACACAACAGAGACGTCTTAGACACAACAGAGATGTCTTAGACACGACAGAGATGTCTTAGACACGACAGAGATGTCTTAAACACAACCGAGATGTCTTAAACACGACCGAGATGTCTTAGACATAACATAGATATCATAGACACAACAGAGACGTCTTAGACATAACAGAGATATCATAGACACAACAGAGATATCATAGACACAACAGAGACGTCTTAGACATAACAGAGACGTCTTAGACATAACAGAGACGTCATAGACACAACAGAGACGTCTTATACACAACAGAGACACTTTAGACACGACAGAGACGTCCTAAACACGACAGAGATGTCTTAGACACAACAGAGACGTCTTAGACATAACAGAGATATCATAGACATAACAGAGATATCATAGACACAACAGAGACGTCTTGGACATAACAGAGATATCATAGACACAACAGAGATGCCTTAGACACAACAGAGACGTCTTAGACACAACAGAGACGTCTTAGACACAACAGAGATGTCTTAGACACAACAGAGATGCCTTAGACACAACAGAGACGTCTTAGACACAACAGAGATGCCTTAGACACAACAGAGACGTCTTAGCTGTTTGTTACTAACTTTTTCATTATCTACGCTCCTATATGACGTCCACGTAATATCATGGTAATGATAGTAATAAATGGTAGTCTGGTTCTCTACTCATTCATGAAGCAAAGTCTTTTTTCAGCATTAAGCTTAGGCCTATAGCTTCAATGTACTAAACTAGATCTAAAAGCTGCAAAGTTTCAACAGCAATGAAATTAATTTTCAAATGGTTCTAAACCGTTCTAAATGGTCTGCTAGAAATTGTCAAAGAGTGAGGCTCGCATTTAACTGTCAGAACTAGAGAAAAAGAAACCGGATTTGAAGTAGATCGAACTAAGAGCTTACCGAGCAGATATCCAAATTGGTTTTTGATAAAACTATCCAAAGTGCGTATTTGAACCAGTAAACGCTGTAAATATTGATTCAAACTTTGGCCTACCTTTGCTCATCATCAACAGGAAGCTTGCCTTGTTCAGATAAAAACATGTCATGGGTCCGTTTCAATGACCTGAAGACCAATGTGTGAACAGAATGCTTTTGAACTTCTTGCTGCAATGGTAAATTGAACAGAATAAAGTGAGCACTTGTTTACACATTAAAAATTGAATACTTTATTTCCCTCATGTGATTCTTTGAAAAAATAAAAATATAAATTCATCACAGTTTCTGAGCATGACTTGTTCCCAAGGATGCAACTAAAAATGGCTACAATTTCCATAGACTGAATGGAACCTTTTTTGGCTTTACGACCCCAATTTAATATAAAGGAATTGCAAACAGTTTGAAATGCGACAAGAATAGTCATCAAAAACCATGTCTACGCATAAACATCTCCTGGCTAGCATTATTCATGTATATCATCGTTTATAGCTTGCTGTACAGGCCTATAAGGGTAAACAAACAACAAACAATGAATTCCATGTGGTTGGTGTAGGCTAAAAACACAGCCAAAGTAACTAATGCATGCTCAAAACTGAATGGCTAAATCTTAGTTTGGCTAGGCGTAACCGAAGCTGGAATTTGATTGGACAACATATCATGAGTGCAATATTCACTTTATATTTTCGCTATCATGCAACGTAAATCGTCATCCATGATTTATCGGACTTCCAACTGAAGTGAAAAATCAAACAATATAAATGGAATTGAATAATAATCAAGGTTGTGATGCAGTAAAACTGCACCACGTCATCGCAGTGTGGTAGGCCATAATTTTGCAGTGCAGTACAACATTCTAGTGTGAAGTAGACATTTACTGCTACTACAACTGCGCTTACTGCCAATTGCACACTGCGATTTACTTCCATGACATTACATAAAGCTTGGCTATTCCCCCAATACTGCCACCGTGCAATCCTCAAAACTCCAGACTCTATGTATGCTGCAGTTGCGCATTAGTATTAAATTGATACTGTGGATCAACTGGCACTATCCAAACACTTCAGTGCTACCACACATTGCCCAAACTTTTCATCCCAATCAATGGTGTTTGAACGTTGAATTAAATACACGGCTTCACCTTTCATTGCCTCTAGTAATTACTAGCGACTAATCTAATCACTCATGTCTAATCACAACAGAATAAATATGTTCCTACTGTTTGATGTTAGATAAATTTACTGCAACCCTTTTGGTTTGCCTGAGATATTGTGGCTGGTGAACTTTATGTGTGCCACATGAACACAGCCTACTTAAGAGGTTCAATAGCAGTCTATTAGGAAAATAAAAGTTGTTTGTAATATTTAATCAGTACAGTGTACTGAAATGTGTTGTTGCTTCACCGTTTTGTTATTTTTTGTTGTAATTAAAGTTTGTTTTTTATTAAAAATGATTGTAGAGTTTACCTAGAATTTTAACTACTTGCATTTGCCAGTCAAATGTTAAATTTGCATTTGTATACTCACGCAAAATAATGTTTCTGTTTGGCTTTATTGCGGTATGAAGAGTTATATAATAATATTACAACGAAATAGTTGAAATTTTGTCTCAACTTATGTTTGTTAGACATATCAATTAAAGTGAACTTATAGCCTGCTATCAACTGTGAGCACTCAAATCTGCATTCTTGGCGGTGGAGTGGGTTGAGCTAATATAATCAGCCGGTTGATGGCTGTAGTTGCTTGGGTTTATAGTATCTGCTCTCATTTAGGTTGTGCTTGCATACGCATAGCCTACTATCAACTGGGGCCAATTGAATCGCATTATCAGCCTTGCATGGTTGCTTGAGCCTGCATTATCGTTGTTTGCAACGGCTGCACTAA
The DNA here is from genome assembly GCF_963576615.1 of Watersipora subatra. Taxonomy (NCBI): domain Eukaryota; kingdom Metazoa; phylum Bryozoa; class Gymnolaemata; order Cheilostomatida; family Watersiporidae; genus Watersipora; species Watersipora subatra. The sequence continues at coordinate 39,865,422 of NC_088715.1, forward strand.
CATATATACTTTTATTAGCAGCAGTAGTCACTTGAGTTTGTCCCAGCGGCTCTTTCAGCAGCTTATTTTACTGTTTTCCATCAAAACCACTTTTTGGTTACCCAATCTGTTGGTTCGATCGGCGTTAATATATAGGCGTTAGCGGTGAATAATATTCTGAAAACGAGTAAATAGTTATATCTACATACCTCCACAACCATCTTTGTAATTGTATGTATTTTAAACGTTCAAACCAGAATGAAGATTATCTTACAAAATGATGTTTTTATTTGTCAGGCGGTGCAGATACCAAATTCGGAGTGTTTTTTAACACAAATCGAAACCAACGATGTTCGACTTAGTCGCGAAGTTTTGTATGTATGATATCTTGCAGGCAATTATCGTACTACAGAGCGACTGTAAATCAGACGAGACTATTATTTGTTCTCGGATTATGAACTTTGTGGCGCCATAGCAGTAATTTAGCCTAAGCAACATAATATTTAATATCCGGTAAAGTAAATCGATATTAAATCAAAAGTATATGTAGAATTTAGACTAGCGTAAACGGAGAGTTTAGATTTGCTGTTACCTGATCACACAAATGTTGCTACAAATTTTGAAACAAACATAGATTCGTAGCGTCGGTATGTTAACGAAATCATCGATTTACAAATAATAATCACTGATTGGAGTTGCTTTGACGACAAGAAGGTAAGCTTCGCATTAAGATTTGCATAAGAAATAACATAGAATAACCGAATTTTAGTGCAATGCTATGTTAGCACACTACATGCATCAAACTAGCCCAGTGTTAGAATATTTATCTTCTGGGACTTCACTTTGGCTAGCGTTTGCTTCAGAGTATGTGTATATGTATATATAGTTATGTACTGTATCATCCATGCAAAGCCAGAAGTACTTTATGTAGCCTGGCTTGCCTGGGTTTTACTAACTAAAAACATTCATCATTGTATCTGTTAATGTCTCATACTGGTCAACATACCTGCCAACTCTCACGCATTGGGCGTGAGACTCACGCAATCACCCCAAAGAAAAAATGAAAATGCGTGAGAAATGTGTGAGGTTTTTGCCCCAATTTCCACAATTTTATACATACTATCATTGATACATCAATTGCCCCAAAACCAAATCTCACGCATTGCCCCACTCTTGGGTTGGCAGGTCTGCTGGTCAAGTCTATTTCATTCCGCTTGGATTTTTAGATAGCGATAAAATTTAAAGTTTGGTCAGGTAATTGTATTAGCATGTTTGCATTTTCAACTTTCAGATAGCTTTCACTATGAGTGGCTTAGAATTGACAGAGTTATACCGTGAGTTGCAGAGGACAGGCCATGGACTCTCCAAAACTAGCCCTCTTATAACTAGCTGTGAATCAGAGTTGTCAGAATTAATTCGCCAAATAGACATCATGTTCAAGTATGTACTGTCAACAGAAATTTATCATGCTGCTTCATGTGCATACTTTATGCTCTCTGCTTGACAATTGACTTGATGATTTCTACATGCTTAGAGTGAAAAGAAATGACTGGGAAAAAGAACGAGCTACATTTGAGCTGAAGGTTGAAACAAAGGTGAGAGAACTGCAGTTGCAGCAAGAGAGTATTGACAGGAAAAACCTAGAGGTTAGTCTTCTTGCTTGTTTGCTCCCACAATGAGACAACTAAGTCAGTTGTCTGTAAGGAATGTTGATGAAACAATGCAGACTCAAATCGTAATTGTAAAATAGTGTAATAACTTTTTAGTTCTAATTTAATGTTTTTCTCAATTTATGCCATTGTTCTTCTTTTTTCAGCTTTTATAATTGCCACCACAAATGGTCTTTCTCCTGGTATAGGATTTATTGTGACTATTCGCTTATTAGATTTGACACAAGATCAATTGCAATTGGATGCTCTTCGTAAAACCACCTAGGTCCATGTGTGTTCAAACCATCTAACCTTTTCAATATGTCATTGTTAAGATTTATTCATAGTTTTTACTGCTATGTTGAAGTCTTATGTTAGTAACAAAATGCTTATTTTCTGCTAGTGAAGCTTGTCCCTGTGAACTGGTGTGTCTACAAATTAATAATGTCACCTGTATCACATGTATCTGACAGCTTATGTGTTAGTATATATCAACAGGATACTTGTGTTCTTTTATATCAACAGGTTACCTGTATCTGACAGCTGGTGTATTCTTACATGTCAACAGGTTACCATGTCTGACACTTTATCTATCCTTTTATATCAACATGTTATCTGTGTATGATAGTTGATCTACCCCATCGACCAACAGATTACCTATATCTAATAGTTGAAGTACCCTCGTAGATCAACAGGTTACCTGTATCTAACAGTTGAAGTACCCTCATAGATCAACAGGTTACCTGTATCTGACATTTAAAGTACCCTCGTAGATCAACAGGTTACCTGTATCTGACAGTTGAAGTACCCTCATAGATCAACAGGTTACCTGTATCTAACAGTTGAAGTACCCTCATAGATCAACAGGTTACCTGTATCTAACAGTTGAAGTACCCTCATAGATCAACAGGTTACCTTTATCTGACAGTTGAATTACACTCATAGATCAACAGGTTACCTGTATCTGACAGTTGAAGTACCCTCGTAGATCAACAGCTTACCTGTATCTGACAGTTGAAATATCCTCGTAGATCAACATGTTACCTGTATCTAACAGTTGAAGTACCCTCATAGATCAACAGGTTACCTGTATCTGACAGTTGAAGTACACTCATAGATCAACAGGTTACCTGTATCTAACAGTTGAAGTACCCTCGTAGATCAACAGGTTACCTGTATCTGACAGTTGAAGTACCCTCGTAGATCAACAGGTTACCTGTATCTGACAGTTGAAGTACCCTCATAGATCAACAGGTTACCTGTATCTGACTGTTGAAATATCCTCGTAGATCAACATGTTACCTGTATCTAACAGTTGAAGTACCCTCATAGATCAACAGGTTACCTGTATCTGACAGTTGAAGTACACTCATAGATCAACAGGTTACCTGTATCTAACAGTTGATGTACCCTCGTAGATCAACAGGTTACCTGTATCTGACAGTTGAAATATCCTCGTAGATCAACATGTTACCTGTATCTAACAGTTGAAGTACCCTCATAGATCAACAGGTTACCTGTATCTGACAGTTGAAGTACACTCATAGATCAACAGGTTACCTGTATCTAACAGTTGAAGTACCCTCGTAGATCAACAGGTTACCTGTATCTGACAGTTGAAGTACCCTCGTAGATCAACAGGTTACCTGTATTTAACAGTTGAAGTACCCTCATAGACCAACAGATTACTTGGATCTGACAGTTGATTTCCCTCATAGACCAACAGATTACTTGCATCTGACAGTTGATCTCCCCCTAGATCAACAGGTTACCTGTATCTGACAGTTGATCTTCCCACAGACCAACAGATTACTTGTATCTGACAGTTGATCTCCCCCATAGACCAACAGATTACTTGTATCTGACAGTTGATCTCCTCCATAGACCAACAGATTACTTGTATCTGACAGTTGAAGTACCCTCGTAGATCAACAGGTTACCTGTATCGGACAGTTGGGGTATTTTTGTAGATTAACAGGTTAAGAGAGCAAACGAGTCAGCTCGAAAAAGAAGACAAGAAATTAATTTCAGACTATCAGTTTCAAGTCGAGAAGCTTCACAAAGACCTGACAATGCTCAGAAAACAATATGAAAAGATGAGAACAAGGCATCAGAAAGAGAAAGTCAAATTGGCAACTGAGGTAGGTACATTCTCAGCTAGGTAGGTGCATTCTCAGGTAGGTAGGTAGGTGCATTCTCAGGTAGGTATGTAGGTGCATTCTCAGGTAATCCACCACTCAAACTCCTATTAAGTGTGATAGTATATAATGTGGTCTGACTTTCTAGAGTGCCTTGCAAGGTCTACCTAATGTAATTTTTAAGGATGGACATTTTACAATATATAATAAATACTTCATGACATATTAACATGTAAACATATTAACATGTAAACATATTAACAAAGTTTCGTGTTTTATGCAACCAGTCTAGAACAGCCTACTTGTGAGCATAAAGGTGTCTGCTCTAATACCATATGGCTGTTTCATCTCTCCTTTTATTTGACTCTTATTCATGGAGTGAAGCGTGACAAGAACATCTGACGCTTCTTAATCTTACCGGTAGCTTCTTTTCCTTTCATAAAATTTAAACCTGAAGAAGCATTTCTTTTGTATTTAAAATTCTGAAAAGCATCTCTCTTATGCAATTCAGCTGGACAAGTCCTTAAGAGAAGTGAGCTTCGCAGTGAATAAAATTAAGGTAGCTATGCCAGATCATTATTCATATTTCTTTGTATTATTTGTTATAGCTTACTGTTCTCATTTTTCTTGTTGTAGTCTACACGCATCTTTCTTATCACTTTTGTTATTTAAGTCTCGGATATCTAGCAGCGATCTTGTAATGATCATTGAACACGCATCTTTCTTATCACTCTTGTTATTGGAGTGTCGGATATCTAGCAACGATCTTGTAACGATCATTGAACATGCATCTTTCTCTTTACTCTTGTTATTTAAGTCTCGGATATCTAGCAGTGATCCTGTAATGATCGTTGAACATCGCAGCGATAAGAGGAACTACATAGATGAAAATGCATGGCTACTGAAAGCCAAACATATTAAGTTGAAATTTCTTTGATAAAAGGAAATCAAAAGGTTTTCAACTGCATCATTAACATTCTCGAATATTCAGACCTTGCGACAATAGTGTTGTCGTTGAAAGTTTGTAAGCCCAAAATTTGTTTGAAGAAATTTATAAAAAAAAACAAAAAGAAATTGCACTTTTTTCAATATTACATTGTTAATAATATTCAGCAACTCCACTCATCAAAACTCATTCGTTTGACAAGCAGAAGGTGCTTGCTTACCATTTATTCCTCGCTCTCTTTAACAGAAGTACGAGACAGAGGCCAGCAATCTGTCCAAGGACAAGAAGCAGCTTGAGTTGGAAGTGGAAAAACTCGTTGCTACTGTTAAAGCCCTCAGTAAGCCACATAATGCTAACAACATAGAAACAATGTAAATTGACATTACAGAAATTATATCTCGACTCGTCCATATTGTTTTATGCCTTCTAGCCACTTGGGTTAACACTCTGTCAAATAATTTATCACTCAATTGGGTTAACATTTAATGTTAAAGAGATAATGTTCGCCCATCTAACCTTTAGTAGTTTTATACTAGTTTCACTTTAGTAGCCTCTGACTGTAAACGACTTACTGTAGCTGACAAGTGTGAGTTGATGGAGCAGCAGGGCACTACCTATCAGGATCAGCTAGCCAAGAGGAAGCAAATGATCGGTGACATCGAGTCTCATCTCAGGTCAGTTTCTCAGTTCTACCGAGATATATCCAGTTTCTGCCTACCTCATTGTGAATATTGCGGTATGTCATTGTGATGGTATGCATGAAGAAGTTCTGCGAGATTGGTTTGGGTCTGAACAGAGTAGAAGGAATTATGTTTGAGACAACCGCAGTCATATTGTCTTCAGTACTTGAACGAACCCAGGATACTCACTGAGCATTATAGAACATGAAGGTGAACTTTTCTTTTCTCTATCTGAATAACAAGAGAATATGTCGTAAGTCGTACAATATTACCCATACTAAGTTTATCTTATAAACATTTTGGTTTAAATATATGTTTTCTGATGTGCTGTACGTACAAGGGTGCAGATGCAATTAGACAATCGGTAACTTCCAAGGCTTCTAAGTCAGGAGATGAACATTTGTTTGGGTAATCTTTCATTTTTAGGAGTTTTCGATTTATGGCTCTAGAAGTGTTTAAAGAAATTCATACAAATATTATTTATTGGCTCAGTTGTTCAAATGACAAAAGAAATAATGTAATATACATTGAGGTGCCTGTAACGAGCGAGTTTGCTCATGTGTGATATCAAGTAGTGCCAAGCTGTGTCAGTTTTGATTCTTTAGATGTGCACCAGTGCCTGTGCACTCTGAACTGCTATCAAGACATCTGTTTTCAGAGCAGAAATAGCTAGCCTCAGCTCACAGCTTCACAAGACAGAAGACAAGGAATCCGAGCAAAGTGTAGAGATAGCCCGCCTCAAAGCCGACCTCAACCACTGGAAGAACAAGTCTACAAAATTAATAAAAGATTTGCAATCAGCAGATGAGTTGCTGAAGAAGTCCAATTCTCTTGCCAAGGTTAGTTATAGTTAGTAATAGACAGCAGGGATTACATGTCACAATTTCCATTTCCATTACTCATTTCCATATGATTTCCATTTCCATAATTCATTTCCATTTCCATAATTCATTTTCATATTGTTTCCATTTCCATAACTCATTTCCATCTTATTTCCATTTCCATAACACATTTCCATATTATTTCCATTTCCATAACATTCCCCTATTTTATTTCCATATTATTCCATATTATTTCCATTTCCATATCATTTCCACAATTAACTTCCATATTATTTCCATAACATTTTCGTAATTCATTTCCATATTATTTCCATTTCCATAATTCATTTCCATATTATTTCTATAACATTTCCATTATTCATTTCCATATTATTTCCATTTCCATAATTGATTCCCATATAATTTCCATAACATTTCCATAATTCATTTCTATATTATTTCCACTTTCATAACATTTCCATAATTTTAAAATAAAATTTTCATATCCATTTCCATAAAATAGTGGAAATATTTATGTTTATGGAAATGGAAAAGTAAACATTTCCGTAATATGTTTAGTGACCCCTGATAGACAGTACATGTATTTGATATAAACTACTATTACTTTATACATTAACTTACTCATTCGTAATCTATACCTAACTTAACGTAAAACTTCTAATTGAACGCCATGGCGCTGTATTTTTCAACCCTTCCTCTATAGTGGTGGTCAATTTGAGGAGGCGTTCAAATAGAGGTTGGCGGTATATTTTTCAAATGACTCATCAGAATTTTGGGAAGATAAATTTAGCCCTATTGCGGGCAAAGCGAATGTTTCCTATATTTTGCTCTCTTTTTCCAGTGGAGCAATATTAAACCTTTTGGATGCAATAAATCTGCTAACTTACCTCTAATTTGTCAAAGATCTCTTAATAGACATGCATCGAGAAGCCAAGAAATATCTCTACCAGTTGATATCTACTGCTTGCAATTGACCTGCAATGATATTATAGCCTGTGTCCTTCTTTGCAATTGGTTAAATATTTCAATTATAATTTCATTCTAAATTTTAAGACATATTTTTATTGCATATGTATATTTAACAATGTTGCATAAAAGCTCATTGCACTCATTGATGTGTTTGTTACAGTTTGCAGTCAAAACTAGCTTTTTATGTGCAGTAGAAGTGGATTTATGAGCATCAATCCATTGTAAGCCGTGTTAAGATAGCTGCAAGGATGCTATTAATTAACATGCTATAAATATGCATATTTATAAGTTATATAATAGTAATTTATCAAATGCTACAAATATATATTAATGAACAAGTGACATGAACGAACCATACTTAATGTATATTACATGCAAAACTAACGTTAACGTTTTGAAAACAAAAATATTTCCATTGTTTGTTCGGATATCTGCGTTCTGATTGTTGCTTTTGATAGAATGGACATTTTCTAGTCGTCCAATACCATCTACAGTATCTTCTAGCCTTAACTCTTCTTCTGCACGACTGAACTAGTCAATATTAGCCTCCAAGCAATTTTTTGGCTCAGCAAAACTTTACACGCTGCTTTTAGCCCAAATGCAACCCGTAAAAGTTCTCTCGCTAAACGTAAGGCTTGGCCCAAAACTTGCACACCGTTTTTATATGCTTGTTCTTCGAAGTATTAAGACCACATTAAACAAGGAACTACTTTTAGCCTGAGACAGATATTAAATATTTTTATGGTGTTGCTTTCAAAGTTCTTCTACCATAGTAAATTTATACCGTTTTCATATACATGTACTTCGAAGTAGAAAAACCACGTTAAACAAGAAACTACTATTAGCCTGAGACCGTTATTGATTATTTCTATGGTGTTGCTTTCAAAGTTTCAACGAAAAAAACGATAAGCTTTGGAGTTGGACAATGACAGAATTGATTGTTATTGACATTAAGATTCATTATTGATATGATTTTTGGACACTTTTCTACTGATCAGTTGATATTATGGGTTCATAAAGATAAAAGATAGTCAAAATAGCAGTCAAATGGAGGTGGCGTTCAACTAGAGGGTGGTGTTCAAATAGAGGTATTACGGTAGTTATGTACTAACACTATATACATAGTAATAACCTAGTCATATACTAACATTACTCTATATTCAGTAATAACCTAGTCATATACTGATCTATCACTTCGCTATCTAGAATCTGCAGACTCAGAATGACAGTCTTACTGCTGAGCTGAAAGCGCAGGGAAGCAACTTGCATATGGCTACTAGGGGTCAGCACTGCCAGGAGAAAGAGATGGCCAAGCTAAGAGACATGCTTATTGAAAAGGATAAAACTATCAGGTCTCTATTTTTGCCAAACTAGTTTTTGCTACCGTTATGATATACATGTATATATTATGATTTCCTGGCTCGATTGGTAACTTGGTAAGAGGTTGATAGCATTCGCCAGTCAGGGGATTCAAAGGTTGTTTTATCGAAGTGAAACTTTTGCATCCCTCATGTCACAGCAGTTCCTGCATTCACTTTTGTTAGCTTATGAGCCTAACAAGCATTAGGGCCTAAGTTTCCAAGGTATACTATATACCCTACAAAATGGAATTATTCGATGGATTTAATAATTTGCGAGTTTGCGTACTGTCAATTCCGCGAATTATTAAAATTCGCGAATAATCAGTTTTATTTTTAGTACAAGGGAGAGTAACTACTACCTCAAATTAAAAACTAGGCGGAGTTAGGAGTTAGTTAGGAGGCGCAGTTAGCTGAGTTCCAAACTCTTTTAAAATCATCGCCAGGGCTTTGAGTTGAGCCCATTGCCAATGCATCACACTTCTTTACAAAATTATTTAAGGTTGCCACAAGTTATTTGGAATTTGGCATGGCATCATCATCAAAAAACTCTCCTGCAGTTCTTTACGTTGAAAAAACTCATAACTTACCACAATTTGTTGGTTCACCAAAGGCCTCCAAATCGATGAACATTCATGAAAACCTCTGGGTGTAGCCAAAAATTTATAGCTTAGCATGATCGACATGACTTACTCATCTAAATAGAAACCTAAACACGTGGTATACACGCATAAAGGTTTTACTCTATTGCTAGCTGGTTTCACCGATTAATTTATTCGCAATTGTGTTTATCCACGAATAATTTCATCCTGTAGGGTACCTTGGAAACTCTAACTACTTGCTCTCTGTGTAGCAAAATCACCTTGTTTTTTGTTTAATAGGTCTCTCCTGGATAAGCAGTACTTGGATGAGTCGGCTGCTTTGGATGTACTCAAACAGGATGTTCTTAAGGCGGATGAGGATAATAGGTAGGTATAATTGGTAGTATAATAGGTAGGTATACTTGGTAGGTATAATTGGTAGGTATAATTGGTAGGTATAATTGGTAGGTATATTTGGTAGGTGTAATAGATAGGTGTAATAGGTAGGTGTAATAGGTAGGTATAATTGGTAGGTATAATTGGTAGGTATAATTGGTAGGTGTAATAGGTAGGTGTGATAGGTAGGTGTAATTGGTAGGTATAATTGGTAGGTATAATTGGTAGGTATAATTGGTAGGTATAATTGGTAGGTATAATTGGTAGGTATAATTGGTAGGTATACTTGGTAGGTGTAATAGGTAGGTGTGATAGGTAGGTGTAATTGGTAGGTATAATTGGTAGGTATATGAGCAAATGTAATTGTTGTTTTATTATAAGCATCCTCACGGTCTCAGGTCATAAGGTTGCTCTTTTATTTTGATAGGGAGTTGAAGGCCAAAGAGGTAGAGTACAGAGCCGAGATATCACAGTTAAAGGGAGAGTTGTCTACTCTCAACTTGAGGCTAATCAACACAGACCAGGAATGTCTTTCACTCAGGGAACAGTTGCACCAAAAGGTTAGTTTTGGCTTCACGTTCTCCTGTTAGATATTACCATTACATGATGTGGGTAAATAATATGTATTTGTTTGTCTCCCAACTAGATTTTGACTTTGTTCAAGAAGTTCAAGATGCAGCTTTTGTGTAGCTATGTGGTTGGGTATACTTTGAAGGTTCACTTGTGACAGAATTCACATTACAGCTCTTTGGTAATAAAAGGTTCACCATGTCTTACTCTGTTGTGTTGCAGATGCAAAACATGTGGAAATGTGATTACAAGCTCTTAAAATCGCAGCCATCACGAAAACGCCGTAGTTTGGAATCTCTTTATTTCGATGACATACTCAAGCATTGTGGTTATTGTTTTGACACGTGATGTTATCACATGAAATTAAAGGCCAATAAAGGGCTCAATATAAAACTTATTGTAGCACTAGTTTATGACAAACACTTCGGGTTTTACCGAAGACCCGTATCAAATATAGATGCTCGCTACTTTACATTTTTGTTTTAGCCTGGTCTTATCATCTAGTCATAATCTGATCATGTGACCCATACATCCTGTCATACATTTATGCAGCATTTTTCGATTATCACGGGTGACCAACAGGCTCGTCATGTTTATCTGAGGGTGATATTCACTCCTTCGAGCTAAGGTTAAAAAATTAAACGAATTTTCACGGTAGGTTTTAAGATATAAGTGCTCAAAGTGACAGCATTACAATGATGATGAAATAGACGCGTAAGGACAATAGACATGGTTTTATTGAATGCGTGAAGTATATTTGTGAAAATATTTCGACAAATGAGGTTGCATAAAAGTGTAAACGGAAGGCATCGTGTTCAACTACGCCCCATTTGAGCCATTTTGGAAAGGGATTCCAATCTACGGCATTGTCGTGATGGCTGCGATTAAGTGTTCGTTTTTGAGCTTTTAAGAGCTTGTAATCACATTTCCACATATTTTGCACCTACAACACAGCAGAGTAAGACATGGTGAATCTTTTGATACCAAATAACTGTAATGTGAATTTTGTTGCAAGTCAACCTTTCAAGCACATCAATTATATCAATACTTTTATCATATATTTCAGTACTTCGGAGTCTTGACTTTCGAATGAGCCTATATTCAATACACAAAGAATAATATAACTATGAAAAACAGGGTGTCAAAGTATGTCCTGCAATAAAAAAACACTTGGTTGTGGTTCCCACAATGTGATGTCATAACTAGCATTTAGCCTTAGGTCGTCGATCCCTTTCGCTGCCATTGAGGCTGTGCTTTTCTGTGATAACCGGTGCTCTTAAACTCAGAGAGCGATAATAATAACCTAGGATTCTAGATAATCAACAGTGCCCGGGGATCGTGCTAATGCCCGACCAATACAACACATGTTCTGGGTTAGTAAATTTCGGGTGATTACTAGAGATTGATTTTTTCATCCTTTCGTTTCTGTTAAACATTTATAGTAATTATTATCACATCATTTTATATGCCCCTGTTCGTAATTCGTATCGCTTTCCATGTTGTTTTTTAAATATGATTATGCTTCAATAAATATGCTGTCATTGATAAAGGTAATTAAATCACATGGATTAAATTGTGACCTGTAGTGGCGTGGCCCTAGGACCATATCACTATGTTTCCATGATGCGCAGTGCTTCAGAGTTGCGCTATCTCCAAATCATGGAAACGGCGTCTTTGCACTGAAATCACTGCGCACTGATCAGTGCGAAGCCAGTGCAAATTCGCAGCAAGGAAACAGCGACTGCGCAGTGGCTGCGCATAGCTCTCATGCCGTGGAGACGGATTCTTCGAGGGCCATAAACTAGTACAAAGGTTGTCCTGCTAATCTTGTTTTTTTACTATTCTTCCAATCTTCTTTCACCTAAATTTAATTATGGTCTGCATTCACGAGGATGATGAGGTGATTACTTTCCTGGACTTCGTTATCGATGCCAACACTTTTCGAAAAATAGGTGGCAAGTCCTAAATTAACGTTTAAATAATATATTACTTAAAAATATTTATTAAAAATATATTACTATGTAAAAAGTGTGTTAAGGTTTGTAAAACCTTGTGAATGTGTATTGTAAATAAAAGTATGACGACAGAATCATAAAAAGACCGTTTATGACGTTCGGTATCTGTGATCGATTCTATTTCTCCATCAGGCGATTCGATTTATACAATTTCTCTTCTCTGGCTAATTTGCGGTATTTGCTGAAAACCACTGCGCAGCATGGAAACGTACAATCCCCTCGACTTCGGAGGGGGCTGCTTCGCAGTACTGCGCACCATGGAAACATAGTGTATGTAAATTGCACTCTCGTGAGATCACGCAATGCTTGAAATTAATTTGCCTCAGCCGTGCCCCTCAACATCACAATCAAAAGAGAGGGCTAGTGCGTAATATCATCGGGAAAACATAGTATGGTGCTTGCAATCTGAGCTATTTATAATTTGTGCGTGGAGAGCTAATGACAGTGATTCCGTTGTCATCTTCATTGGTCCTCTGGTCTTGTCCTACCTTCGCCTGCCACTATTGTCATTATCGTAGTTGATAAATAAGCGGTAAGAGCACACAACACCGAATATGAAAGTTGTGACGTTGTAATTTGTGGGCCTATACCATTGAACATTTCTGTGGTAGAGCTCTGGGGAAGTCCTATAAACACCAACCAATGTCTGTCTCACCATGTCAAACAATGGCTCATTTGAAAGCCAAGATATTGAAGAACCTGAATAAGCTGAAACAGTACTGATATAATTGATGTGCTTTAAGTAGCATTTGCTCTCTTCAATCTTGTGTTTAGGTTGTCTTTTTCGCTAGTCGTTACAGAGTGATCATGTTGTGTTTTAAGGCAACGGAGCTGAGGCAGACAGAGGATCGGATCTTGCGAGAAAGGGATTCTAACTTGAATGAAGTAGGTCTTCACAGTTGATATGTTTTCATCTTGATCATTCTGTATGTAGTCTTAGTCAGGCTTGCACTCAGCCTTGAAACGCCAAGTGATGTTTTCATATATTCCATTTTTATATTATTCACTGGCATTAATAATAAAATTCCTTATTTCATAGTAATAATTGGCATTTTAATGCGCTAGCAAAGACAATGAGTGACAACAAAGTGTCAGCTCTGTGTATTACCCTAACATAAAAGCCACGTCTTGCAATTTCAGTTGCAGATGAAGATGTTCTCACTCAGGGAAGATCATGATGCCGAGTTGGCCAGACTTAAGAGAGAGCTTCAAAACTGTCGAGCTCAGCTCTGTGAAGCTATGAGGTGAGTCAGGAGAGATTATAGTTGAGCATTTACATGTAGTAGTAGTACTGGCTGGGTGGACCATATCTCTGCTTGTTATTGCAGTCGTAACAACCAGACATGTTTGCTGGTCGGGCGGACTGTATCTTTGCTTGTTGTTGCAGTCGTAATAACCAGACGTGTTTGATGACAACCTTCTCAGAAGGAGACGATACACACTCAGATGCAGTTAATGCTGCTTTAGATGAAAGTCAGGCTGCAGCCGACCTCAGGCTAACGAAGCAACAGTTGGTAGCGCTAAGGCTAGAAAACCAACACCTTCAAGATCAGGTATGGCAAGGATGTGGTTGCCTTGAGGATTCCATTGCTTTCATCCTCCGTACTTCCTATTTTTAGACCCTTATATGTCTGGCTCAATGCTGTCTCATGATATGTTTTGCTTGTTTCTAGCTAGTAACATCATCCCATATTGGCTCAGATGTTAGGCAGAGCCAAAAGCAAATGAATATTATTCAAGATAGCTATGGAGGAACGGTAGAAAGATTGCAGGTACACAGGCTAAATGCTCCCATAGTATCAGCAGGTATTATGAGTAGTGTGAGTAACTCTATAATATTAGTAGGTAATATTAGTAGGGTGAGTAACTCTATAATATCAGTAGGTATTATTAGTAGTGTGAGTAACTCTATAATATTAGTAGGTATTATTAGTAGGGTGAGTAACTCTATAATATTAGTAGGTATTATTAGTAGTGTGAGTAACTCTATAATATTAGTAGATATTATTAGTAGTGTGAGTAACTCTATAATATTAGTAGGTATTATTAGTAGGGTGAGTAGCTCTATAATATCAGTGGGTATTAGTAGCAGGGTGAATAACTTTCTATTAATCCCGACAGGCTGACAATGAGAGGCTTCGCTCTGATATAGACAGACTGAGAGATGAGATGAAACGAACCAATGAAACTCATCACAGAAAATACTGCAAGCTGCTTAAAGACATGCAAGAAGACATTGAGAGGTCAGTTTCATACATTGTGTGTCACCTGCTGGGATTGACGCAGTCTTATCTCACAGCGTGCTTTCCAAACTAAGAGTCTTTAAGATGTGGTTGCGTCAAATCTGAGTTGATTTTAAAAGAAAGTATATTTCTTTGTCTATCAGTTGATATGTTGTTTGTTGTGTTAGGCGATCTCATTGTCAAGATATTTGAAAATTAAAATCGAAAAAATTCTATCGCGGTAAAAACGCCTAGGCAAAAAAAACATGCCCAGACTTGCCCAAAATGATGTAACGTGTGATACAACCTGTCTCCATCTCTCGTATTCATATCGGCTATTGCGATAAAAGACTAGTCCTACGCGGCTCTATTGGCATATATTTCATCTTGTATTTGCTCGTGTTGGCTAGAATAAAATTTTTAATCTAGCTACAGATACATTATTACCAAATGTCTCAAAGGCCTCAAACAAGGAAAATTAAAAACTTGTCATATTAGCTTCTTCTAAATGCTGTGTAAACATCTTAGTACAGACTACCAATTCTACCGGTCTACAGTAATTCTGTCAAGCAAACTATGTAGAACAAGGTCTTTGTATCGGAACAGTTCCATCGCTACCCACACTAACGATATACAGCCTCCTAAAAGCCCCGCCCACATTATGCCCGTCGCCTATCCTGGGAGTAGGGCTGTATATCGTTGCCCACACCGAAAACTAGTTTCTTACTACCGTAAGTAAAATAAGCAAGCTGCGTCTTTGAAAAGAATGTGGCGAAACCTACTACATCTCTAAAAGTCATAAACATTGTATAGTTGACTGTCAACGTAATCGAGTCATTATTGGTATCAATGTGTAAAAAAATTCACTGGTCACATTTGATTAGTTGATTCAAGTACTAAACAAATGGTCGAGCTATGCAAAAGTGCCTGTCCATCCAGCTCTGATTGCACTTCATAGATCCATCTATCAGAAAAGATTTACACACAGGTGTCAACGGGGCTATGATGCACTCAATGTTCTGCAAATCATGTTTTGCATTATCTTCAACAATACTATCCAACGACCAAACGAGCGGATGCGAAGTTAGGGAGTTTTTATAATAAATGCATGTGCACACAACTTACGAAAATTATTCATCAACAATGAGACGAACCCTTGTTTGAAAATTTCATCAACAAATTTAACCATCATTTTGTAGATTAGTTAAAGTATAATAACGATACAAAATACATTTAGGCCTATTTAAATATGTTACCAAGTCTTTGTAAATTATCGAAATTCTCTAAAAACTTACCCGTCTGATCGGATTATACACAAATAGACAGATTTATTAGGACGAAAATCGTCACAAAACGCTTGAAAACTTGGTTTAATAAAAGTTAAGACCGGAAATTGAAACGGCGGTCGACAGAGAATAGAACGATCAAGTCGTGCGCATTTCGCGAAAAAATAATGTACACATTTCACCAGTCTATGGCATTGTTTACTTGTAATCGAATTTATCCGAAGGTTTCTGTAATAAACGTAGACCGTTTGAGGCATTGACCGATTTATAGGTACGAAATTGTGGTACACAGTTTATCAGCTTATGTTTTTTGTCTAATCACCGAAGGCTTCATTATTTAAAACGTTAGCCGAAATTCTTTACAACTTATGTACAAGCTAGGGCTGAACTACAACGCCCCTTTATGACGAGAACCTTTTTTTATTTTGCTCCAGTTTGCAGAAAACTTTCAGACGCGTGAACGCTCATACTTGCTTTCTATTAAAGATCGCTATCAAAACCATTCTACATTCAACACAGCCAACTTGGGCTGTATGACAGTGGAATTTTCTGCTGGGGAGAGATATAAACATATAATCTTTTCCTTTCATTATTGCTGTTTGTTGTATATAATAACACCCACACCCAGTACATTACAGCTACCATTGTAGTTATACTATTGCACTGCAGTGCCATTTGACTGCTAATATTGCATTTCTCAACCATCAGTACCCATCCAATATCACTTTGGTCGTGGGCTGTATGACAGTGGAATTTCTAGTTTTATTATATAATTTTTACAAGCAAAAAAATTGTCATCTCGGCATAAAGCTTTTATTAAAAATATCCATCAAGTCGTGGCCACTCACATAGTTTCAGCTGATACAATAAGACAAATTCATCTACTGCAGCAAACTCAAACAAAACATCATGGTTTATGTAACACACATTCAAGTCTCTCTTTCCCATTTATGGCAGTTTCCCCACTGACAAAGCTGCTTCGGCTGGTGGGACCACATCAACATCCTGTAATCAGTAAAACAAATGCAATAAATATATTTCATTCATTGATATGTCATTCTAACGCATATCTATTGAAAGTTTTCAAATTGGGAGTTAGATAAATTAATGTACTTGTACATGTATTTGTGTAATTTTAAAAATGAATAAATGTTTAACAAAAGCATAAGTACGCCAAGCCAACGATTCGAAGCTTTGGTTCTGGAAATTAAAGATTTGCATTGATCAATCGATTTTCTTCATTTTCTAGACGTGGGAAGTGAACATCTAAAGTCAAATCATAAATCTAATTGACTAGGTAAAACTGCCATAGAAAATTTGAAGCAAATATAGCTCGGTGAAACGATAGAAAATTATGAAACAATGATTAGTGATAGCAAAAAGTTATAATTTTATTAATTAGTACATGTATTAATGAGTACTAAAAATATTACCTTTAGTATATTCATTGATCTAAGCCATTGTATTGCTAGATGGCATGGATTAAAAAGAAGCCGTCAAGAACTCGCTGTACATACATATCTCGCACACGCAGGAAATTACATTATAACCTAAAACAGGGAAATATAATCTGAATGTAAACTCAAAAGTATATCTATAGGAGACTCAAAGTAAAAGGTAAATTCACCTCCATTCTCCGATCTTCCTCCGTAGCACTTTAATCACCTGATGCACAGAAAACTCTGGAGTCACCTTTGCAGTAACTTTACAGCAATTTTTACAAACCTGTTGTTCGTCAATAAAATGTGTCGATCGAGTAATTCATTAAAGTAATGATGTTAATTAATTTAGTAAATATCAATGTCCATGTGATTTAATAATAGAGTAAAATCCCTAAATTTGAGATCACAGACAACGCATTTTACAAGTGATAACATTTATTACAACATATATAAAAATTTTGTGCTGATTGGCTAATGAAGCGACCTCATATTTATCGCTCGTGGACTCTTTCAGAGGTATTACTAGTTACTTCACGAATGAAGCACCCGCTGGAATGTGAGCGTTTTAAAAGATGGCCTCATTCAAACGCATATATCTCTGGACAGGATTGGTCTACAAAGACAAAAATGACATCAAATTGTAGCTGATGTTTTAGCCTTTTATTGGTCTTGATTTCATTAAATCGACTTTTTTGACGCAACTACATCGTTAAAGGCGCAAATACACTAGGCGATTTTATTGTGTGCGTCATGAGAAGCACAAAGATATCGCCTAAACACACTTGTGCGATTCACCAGTCACTAATAACACAGGCTCGTGAACAGCCAACCAAATTCCGTATCACCAGTTTCTTTGGACTTGATAATAAATGTAAGTAAATATGACGCCTTCTAGACAACGGTATAAACTATGTCTGCTTTTGTTAGGCTTATCTCACTTTCACGAATTGTGGCTTGTGATTTTCGATTAACAAAAAGTGATTCTTATGTTTTTAACGATAATATTTAACAATTTTTATATATATTTTACTCTACGGTAGTTTTATTTTTTGAGAGAATAAATATTTAGCATTCTTAAGATGGTCCTGTGCAACCTGTGCAACAATTGACTGCTAAATGTAGGTTTTTAACTGGGTATCTTTGCAATTCTTGTGTTAGATGTCGTAAAGGATTGGTTGTGCTCGTATTAAATCTATGAACTATTCTGCATTCATTTTGATGATGTTTCGAAATTGGCATCCATAGCATGTTGTTGTGGGGAAAAACGACCATTTGAATTGCACCTTGCCTGGGATAAAGTTCTGATTGTGCATGTCTAATGTTAACGCTCAACATCAACTCGCTGGACTAGTTCCATCGCAGATTGGCGGCATATGGCGGAATATCGTACTACATATCGTACTACATATTGTACTACACATCGTACTGCATATCGCATGACATCCCGCACTACATATCGCACTACATATCGCATGACATATCGCACTACATATCGCACTACATATCGCACTACGTATCGCACTACATATCGCGTGATATCGCACTACATATCACACGACATATCACACTACATATCACACTATGTATCGCACTACTTATCGCACTGCATATCGCACGACGTATCGCGTGACATATCACACGACATACCGCACTACATATCGACTTGTGCGTTTGTGCCTCAAGCAATCAATTCCTCATTTTTTCTTTAAAGGTTGACTTGCAACAAAATTCACATTACAGTTATTTGGTATCAAAAGATTCACCATGTTTTACTCTGTTGTGTTGTAGGTGCCAAATATGTGGAAATGCGATTACAAGCTCTTAAAAGCTCAAAAACGAAAAGCTGCCGTAGATTGGAATCTGTTTATTTATCTGACGTAGTCATTGCAGTTTGGTTATTGTCTTGTCATGTGATGTTATCACGTGATTTGAAAGGCCAATAAAAAGCTCAATATAAAACTTATCATAGCACTAGTTTATGACAAACACTTCGGGTTTTACCGAAGGCCCTGTATCAAATATAGATGCTCGCTCTTTACAGTTTCGTTTCAGCTTGGTCTAATCGTCAAGTCGTAATCTGATTATGTGACCCAGTACTTCGAAAATAATTTTTGCAGCACTTGTCGATTATCACAGGTGACCAACAGGCGCGTCATGTTTATCAGAGAATGATATGTACTCTTTCGAGGTAAGGTTAAAACATTAAACGAAGTTTTACGGTAAGTTATAAGATATCACTGCTAAAAGTGACAGCATCACAATGACGATAAAACAGACATGTAAGAACAACAGACATGGTTTTATTGAATGCGTGAAGTATATTTGTGAAAATATTTCGACGAATTAGGTTGCATGAAAGTCTAAACAGAAACCATCTACCACAGCTACGTCACATTTGAGCCGTTTCGGAAAGCGAATCCAAACTACGGCGGTCTCGTGTGGCTGCGATTAACTGTTCGTTTTTTTAGCTTTTAAGAGCTTGTATTCACATTCCCACATATTTGGCACCTACAACAACAGAGTAAGACATGATGAATCTTTTGATATCAAATAATTGTAACGTGAATTTTGTTGCAAGTCAAACTTTAATAGCGAATGTTTTATTCGATGCTAAACAATGCACATCTTCACCCTTAAGCTTTATTGGTTAAGCTGGCTGATTGCGCGCGCCCATCTCTTGTCTATAACACATTATTCGCTATATTCATTTTGCACCTGCCAACAAAACTGTACTGTATTTAGTAACCTTGGTTTGTTGTAATATCTAATCATCATGAAAGAAATTTCATGTGGGCTTTGTTTCTCTTGAGCTATCATGGAGCTCATTTGCATTTCCAGCCGTTTGACTAGCCTATTGCATTTCATGACTGTTACATAAAGTTGTGAGTATTCTTTTGACTACCTCTTCACCTGTTTTTGTAGAAGGGAGGCTAGGTTGCATGAAGAGCAAGAGCTAAACAATGCGAGAACTGAGGTGACGAACAATACCCTCCATGAGACGAGGGAGTCGGTCTACCAGCATGAGAAGGCATCACTTCAGGAGCAAAAGAACTTGCTGATGGAGAGACTTGACCAAACTGAGGTTGAGATGAGTCAGTGCATGGAAGCCAACTGCAGTATGTGTCCCCTTCAGCTTCTTATTGATTTTCGTGTTTCTTCCTGCGTATTATTAGCTCATGCGGGCTTTTCCTGTTTCTTATTGGCTATTTTGGTTCGTTCTTATTTTTTATTGGCTCTTATTTTTCGTGACATTTTTTTGGTGTTGTGTGCCCTTTTCTATATCTTATTAGCATTTCCTGTCATGTGCCTTGGTGTTTCTTTGTTTTTTTGTGTCTTTAATTAGCTTTCCCTCCCATATTACGTTTTATTGGCTTTATTAGTCCCTTTCTCAGACTTATTGTCTCTTGTCACTCCTCTTCACATTTCATGGATGCAGCGTGTTCCTTCATCTATTTGATTGACTTTTGTCTGTCCTGCCGTGTACCTTACTCTACCTTACTCTACCTTGTTTTTATGTCTTCTCGTGTTAACATTTGGTGCTTGAGAGATTCTTATTAGTTGTTGCTAGCACAGTTGATCATTACTCTAACGCTCATTACGTAACGATTATTAAGCTGGCTTCAAACACGGCTATTGTTATAGTAAAGATTTAGACTACTAGCTCACCAGGTAAGTTACCCAAACTCATTGGGTAATTATATTATTATCAGGCATTCAGTAGTACATGTCTAATACATACACAAATGACTAAATCTTGTTCACAAAAATTGAGCTTGTCGATGGTTTTCATGTCAACAGCACTGACGCAAGAGAACCAGCTGATGGCATCGTTTGCTGGAAATATCTCAGAGGTCATGGCCATGGCAAGCTCTAGCAAGAAGGATGTCAGTCAAAGTCATTACAATTCTGCATACGATGATCAAACAACAGGTGCTGGTGCTATCATATCATACAACATATTCATATGATTATAAGTTCTATCATATCATGCAACATATTCATATGTCTATAGGTTCTATAGATACTAACTCTAACCATAGTACATTAGGAACATTACTATATTCTATATATTAGTTGTATGTATATATATATATATATATATATATTGTAGATTGTAATCAACCAAGTATATTGTACACTTGGTTGATTCATTTCATTAAGTTGAACTTTGTTTTGAATGAGCAGATTTTTTTGGGCTCAGAACAGAAAGCCCTGACCCAGTAAGACGATTAATCAGCGATGAGGCAACGTTGAATTGCTCGAGTTCTAAGATGTCAAATAAAAGTCAAAGATCTAGTCATTCAAGAGAGAATCATAATTGTACTTCCACACCAAAGAAGTCAAGTTTTAACAGCTCACTTCGAGAAAAACCTAGCCACAGCAGAACGTCCAGTGCAGGTCATCCTAGCCACAGCAGAACGTCAAGTGTAGGTCGTTCTAGCCACAGCAGAACGTCCAGTGCAACTCGTCAGCATGATGTATCCAAATCTCCAACTCATGGCCCCTCAAAGTCTTCCCCGTGTCATCGATCAGCTAAGGGTCGCCATTCTACTTCACCCCCTGTTAATCATCCGAATCGCTCATCGTCGTCGGAAGGGAAACAGACCAACTTGTCCCCCAGGTCTGTAGTTTTTTTCAGAATTTATATGGTCTCTACTTTCTGTTAGCATTGATGTCATCAATATCTGTTTATTTCACAATTCAACTCCTTGATATACTCTTCCCACAGGGTGCAAGCCGAAAGGTCTCCATCTCCTGGTGCAAGGAGTTTCATCTCATCTCCTAGCCGAATCTCTTCTTTCCATGGGCATGACTACAGTGAGAGCTTTAATGTGAGTAATCCAAAGTAGGCTTGGATTTTTGTTAGTTTGAAGCAGTACATTGTGTCATCATTCACATTTGACCACCACCTCTATTTAACCGCCACTATGACAGATGTGTTGGAATATAGAGCGTCACCTCTATTTGAACGCCACCTCTATTTGACCGCCACTGTGGCAATCTTTGATCATTATGAACCCATAATATTAAGTGATCAGTGAAAAGGTGTTCACAAAATCATATTAATAACTAAAAATTCTACTGTCATACAGCCCATGACCAAAAAGATATTGGAAAAAAAGAAAGGGTACTGATGGTTGAGAAATGCAATATTAGCAGTCAAATGGCACTGCAGTGCAATAGGATAACTGCAATGGTAGCTGTAATGTACTGGATGTGGGTGTTATTATATACAACAAATAGCAATAATGAAAGGAAAAGATTATATGTTTATATCTCTCCCCCTGCAATAGGAGAAATGCAATATTGGCCAATATTAGAAGTAAAATGCACTGATATTATTAGAATAACCAATTTTATTAATATAGTAATAATATAAAACCAATGCACAATTTTGTTTACATTTAAAAACGTCATAGTTAGCAATATCAAGAAGTTGTGATATTTATATAGATTTTTAGAAAATCTGTACTACGTAGTCATGGTTCTGTAGTCATCCAAACTTATAATTAAATATTGTAATAATCTCATAAGAATCGTTAGAAATAATATCATCGTCATTTCCTTTACTTACACTGCGTTGGACATCAGTTAGAATACCAAAGTACTCAAGTGTCTAAAATGTCAGTTACTTTGAAATCGGCAAAAATGAAACGATTTCAGTACTCCTACGCTAATTACAGAAACCTTCGGCAATTCGACAATGCTATAGACTGGTGAAATGTGCACGTTATTTTTTCACGAAATGCGCACGACTAAATCATTCTATTCTCTGTTGCTCGGCGTTTCAATTTCCGGTCTTCACTTTTATTAAACCAAGCTTTTCAAGCATTTTGTGACGATTTTCGGCCAAATTAATCTGTCTATTTGTGTATAATCCGATCAGATGGGTAAGTTTTAAGATAATTTCGACAATTTACAAAGACTTGGTAACATATTTAAATAGGCTTATATGTGTTTTGTATCGTTATTATACTTTAACGGCTCTACAAAACCATGGTTAAATTTGTTGATGAAATTTCCAGACAAGGGTTCGTCTCATTGTTGATGAATAATTTTCGTAAGTTGTTTGCACATGCATTTATCATAAAAACTCTCAAACTTCACTTCCGTTCGTTTGTTCGTGGGATGAATCGTTTACATTAATAGCAGTCAATTCTCTTGTTATCCAACTCCAAAGCTGTTGGCTTTTTTTCGTTAAAAGTTATTAATTCTTTTTATAGCAAAACCATAAAAATAATTAATAACTGTATCAGGCTAATAGTAGTGCCTTGTTTAATGCGGTCTTGATACTTCGACTTGATAAACGATTTACATTTACGATGGTAGATGAATGACTAGTTTTAGGCCCAAGGTTATGTATAGCAAGCAAAACTTTTACGCGTTGCAATTGTGCAAAATACAATGCGTAAAAGTTTTGCTCTGCCAAAAAATTGTTTGGACGCTAATATCGACTAGTTCAGCAGTGCACAAGAAGAGTTGTAGTCAGAAGTCATTGGGGAAGGTATTGGACACCCAGAATAGGCTCGCTCCATCAAAAGCAACAATCAGAACACACAGCTATCCGAGCAATTGATGCAAATATTTTTGTTTTAAAAACGTTAGTTTCTGTTTCTGCATGTAATATAAGTATATTTTGTTCATGTCACTTGTTCATAAATATATATTTGTAGCATTTGGTAGATTATCATTATATAACTTATAAATTTGCAGCTTTATAGCATATTATTTGATAGCGTCATCGCGGTAATTTGATTTTAAATTGACCGACGCTCGTAATTTCTCTTTGATCGCACATAAAAACCTAATGTTGGCTACAGACTGTAGCAAACATATCAATGAGTGCAACAAAATTTTATGCAATGTTGTTAGATATAGATATAAAATGAAAATTTCTTCAAATTAAAAAAAACTGAAAGCTGGAACAAATTGCTAAGCAGGACACGAGCTATAACATTATTGCAGGTCAATTGCGAGCAATAGATATCATTTAGTAGAGATATTTCTCGGTTTCTCAGTGCATATTTAATAAGAGATCTTTGACAAGTTGTAGATAAGTTAGCAGATTTATTGCATCCAAAAGGTTTCATATCGCTTTCATGAAGGAAGAGGGCAAAATATAGGCAGCATTTGCTTCGCCCGTAAAAGTGCTAAATTTATCTTCCCAAAATTCTGATGAGCCATTTGAAAAATACAACGCCAGCCTCCACTTGAACGGCAACTCTAATTGGCCACCATTATAGAGGAAGGGTTGAGAAATAGAATGTCATGGCGTTCAATTAGAGGTTTTACAGTATTCATAAACTCATTAAAGGTTCATCCAAACAGTAGAAATCTATTTTAGCAATTAAACTTTTTAAATACCCAATTGATATGCATTAGTCAATCTGAATAGTTCAGATATAGGCCTTTGAGCTAATATGTTTCCTTGAGTAGGCCCAAGGCTGACTCAGCTCACAAATGAATTGAATCGATTCTCTGGTATCTTTTACTTCCTGTAAAATTGAATTGACTCACTACTTTCTATCAGTAAATGGAATCGAACCATTTTTAAATCCTTGAAAACATCTCTAGTATAATCTGCATGTTCGTACCAAGGAAAGCAAATAATTTACCTGTCAACTCTGCGCCAAAATTGGCATATCAAGTTCGGGGTATACATCCTCTGCAGGTATTAATGTTTTCTAGTTTTATGGTGTAATAGTATAGTTACTTTCAAAGTTCAGGAAAACTCTTACATTTTTGCTTGCATGTGTTTGACTCAACTCTGGGATAAACTGAAATATCTCAGAGAAAATAACACAGTAATTTTCTGTGTAAAAATTACCCATGCAACGCAGGGCATTCAGTTAGTGCATTATATAAAACTATAAAAAGCTAAATGCAAAACTCTGATTATTTCTGAACTAAAGTAATAATTAGTAAAAAGACTTTTCTATTGTTTTACTTAAGAAACATGTGAACGGATGTAAATGTATCATATCTGTATCATATCAGTGTCGTCATATCTGTACAGATTCTTATCTTCAACCGTTTTTTGAAGTGTTCAGAATTTAACCTAGACAATCATTCAAAAACAATTTTTACAGCTGTTTAGCTTACATAAATATTTGAAATCAGTACTTTGACTAATTGACTAAATTCACAATGAGTAACAATGTTGCTAGTGATAATTTTATTTTTCTAGCAAAGCGGCCCAGTTTATAGACTAGAAACTAGCTCCTTATTGGTCAACTAGTTGCCACACAAACTACTGTATATCAGTATATTTTGCCAGTCACATATATTTCTAGCGTCTAATAGGCCTCATCATACTTTTGATGAATCTAATCTATCAGATTCATGTGTACAGTAGATAAGTGGTAGATCTAAGTATGTACCCGGTTCCTTTTTTAAATTATACTCGACTTACGAGGGGCGATCGTAAAGTTCCAGGAATTGTCTCAGTACACAAAAACCGTTAATCGTAATCACTTAATTTAAACTGTCCCCTTCAAAGTAATCGCCTGAGCTTGCTATGCACTTGTCCCATCTGTGTTTCTACTGATCCATGCAATGCTAGAAATCACTTTCCGTAAGGCTTCGGAGTTGTCTCGTCACATTTTCTTGAATAGTTGGTATGTCGTCAAATCTTTCACCTTATATTGTCAATTTGACTTTGGGGAATAGGTAGAAGTCACATGGTGCTAAATCAGGTGAATAAGGGGGATGGTTAAGCACAGTCACCTTATTTTTTGCCAAATACTGACGTACCATCAATGAGGTGTGAGCCGGAGCATTGTCATGGTGTAGGTACCAGTCACCTGAGAGCCACAAATCTCGACGTTTCCTTCTGATACTGTCTCTAAGTCTTATCAGAATGTCTTTGTACACATGCTGATTCACAGTTTGACCATGTGGCAGAAATTCAGAGTGTACCACATCTCTAATGTCGAAAAATGTTATCAGCAGCGTTTTTACATTTGAGCGAGACATTCTAGCTTTTTTAGGCCTAGGAGAGCCAGGGGATTTCCATTGAGAACTTTGTGATTTGGTCTCTGGGTCATAACCAAAGACCCAACTTTCATCCCCAGTCACAACTTTTGAAATAAAGTCAGGATCTTGTGTTAAAGCATCTTTTAGTTCGATACAACAGCTAACTCTTTTTTCTTTTTGGTCATCAGTGAGCAGTTTGGGTACCATCTTTGCAGAGATCCTTCTCATGCCTAAATCTTCAGTGAGAATAAGATGACATGTACCATAAGAAAGCCCACTTTCTGCTGATATTTCCCGTATAGTCAATCGCCTATCTCCCATCACCTGCTGCCTCACAAGGTCTGTGGCAGTTGTGGTCCTTGAAGTTGCCGGTCTGCCCATGCGGTCATCATCTTTAGTACTTGTTCTTCCCTCTCTAAATCTTTTGTGCCATTCATAACAGGCTGTTTTCTTAAGGGCAGAGTCTCCATAAGCTGTCCGTAACATTTGGAGCGTCTCAGCACCGGACTTTCCAAGTTTTACACAAAATTTTACACAAACGCGTTGCTCTTCTACTTCATTCATTTTCGAAAAATCCGACGAACGATAAAAAATGACCTTGACATTACCTACTATAACTTCATTGCGGGTGCTCTGACAAGCGTAAAACTTTGGCTATGGGGAAATCCCGTGCTGCTTAGCAACATGGAACAATCAAAACAACTGCACATGGTCTTATATTTGACTAGGAAAACGATTCCGGGAACTTTATGATCACCCCTCGTATAGTTATAGCTAGTTCCTTTATGCAGAAATCATTGTCGGGTGCAATGTTAAACTCATTTACTATTTGACAGAAAATAACTAAATATTTTGTTGCAGGCTCTATTTGTATGTATTTCAGACTTCATCAACCGGCTCAATGATAGCGGAGAAGTTTCTTAGAGACCAACGTCAGCGCACTGCGGCACTCGAGCAGATGTTGGACCAACACATACAGGGCCTGAGAGATGACAGCAAGCAGCTCATCTCCGACAATCAACAGTATCTGATGTGAACTTTTAAGCACCATTACGCTTTATCAGTCACCTTGCAGTGACTCACAGCGACTTACAAGGACTCACAGTATATATTGTAAAACTGCTGAGTATCTAAAAGGTTTAGCCTATTTTTTCAGACACAATTTTTACAATTACGGAGCTTTGTCCAGGCCGTGTTATTTATTGTTTATTTTGCTATAGTTTATTGCAGGCTTTACCATTTTCATGTTTAATAGTGAGCAGTAAGGTATGTGCAATGATGGTGAACTGTGACAGTTTAAAATGTGTGCAATGTTGGTGTGCTGTGACAGTTTCAAAAAGATGCAATGATGATGAACTGTGACAGATTCAAATATGTGCATTGCTCGCGAGTTGTGACAGTTTTAAACATATCTAATGATGTCGTGGTTTTTGAGATCCAAACATGTCGCCATGCATCAGTATATGCAAATATCTGACATTGTTTTACTTTTTATGGCTGTTTTAAGTCTTCCTGACTATTTATTAATTTAAAGAATTCTTCATGTTGAATTTGATGTGTTTATTATTTTTAGTGAATTTTACTGGTGCAAGTGAAATGAGTGCTGTCTTCTTATGGTACTAGATGAGAATTAGAGTGTATGCTCAAGTGAATAATCATTTGTTTTTTCTTTTAGTGTCTTAGCTGGTGTTGTGCTCCAGTTGCTGGATCACAATACCATGGTTGTAATAACAGTGTGTCAAATCAGAGTGGTGCCATGATAATACCATTGTATCAAATCAGCGTAGTGCCATGGTAATACCACTGCATCAAATCAGAGTAGGGCCTTGGTAATACCATTGTATCAAATCAGAGTAGGGCTTTGGTAATACCATTGGATCAAATCAGAGTAGGGCCATGATAATACCATTGTATCAAATCAGAGTAGGGCCATGGTAAAACCATTGTATCAAATCAGAGTAGGCCCATGGTAATACAATTGTATCAAATAAGAGTAGGCCCATGGTAATACCGTTTTATCAAATCAGAGTTGGGCCTTGGTAATACCACTGTATCAAATCAGAGTAGGGCTATGGTAATACCACTGTATCAAATCAGGGTAAGGCCTTGGTAATACCATTTTATCAAATCAGAGTAGGGCTATGATAATACCATTGGATCAATTCAGAGTCGTGCCATGATAATACCATTGTATCAAATCAGACTAGGGCTGTGATAATACCATTGCATCAAATCAGAGTAGGGCTATGATAATACCATTGTATCAAATCAGAGTAGGGCTGTGATAATGCCATTGCATCAAATCAGACTAGGGCTGTGATAATACCATTGCATCAAATCAGAGTAGGGCTATGATAATACCATTGTATCAAATCAGAGTAGGGCTGTGATAATGCCATTGCATCAAATCAGACTAGGGCTGTGATAATACCATTGCATCAAATCAGAGTAGGGCTATGATAATACCATTGTATCAAATCAGAGTAGGGCTGTGATAATGCCATTGCATCAAATCAGAGTGGGGCTATGGTAATACCAATGTATCAAATCAGAGTAGGGCTGTGATGATACCATTGCATCAAATCAGAGTAGGGTCTTGGTAATACCATTGTATCAAATCAGAGTAAGGCTGTGATAATACCATTGCATCAAATCAGAGTAGGGCTGTGATAATACCATTGCATCAAATCAGAGTAGGGCTATGATAATACCATTGTATCAAATCAGAGTAGGGCTGTGATAATACCATTGCATCAAATCGGAGTAGGGCTATGGTAATACCATTGTATTAAATCAGAGTCGTGCCATGATAATACCATTGTATCAAATCAGAGTAGGGCTGTGATAATACCATTGCATCTAATCAGAGTCGTGCCATGATAATACCATTGTATCAAATCAGAGTAGGGCCATGGTAATATCATTGTATCAAATCAGAGTAGGGCCATGGTAATACCACAGTATCAGAGTAGGTGTTATGGTAATACCACTGCATCAAATCAGAGTCGTGCCATGATAATACCATTGTATCAAATCAGAGTAGGGCTATCATAATACCATTGGATCAAATCAGAGTAGGGCCTTGGTAATACCACTGTATCAAATCGGAGTAGGGCTATGGTAATACCATTGTATCGAATCAGCGTATCGCCATGGTAATACCATTGTATCAAATCAGAGTAGGGCCATCGTAATAGCATTGTATCAAATCAGAGTAGGGCTATGGTAATACCATTGTATCAAATCAGAGTAAGGTTAAGCCTTTTACATGTTTATCACGTTAACACGTTTTAGTTAATGATGAAAACTCACTACCCCATTTATACCGCAGCAATTTCAATACCATATCAACAATATCATAGATATAAAGGTAACCTCCTAAGAATTATGCTTTTGTCTGTCATATTCTAGCAATTTATTGGCAAAAAATATTTGGCTTGCATTTGTACGACTTGATATCTTTTCAATGACCATCATGTCTATGAGGCTAGTAGATAGCATGATACGTACAGGTGCTGCCCTTGGGGGCCGATCGTACTCTTTCACCCAAGTTTGCACTGTAAACACTAAATTGTAAAAGAGCATTCCTAAATTAGGCATGATGACAAGTGAAATAGCTGCTATCGGCAACACTTAATAGAAAGCTGACACTGCAAAAAAGTTAAACAGTTATATCTGCTATTCCTTTACTCGGGCTCATGGTAATAGACAGAGAGCTACTCAAATGAGTTATTACATTTCTAGAATGTATACAAATATGAATCAATATTTCATGATTAGAAGAAAAGATTCATACACCTGCAAAGTTTTCTTTAATTAAGTTCCATGTTTATGTCTTAGATGGCCTTGCTCACTTCACATACTCCACTGTTCTACACATTCCTAAACATTTCTTACAATCGAAGCCTACACATTAGCCAATAATGATGATAGGCTAGTGACTTTGACCCAGTTGGAATGTAACGTGGCTATATTATTTTCGACACCCATTTTTCTTGAGTTCCGCAAACCAAATGGTCCGCAGGCTTAGAGATAAAACAGGTTTAGAATACTGCGTCAGCGATAAAGAATTGGCATGGTTGTGACTAAAAGTGCAGCAGTCGGTCACCAATGCTTCGACGTACTGCTACATACAATTGTTAGTTACCATTCAAGGTTCATCATATGTATATCCATGATGCCACAAAATTCAAAGGGATCCTTTATTGATTGAAAACAGCAAAGATTGACATTTGTTTTATTGTGAGCGAGTTTTATAACAAATGCATATCAACATCAGAGCTATTGACAGAGGCCTTTGGCTTTGGATCGATAAATATTATCAACTACTCAAAGGTAGCATATTTGCTATCAGTAGGACAACGGAGGTCATATATAGGCTGCATCTCTTATCTCATTTTCTGTCCGTCGCTACTTCATGCAGCTAGTACAATCTTTGTTACTTTCCCACTTTACTCGTAGTCTATTGTGTTTCTTATTCTGTTTCTAAACTTTCTTCAACTCAAGTCAACTCAACTCAAGTCGATGCAACATGTAAGTAAACACTTGAACTTAGTGTGTGACGCCAACATTTTTCATCTGGTTGCATGATAACTTTGTAGTCTGTGAACAGTGTGTGTTTAGCACAGCTGTAGCCACCATGGATCTTGTGCATGGAATGCGATGTAACATCTGCCTTTGAATTTCACCAATTCTACAATGGTTGACCAATTACAGGCCTTCTTCACGACTAACTGAGCAGCAACTAACATTAAAGTGTAGAAAAGTGCCGACATTAAAATATAGAAGAGGATGATTTGACCAAAGTTCGTAATAAAGGCTTTTTTGAGGTGCAAAATGGAAAACAAAATGAACCTTGGTTAAGCTTTGTCTGTAAATAACCAATTGGCCAGATTGTTACATACAAGTACGCTGGGCTAACTCTACCTATGGAGTCCCTGAGCCAATCAGGTGAACTCCTGAACTCAGTGAGCCAATCAGTGAGAAGTTTTCAAAAAAGAATGTTTTACATAACTTCAGCCGCTTCAAGCGTATATTAGAAAATTTTATTGGTAAAACTTTAATTAAAATTTGTTTAAATAAACAAATTTTAAATAAACTTGTATCAATCAAGTTTTCTGGTGATATGGGATAGTACTGGAGGTGATATGGGATAGTACTGGAGGTGATATGGTATAGTACTAGAGGTAATATGGGATAGTACTGGAGGTGATATGATTTAGTCCTAGAAGTGATATAGTACAGTACTAGAGGTAATATGGTATAGTACTAGAGGTAATATGGTATAGTAATAGAGGTAATATGGTATAGTACTAGAGGTAATATGGTATAGTACTAGAGGTAATATGGTATAGTACTAGAGTTAATATGGTATAGCTCTAGAGTTAATATGGTATAGTACTAGAGTTAATATGGTATAGTACTAGAGGTAATATGGTATAGTACTAGAGGTAATATGGTATAGCTCTAGAGGTAATATGGTATAGTACTATAGGTAATATGGTATAGTACTAGAGTTAATATGGTATAGCTCTAGAGTTAATATGGTATAGTACTAGAGGCAGTATGGTGTAGTCTTAGAGGTGACATTGCTTATACATATAGCATACACATTACCATAGTAAAAGATCTTGCTGATATTTCAATAGGTTACAACGCAAAGCTATTGACTCTTAACAAACAAAATTCTGCTTTATACTCAATACAAAAAGTGGTGCGAAGGTTAACAATTTTCCATAGTATGATAATTAATTAAACAGAATAATATGCTTTCGTTAGATTCCCACACAATTATTGTTAATATAACACCTCTATAGATGTATCTCTAATATAGCACCTCTATTAATAGATGTATCTGTAATATTGCACCTCTATACTTGTGTCTCTAGTATAGCACCTCCATAGATGTATCACTAATATTAATTTCTCTCATCTGCTTTTCTATAGTACAGAGGTGAGTAATCCGAATGAGAATGGCTCAAGTGTGTTTACACAAAGAACATTATGCTTAATAGTAACACAAACAGCTATAAAGAGCCAATACTAGAGTCATTGTGCTGAAACAAAGCATTCAAGCTGGTACGCTGCATCGGCTAGTATCAATACTGCCAGAGTCAGATGCCCTCCGCAAAACAAGATTTATCAGTCGTCCGTGTTTGTTGCAGTAAGAAAGAAATGGGCTAGGTAACACTAATTGCTGACTTTGGCAATGGCAGCGGTGCGCTCAATTTGCTACCTCTGCCTTGTAACATTTCTTCCAGCGGCTGGTAAGTTCAGTGTATTCATCTTATTCAAAGCTTGTATGATTGATTCTACTTGTATACCTACCTAGGTGTATACCTACCAACATTTATACCTACCTACACATATACCTACCTACACGTATACTTACCTACACGTATACCTACCTACACGTATACCTACCTACATGTATACCTACCTACACGTATACCTACCTACGCATATATCTACCTACACGTATACCTACCTCCACGTATACCTACCTACACGTATACCTACCTACACGTATACCTACCTACATGTATACCTACCTACACGTATACCTACCTACACGTATACTTACCTACACGTATACCTACCTACACATATATCTACCTACATGTATACCTACCTACACGTATACCTACCTACTTGTATACCTACCTACACATATACCTATCTACACATATACCTATCTACACGCATACCTGCCTACATGTATAAAGACCTACATGTATACCTACCAACATGTATACTTACATACAAGTATACTATGCTAGCAGCTGTTACCAAAACTTGAGCTTAATTCCATTCTATTTATATGTATTATCTAAAACATCATGAGGATAAATCTTTGTGGACAACATTGAACTGAGTGTACTGAGTCTCTCTGTAATTTTTCTAGACATCATTGGTTTGTGCCTAATAAGTGTAAGTGAGATCGCTGTTGGCATCATAAGCATAGACTTAAGGAATGTGAATTCAATTCTTGTAGACATGATTGACACATATAAGTATGTCCATCGAGTCTATGTGTCTATATATTGACACATATAAGTATGTCCATGAGTCTATGTGTCTATATATTGACACATATAAGTATGTCTATGTGTCTATATATTGACACATATAGGTATGTCCATCGAGTATGTGGGAATCTTGTAGACTTTCTTGACAGACTCCTTATGCTTTTAAGTTAAAGCTGATTGGACCCGAATGACAAATGGTTGTGTGTGTGTGTGTCACTACTCTAGAGCTCAGTGTTTCCAGTCTAAGAACGTTTCCCAGCATAAGTTCTAGCAGACACTGACACGCTTAGCTGATAATCTTCGATGAGCCACTTTAGACCTCTGAGGTCTACAAATATGCTACATATTGAAAAAGCCTAGCATAGCTTGTAACAATTTACACTATTTCTTTATTGTCTATTAATTCCCTGAAGAGTATTAAAGTTTGAATATTTAATAGAACAATTGAATGGTCTCATAGATACAATTTAGAGAATGCTTTGGCAACCATTAATAGTTGTTTTAGCAATAACCGTTTACGTTTTCTAACCAACTTTAAGTGTCGTCGGAAATTCTAAAAGCAGCAACGCTTTATTTCATTGCGTGTCAACCTTCAACGTTGTAATGCTTAAACCTAATAATGTGAAAAACAGTTTTCTCAAAAAATGTTAATTATCACAAATACTATTAACATAGTATGTTTACTATGTTAATAGTAGTTGTTAATTGTTGGTTCTCTAAGATCACTCACTCTGATCATTATCATCTTTATAGCTATTCCAAACATTGTTATTTTTAACATGGTTATCCTTCAGACTGCGCTCTTTAATTATTAACATCATCACTATTGCAGCCGGCTCTTTATTATTATTACTATTATTATTATTATTATTATTATCACGATTACTGTTCAGATTTATGCAGGCATTTAAGCTTCCATTTGTTAAAAGTGACCGCAGGTTCGTCTCAATGTTCTTCATGTGTGAGAATGACTGCTCGCATGCATATGTATAGCCAAACATGGTCAAAACGGCAAGACTCGCATGCTGTAGTGTTTTGTATGGTAGCGCGTTCCAATTTTTGACAATCAACTGGTCTGCGTGTAGAAGTTTTTCTATATCTGTCCATTTGTGTTTATTTACCAGCTCTGCTTGCTCTTATGCAAGTCTTCACAAATCGTTACTAAGGGTCTTACGCTTATTCACCCACATGTCTGATGCCTTGAGGTCCGCAGAGCTTAAGTCTCAAGTCAATGTGTCGCTTTATAATTGACCGTTACATCAATGCAATTTCATCCTTGCATATTACACACTACAGGGCCCGCTCTCTCCACAAAGGCAAATTTTTCTGTCCATTCTTGCTGAAATGTCTGATACTTCCTGTTTGTTTTCTTTGGGCCATCATTTGGTTTGAAGGGTTTACCTTTTGGTCTATAAGTGACTCGTGCGGTCTCTGTGCGGCCTCTGTGCGGCCTGCACAGAGCGGACTACAGAAAGCATGACAAACTTTTGCGCCCCACATCAAAACGTTGCAAATGAAAAATGCTTTTATTAAATAGACGCTATTTGTTATTCTGTTTATTGTTACCGTAATTTCAGCATTATTTATATTATTATGTTATTTAAATTAGCAGCAAAATTATTGATTATTTTTTCCACTCATTTATCAAAGAGCCAAATGCAATCATCAGAGGAGTACTGTAGAGTTTAAATAAACTGCTACTCCATTAAAAGGAGTACTGTAGAGTTTAAATAAACTGCTACTCCATTAAAAGGAGTACTGTAGAGTTTAAATAAACTGCTACTCCATTAAAAGGAGTACTGTAGAGTTTAAATAAACTGCTACTCCATTAAAAGGAGTATAATTGTAGAGTTTAAATAAACTGCTACTCCATTAAAAGGAGTACTGTAGAGTTTAAATAAACTGCTACTCCATTAAAAGGAGTACTGTAGAGTTTAAATAAACTGCTACTCCATTAAAAGGAGTACTGTAGAGTTTAAATAAACTGCTACTCCATTAAAAGGAGTACTGTAGAGTTTAAATAAACTGCTACTCCATTAAAAGGAGTATAATTGTAGAGTTTAAATAAACGGTTACTCCATTAAAAGGAGTACTGTAGTAGAGTGTAAATAAACTGCTGCTGTAGATGTGAGAATAAATCAAACAGGTTGGAGGGCCTCATGCTCATTCTAATTTGACATCTTGGACTAACAGTTTTAGGTATGACAAACCAATTAATTAATTTTAGCCACCAACACAACGGCCCCATCTACAACTATAGACTCTCCTTCAGGGCTCAACAAGTTTGAGATTTTAGCTATCATCATAATTCCTATTGTCGGAGTGACAAGCATTCTCCTAGCAATTTCCCTTCTCTTCTGGTGCAAAAAGAAGCGTCGACAGCAGAAGAGTACAAAGTATTGTAAGTACTATTGGTTGGTGGTTGTAGTACTACTTGAAGTCAGTCAGTGTACTAATAGGGTGAGGTTGTAATACTGCTTAATGTCAGCCAGTATGTACCGATCGGGTGAGGTTGAAGTACTACTTAAAGTCAGCCAGTATGTACTGATAGTGTGAGATTGTAGTACTACTCAAAGTCAGCCAGTATGTACCGATAGGGTGAGATTGTAGTACTACTCAAAGTCAGCCAGTATGTACCGATAGGGTGAGGTTGTAGTACTACTTAAAGTCAGCCAGTATGTACCGATAGGGTGAGGTTGAAGTACTACTTAAAGTCAGCCAGTATGTGCCGATAGGGTTAGGTTGAAGTACTACTTAAAGTCAGCCAGTGTGTACCGATAGGGTTAGGTTGTAGTACTACTCAAAGTCAGCCAGTATGTACTGATAGGGTGAGGTTGAAGTACTACTTAAAGTCAGCCAGTATGTACCGATAGGGTTAGGTTGAAGTACTACTTAAAGTCAGCCAGTATGTACCGATAGGGTTAGGTTGAAGTACTACTTAAAGTCAGCCAGTATGTAC
Organism: Watersipora subatra; assembly: GCF_963576615.1. Lineage (NCBI taxonomy): Eukaryota > Metazoa > Bryozoa > Gymnolaemata > Cheilostomatida > Watersiporidae > Watersipora > Watersipora subatra. Next base: position 39,901,458 of record NC_088715.1, read on the forward strand.
CGATAGGGTGAGGTTGAAGTACTACTTAAAGTCAGCCAGTATGTACCGATAGGGTGAAGTTGTAGTACTACTTAAAGGCAGCCAGTATGTACCGATAGGGTTAGGTTGAAGTACTACTTAAAGTCAGCCAGTATGTACCGATAGGGTGAGGTTGAAGTACTACTTAAAGTCAGCCAGTATGTACCGATAGGGTGAAGTTGTAGTACTACTTAAAGGCAGCCAGTATGTACCGATAGGGTGAAGTTGTAGTACTACTTAAAGGCAGCCAGTATGTACCAATAGGGTGAGGTAGTGCAGGCCGAAATCTACGCTTTATGTTTTATACATTGTCACTTTATGAAATACAATTTTCATTGAGTGACAATTGTATTCTTCATATAAAAGACATAATCTTGTAACAAAGCTTGTTTTTACATAAATCAATTAGTTATAGTATCACCATAAAATAATTATCATGAGTAATATTATATTACTAGCAACATTATATTACTAGCGAAATCATATTATTAGCAACATTATATTATTATATTATAATTATATTATTAGTAATATTATGTTGCTACTATTTCTAAATCTGGCAAGTTTACTGCAGCTCATTTTTTTTACCTTTTTTCCAAGTTTTCTACACATTAAAAAATAAGACTTTAGAATTTTTATATTTTTATCTGCAATAAAATAAACCTCGGATTTGAACTCAAAACCTCCAGTTCTTCAGACAGGCATTTATTTAATACAATATACCGTTCAACTGACTTGGGTACATACTTATTACACATGCCAATATTTCATGGCTTTATGTATAACACTGCAGTTTGCACTATGTGTGAAGCCATACCAGAAGAAAAATCAGTGCATATATTTGAAAGAAAATGCTTCAACCCACAAGGCCAACAATACTACGTCAATCAGTATAGAGCTGTAGTAGGCACTGCGGCTAGTACAGTTTGAATTACACAGGAGTAAAAAACTTAAAACATTCAACTTAATTCTTAAAACTTAAAACTTAATTCTTATAACTTAATTCTTATAACTTAATTCTTATAACTTAAAACTTAAAACTTAATTCATTTAAAACTTATTTTATTACCTGTGTAATGCCAGGAATTCATTATTTACTTGCATAGAGTTATCTCCTCTCTAGAGGGATAACTGCGCATTCAACAACACGAGCGTTTCCGGTGCCAACAAGGAGCGTTTAGGCCACGCCCCTTTTTTGTGTTAGTCAATCGTAGTGATTGACAGAACAATAACATCAGCCATGAGAATGATCATGAATTTGCACAGTTAAGATAGTAATTATTGCTCATATTAAAGAAATGATGATTATAGTTTATTACTCTAATATATGCTTATTATTTAAATCAATTCAATACCTACTTGACTTGCAAAGGCACTGAATAGATAGTGTTAAGTGAGTTAATGTAATTAGTTACTCATAGATAAGATAGATAGTCATACTGGGGTGGTATTACATTGGTGTGATGGCAAGCTAATCGACTGCCATCAACTGAAAGTATTGACATTGTATGGTGATAGAGTGATTCATTGACACCACAGTCCACAAACAGCCCTTGCATGTAAGATTAGATTTCAAAACATATCAATCAAATACATAGACTAGCTTGAAGCAAAGATGTCCACTAGTTAGTGGACATCTTTGCTTGATGTAAGCAAGCAAAAAGTTTGAAAGTTAGAGTGGCAAATGTTGTTATATGTTAAATAAAAATAAGTTATACTTAATTATAATAAATTATAATTATTTAAAAAATAAAATAGACTTTTTTATTACTTTATTTAGTAAACAATTTTTTATTGTAATCATAGCTAAACAGATTATATTTAGCCATTACTTGCTAATTATTTCACATTTACATTTAAACACATTTGCAGTTTCATTTTTCTTCCTAATTTATTTCAACAAAAAACTTCTTTCATGATATGAAATTTAAAAGTTGTAGTTGTTTGAAAAAGCTTGAAAACCTTTACAGTTGTTTTTTTCCTCTTAATTCATTTGAAATGCTTAAAAATATTTTCTCATGATATGAAGTTTAAAAATTAGAATGGTAAATGTTACATAAAAATAATTTTTCTGTTCAAAGACTTTTTTATTACTCGAGCAACTCGGGTAGTACAGCTCATAGTTGATGGCAGTCAATTAGCTTCCCATCACACTAATGTAATACAACTCCAGTATGACTATCTATCTTATCTATGAGCAACTGATTGCATTAACTCCCTTACTTAACACTATCTATTCAGTGCCTTTGCAAGTCATGTAGGTATCACGGATTACGTGTATGTCACAATTTCCATTTCCATAATTCATTTCCATAATATTTCCATAATTCATTTCCATATTACTTCCATTTCCATAAAATTTCCATAATTTATTTCCATATCAATTCCATTTTCATAACATTTCCATAATTCATTTCCATATTATTTCCATTTCCATAATATTTCCTTACTTTATTTCCATATTATTTCCATTTCCATAACATTTCCATAATTCATTTCCATATTATTTCCATTTCCATAACATTTCCATAATTCATTTCCATAATAATTCCATTTCCATAACATTTTCCTAATTCATTTCCATATTAATTCCATTTCCATAACATTTCCCTAATTCATTTCCATATTATTTCCATTTCCATGACATTTCCCTACTTCATTTCCATAGTATTTCCATAATTCATTTCCATATTATTTCCATTTCCATAACTCATTTCCATATTATTTCCATTTCCATAACATTTCCCTACTTTATTTCCATATTATTTCCATTTCCATAACATTTCCATAATTCATTTCCATATTATTTCCATTTCCATAACATTTCCATAATTCATTTCCATATTAATTCCATTTCCATAACATTTCCCTAATTCATTTCCATATTATGTCCATTTCCATAATTCATTTCCATAGTATTTCCATAATTCATTTCCATATTATTTCCATTTCCATAAGATTTCCCTACTTCATTTCCATATTATTTCCATTTTCATAACATTTCCTTAATTCATTTCCATATTATGTCCATTTCCATAATTCATTTCCATAATTCATTTCCATAGTATTTCCATAATTCATTTCCATATTATTTCCATTTCCATAGGATTTCCCTACTTCATTTCCATATTATTTCCATTTCCATAACATTTCCATAATTCATTTCCATATTAATTCCATTTCCATAAAATTTCCCTAATTCATTTCCATATTATGTCCATTTCCATAACATTTCCATAATTCATTTCCATAGTATTTCCATAATTCATTTCCATATTATTTCCATTTCCATAGGATTTCCCTACTTCATTTCCATATTATTTCCATTTCCATAGCATTTTCATAATTCATTTCCATATTATTTCCATTTCCATACCATTTCCATATTTCTAAAATAAAATTTCCATATGCATTTCCCTAAAATTATGGAAATATTTATGTTTATGGAAATGGATATGAAAAAGTAAACATTTCAATAATATGTTTAGCGATCCCTGGTAGGTATTGAATTGCTTTAAATAATAAGCATATATTAGAGTAATAAACTAATCATCATTTCTTTAATATGAGCATTAATTACTATGTTAACTGGAAATTTATGATCCTTGTTTAACCCTTATCATGGCTGATGTTATTGATCTAGTCAATCACTACGACTGACTAGCACAAAAAAGGGGCGTGGCCTAAACGCTCCTTGTTGGCACCGGAAACCCTCGTGTAGTTATTACTCTAGTGGGTGATAACTATATAGTTACTTACTACACATGCAGTAGTTTGAACAAATACTACATATAATGTATATTAGTTGGTACAATTGCTATATATACAGTAGTTTGTACAATTGCTATATATAGTGTATATTATATACATTAGCGTGTACAGTTACTACACATGCAGTAGTTTGTACAATTTTTATGTCAGCTCTCCTGTAATGGCAGTCTGGTTTAACTAAGCAGATCTTACCGTCCGATGTTGGATGATCATAACAAATATTACAGAATTCATAAAAAAAATTTACAGTTGTAGACAGAGTTTTAACTCGGAAGGAGTTAAGAAGCTTTGAAGAGGCTCCCTATGACTTTAGCCAAAGTGAAGAGCTCTCGTATAACAGGATGGCAGATGGGGATGAAGGCAGTGATGATGATGAGAGGATACGTGAAATGCATGGCTCTTTTTCTGAAATAGATGCAGGTGACAGAGCAATTGCTTCGCGTATTGAAATTTGATTCGTGCATCATATTATGTTATTTCTCATGTATATTAGGCCACAAGACAATCTAGTCAGCGTGTCGACCCTGAGTTTGGTTCAATATTTGATAAGCTAACTTGATGCAAGTGATCCAGCAAGTGTAGTCTTTTATCAAAACTAGGATAACTTAAATTTGTTTAAAAACCCAAACTTACGAAAATACACAATTTCTAGTTTTTCCCAATCTGTAAAAGGATATTTTCTTTATTAGGAATTGACAATGTAAATTATCAAGAGAGTGAGTCAAAATTTCCTAACAAGAATGCTGTTGAAGCGGCTCTGGATGAGCTAACAACGTCTGTAGATGTACAAGTGTTTCCGATGGAGAAACTCTCTGACGCCCGCCCCATGCTTCCAGCATCCGATGCGGTGTGTATGCTTTGAATTGATGCAAAAATCTGTCTTGATTAAGCAGGTTTGGAAATCTCCAGAAACAACTTTGAACTTCTTTGTTAGAATGAAGGACTATACAACTCTCTACTGACAGAGGCCTACTAGTTTATCTACTAGTTTAACTCTAAGGTTGTGCAACAATTCCTTGATCCTGCGATAACTGTCTAGCAACGCGATAACTCTATGGCCATGTGCTGCCTTTCTGGTTGTGTGCTGATTCATGGTTGTGTGCTGACTCCCTGGTTGTGTGCTGACTCTCTGGTTGTGTGCTGACGGTCTGGTTGTGTGCTGACTCCCTGGTTATGTGCTGACTCCCTGGTTGCGTGCTGACTCCACGGTTGTGTGCTGACTCTCTAGTTGTGAGCTGACTCCCTGGTTGTGAGCTGACTCCCTGGTTGTGAGCTGGTAGTGTGATGAAATGAAGTTTTAATATACTGTTGCAGTCTCCACAAGAACTTATAAAAGATCCAAGTGTGAGAAAAGAAGTCGTAGTAGTAATATCCAATCAGACTATGGCTTGCACAAGTTTAGCCAATCAAGATGAAGCAAAAGCTGATGGACTTCAAGTAATGTACAGCGAGCGTACTGCACTTTAGCTCTTTTATCGACCTTTAGCTATTATTAATATTATTATTATTATTCTATTGCTGTCTGATAACAGTTTTAAACTGTTTATCAACTCTAGGTATTGTAGGGAAAGCTCATTGAAAAGAAATATTCAGTTCATGTATCTCATTGAGCAGAGCTTAGATATTTTATGCAAACCATTCATTGCTCATATTCTTGATGCACATTCTATATTTCTTTCAAAAACAATATTCTTTTAAAACCACACTGTTTGTTAAATATATGGCTGTGCAGATGCATGCATGTCAGTATGTCTTCATTTTTAAACAAGCACAAACATTCTAGAACGCTATTAAAATTGATAACTCCATAACATAATAACAGATAAGTATTGACAGTTTGTGCCAAGTACTAAGAGCTGCTGACAGATTTGACAGGTATTGACAGGTACTAACATGCCAAGTGTTATCAGCTGTTTTGTCATGCATTTGTCAAATAGTTGAGTTGTTAAAAAAGATTGAATGTTCACTTTGTTTTTTTGGCTAACAATTTTTTCGAATGAGTACATTAGGCTCTAAGTCTGTCTATTGAGCCAATTCCTGCCTGTAACTTCTCCACTAAATACTTTGGTATAATATACTGCAATATTGTATAGTGCAATATTATTGCAAAAAAATTAAAATAGAAAGCTGGTTAATTGGCTCTCTCCACGTGTGTTTTACCTACAAGACTGCTGTATGTTAGAGCAAATATGTTTATGAGGATACAATGTTTTGTTTATATATGCAGCTGTACTTTGTACCGCTGCATGTACATCTGGTTATGTATATATATCTGTACAAAGTACAGCTGTATATGCAGCTGCTCATGAACTAAGGTGAAATAATGTGACTTATAATTATCCTGTGAAAAAGTTATTATGTAATGTAATGGCATAACTAGTATTAAAGTGATAGGAATGCTGCCATAGCAATCTGTACAAAACCAGTAGTGGTGGCTACTGATCAAGGTGCTTGTGTTCCGTTTAAAAAATATCTTAATTCTAATCCAGCCAGGCATCAACCATTAGTCTTGCCCTTGTTTATCAGATGAACAAATCATGCATGAATTCACTCTGGTTTATTGATCTTAACTGATTAAGTGGTAGTTATCTCCCCAGTCAATGTTGTCCTGGCATTCATTTAGCCACATGAAGAGAGTTGGAAACCCGCTGCTTATGATACACCTTTTCCAGATGAAGATGAGCCACCAAAGAAAATTCCAAGATCTAATTCTGCTGTTCACTTCTCTACATCAAGACCTACATCTGAACCTATATGCATCATTTGTAAAAAGAAAGTGTGGTACTACTCACACAAATCAACTACTGGAAAAGCTGTGTTTCATGTAGTCAAAACTGTGTCTTCTAGTATGTCCATCTCTCCTGTAAATTAGCTTCAGCCATGATTTGTTCAGTTGCTCTGATCATGATAAGTAATTCAAAAGTCTTGTCATGCTTAGCAACCTTCAAAAAATTAGCGCAACGGAACTGCTCAAATCGAGATAAAAACTACTGAAGCTTGAAAATGTTTAAAATGGAATAGCTTGCGCGATATTTTAATGCGCATCATTCGCAAGTGCAGTTTCCATCATTCGCAAGCATGATGAGTTCGATAAATATCTGCAAGTAGCAAAACTCACTTAACTAGTGGATTAATGTCGTTTTCATGACGGGGATAACTTGCGGATCGGCTCAACTTGTGCATCATGGAAACATGATGGATAAGTCGTGCTGTGTATTGTTTTGTAGTCCAACTTGTACTGGTACTGTACAGCTGATTTAAACTCCTATCGACATGTTCAAGCATGGCTGTGTGTGAACATTTTGCTAAATTTGCGAGCGGTGCACCTGCCTACATATGCAGATGGCTTGAAGAATGCTGCTACCATCAAACAGGAAGATCGTATACTCATACACTTTCATCACGACACAGTTGCTTTAGGAATGGCCTATCATAACACGTGTTATGATGAGTATATCTGCATCATGCTCGAGACACGACTGCATAAGTGGTGAAAATATTCATCAATCTTGCCCCAACAGAATCAATTGAGAAGATTGTCCAACACTTACCTATGGTAACTTGGAACTTTTTATATAAAGGGACAAGCAAAGAGCTGTGCCTCTAACTGTAGTTTTTGGATATTTAAGCCGGGGTCACCTGAAGACAACTGAGTCAGAAACCTTCTCAGAGGATCAGTTCATATCTATGGCAGTCATGGTCAAACTACTATAAATTTTGTCACTCCAAGCTATTGAGGATGTGGGGGCCATAATTGTGGATGCCATGGTGCTTATCTAAGCTCTGTCTACCAGTGCCATTCCTTCAACATTCGGATAACTTGCTGATACCATTCTTGATGTGCTTATTGCTCATACTAAGAAGTACAAGGCAGCTTGTGTGGGTTTTATTAGATGTCAGTGCAATGGCTACAAAGCTCGAAGATAATCTACCAATGGGAAAGTCTCCTAGGTTTGCACACTCCCTCCGGCTGTGATGCAGTTTCGTCCTTAGGAAAATGGAAAGAGAAATAAGAAATAAGGAAATAAGAAACTCATCAAAACAGATGTCGACTGTCAGCAAGCAATAAAAGGACTCCGAGAATAATTTATGTTTCGGGGCAACTTTATTTTCTTAGTGAGACTTAGGCATGCTGATTCTAGGGCCAGGAAGATAGCAGCCAGGAAAATGGCAAATGCATGAACTGGGTAAGGTGCAGGCTTTTTGTGTCCAAGTCTAGTGCAAGCCAGTACCTTCCCCCCCCCCCGCCATCAATCGCTAAAAGAACACGTGCATCGTACCAATTATTTAGCAGCTACCTATAACATAAAACAATACAACTTACCAGGGCAACAACACAACTTGCCACTGCATCATTTCCTTCTTTTCATTGGTCTTTTCATGGGTAAGGAAAACAATGAGTATGCTTTGAAGTGTCATACCAGCACTATTGTCCCACCTGATATTCTGCAAGCAGCTCTATGGGGATGTGAAAGATCCAGCTGCCGAGGGAACTGATGTGCCGGTATCATGGTAAAGCTGCCGTACGCAGAGCTTTGCCCATGCATGCACTGAAACAAAATTGAAGCAACAGTAGCAATGGATGCCGATGGTGAGGACAATGACTAAGAAATCAACATATTGAACAAATAGTTACGATGTGCGATATTTTGAAATAACCCAGCTAGTTTTGTAAGACTGTTCGTGATGTTCACAGCGCTTGCAGCTTTCTTGGTACTTTTTATTATTCATTGGTCTATAGAACATAATTATAGTGCTTTGACTTTTATTGTAAAATACAGCTATTAAACTATAATATATATATATACATATTTCTCAAAGTATGGGTGTGGATTTGTGTGTCATTCCGGCTGTCGGACTTGAAATCTTAATATTATAATTCCGCCTACCGATGGATTTGAACTCACGACGTATCAACAAGTTTCTTCTCCAAAAACTCTACCACTGAGCTAGAACACCATAGTGATAAGATCCATTTTTATATAATAGATACACCATGCGTGTGCTAATTATTTTAGCCTTGCGTCCATGAGTTACGATGCTCCTGTTCAGAAATATTTTGAGACCCAAGCATACGCAACGCAATGCTTCTTCGTCTTTTTTGTCAGGGTTAATTTATTGGGCCCCCGGTATCGACAATAATTTATCTCGAACTTAAAATTTGGTGATTTATGTGTTGTATTATGAGATTTGTTAGGCTCAGGCTATATTGGTGTCTGAGCTCAAGGCAGTACAGGTGGTCTTGGTAATTACGCTGAGTGCATAAAGCTGGATAAAGCTAGTGGGTAAAGCTAATAGATTAGCTAGTGTAAGGCAGTATGGGGGAGGATATAAGGAAGTGTAACGAAAGACGGAGGCTTCTTCTTCATCTTCGCATCAGTACATGTGAGTACATCGATTTATACAACATGGCGCAGTTGACAAAATTCTGATTTTTTTTCTTTTTGTGTTATCATTAGCGAACACTTTTCTGGTTACGGGGTTAAGTTTAAATGGTTGATTAGACCCTTACACGAGCGTGCAGGTGAGGTGACGTGAGATAGGGTGGTGTTGTGAGGTGTTGTCGTGGTGAAGCATCGGTGTTGGTAAGGTGTAAATATTTATTACGTGTACGGAGGGGAGAATTACACTAGTTTTATACGAGTGGGGTAGAGTAGATTGGTGGCGAGAGATATATTGTGTTGGGTAGAGATGGAGAGTGGGTTTCCGAAGCTGGTGTTTGGTGAGCACGGTGATGGGTCGTGGGAGAGATTTATAGAGGAAATGAATTTTTGTATGGAGAGTGCTGTTGAGAGAAGGGGTTACGAAGGTGAAGGTAAGGTGAGGTAGAGGTAGGTTAGTGCCACTATTGAGAGCTATTGGGCACAGTGGTAGAGAAGTATCGAGGGGTGCAGGATTTAACGTAGATGGCGTAAATTCTACTTATGAAGGGGCAGTGGAGGTTTTGCAGGATTATTATGGTAGACAAGAGAGTATGTTCATAAAGGGGCATAAGTTTCTGACGGTTAGGCAGGCACTTGGAGAAAGTGATAGAGAATATTTACAACGGGTAGAGAGTTTGAGCAGATATGCAGAGGTGACTAACAATAATGATAGGGTAAGGTTTGCCCTTATAGTGGCGGTTAACGGGTTGAGAGATAGAGAAGTAAGCAGAGATCTAATGAAGAATGCCAATCTTACTTGGGCATTATTGCATGAGGCATTGAGGGCTTGTCAAATGGCCAAAAACTCGGATAGATTTCTGAGAAATGAGGGTAGAAGTACTGATTTAAAAAGTGAGGTTAAGAGAGAAGTAGCAAAGGTATCAGAGTTTGATAGCTGAGCGCAGTACAGGAGTAATGATAGAGATAGAAGCTTTGATTCAGCAGGTAAATCTTCCCCTAGGGGTAGCCCTAGGAGTAGTAGAGGGTATTATGGTAGTGAGGAGCATGATACTAGTAGATATGGGACAAGAGGCCAGGAGTATAACAAGGACAGTGACAGTAGGAGGTATAGAGATAATAGCAGAGAGAGGCATGTCTCTAGATATAGAGCAAGCAGTAAAGAAGAAAGTAGAGATAAAGTTTGCTATAATTGCAGAGGTAGTGGCCATGAGATGCGGAGTTGTCCCCACATTAAATGTTTTTCTTGTGGACGGCGAGGACATGTATCCCGTTATTGTAGGGATAAGGGAGGAGATGTAGGTTACGACAGACGAGGTAGCAGCAGGAGGTCAGGAGGTAGTCGGGATAATAGCTATGAGCGATATGGTATCAGGGATAGTAGTAGGGAGAGGTACAGGGGCCGAGAAAGCCCCCGTGAGATGAGAGACAAGTTGAGTAGATACAGGGACAATAGTATAAATAGGCTTGAGGGGGACCGGTACAAGGAGCTGGCAGTAACGAGAAGAGTACTTTAGACGGTGGCACAGGGTCGGACAAGCCAGAGGCATAGCCTATGGAGACTGCCCTAACGGAGTCAGGTAACGAGCAACACAAGTAAGGTAAGTTACTACGTCTGCTTGTTGGTAGTGATGGAGTGGCCCAAAACAAAAAGAAAAAAGAAAGGGCATGTTGTATTATGGGATTTCTTAGGCTCAGGCTATATTGGTGTCTGAGCTCAAGGCAGTACAGGTGGTCTTGGTAATTACGGTGAGTGCATAAAGCTGGATAAAGCTAGTGGGTAAAGCTAGTAGATTAGCTAGTGTAAGGCAGTATGGGGGAGGATATAAGGAAGTGTAACGAAAGACGGAGGCTTCTTCTTCATCTTCACATCAGTACATGTGAGTACATCGATTTATACAACATTGTGTACTAATTATATACGTTATTAAAAGATATACTGTACATCGTTGAAAGTTGTGAAATTTTAAATTTACAGTGGTGTGAAAACCTTGACAGTTGTTTTATTTATTTTTAATTTAGTTGCCCTGCACAAAACGTTTTCCTCATGATATGAAGTTTGAAACTTACAGTTAGTTGAAAAAGTTTGAAAACCTTTACAGTTGTTTTTATTTTCTCTCTTAATTAATTTATTTCAACTACACAAAACACTTCTTTCATGATATGTAGTTTGAAAGTTTGAATGTCCAATGTTGTTATATGTTAAATACAAATCAATAATCAATTTTCTGTTCAAAACATTTTTTATTACCCAGGCGACGCCGGGTAGCACAGCTAGTATATATATATGTATATATATATATATATATATATATATATATATATATATATATATATAAGCGGAGAGAGAATGTAGAGGCTATTTCTACTCGAGATAATACAACTCTCTGCATCAAAAGTATTAGCCTTTACCGATTTGGTAATCAGACCTTACAAAAAACCAGAATGAAAAGTGTAACGGCACATTTAAAATTAAAACGACACATTCAAAAACTAGGAATTAAAAACATAGGTAATAGTAGCAAAAAATAGTTTTTAAACAATTTCAAAAATAACAAATGCAAAAGGTAATATCAGTTAATAATTAAAACTGCTCATTTGGTGTGCACTTTTGCACCGTTTGCACACGCTATACGATTAAAACTATAGAACACTAAGATTTTAATAACTATAACTGGACAGGCAGACATCTGAACAGACAACGAGAGAAGACGAACCTTGAGATTTATATATATCTATATATATATTTCTCAAAGTCCGTCTGTATGTCGTATATCTGTTGGAAATCTGGCTATAGCTATTATTAGAACAGATGAGCTGGACAACAATACAGACTCAAAGTCATGGCTTACCATTATTGGAAGCCTAACCTTATTAACTAGCTTAGTGGAGTTTTCCATTGGCAATATGCCAGGCTACTAGCTTGAAAGGTACAGTTGTTTAACAAAGTTTTAAAACCTTTACAGTTGTTTTCTCTTAATTTTCTCTCATTTTTCTCTTAATTTATTTCGACTACGCGACACACTTCTCTCATGATATGTACTTTGAAAGTTATAATGGCAAATGTTGTTATATACTAAATACAAATCAATTTTCTGTCCAAAGACTCTTCTATTACACTGGCAATGCCGGGTGGCACAGCTAGTAATTGTATATAGTTTACATCTACGGGTGACAATTATAGAATGTTAGAAAACAGATTAAAAGACAAATTTTGACTTCTTCACTGACATTCTGAATCACTGCAAAATAATTATACGAAAATGTTGCAAATCTGATGCTCCTACAGAGGGGATCTTATTGACAGGAGAGAAATCCTAAAACACTATTTTTATCAAACTTCGCACAAACGTGGGAATGGCAGCTGCTGAAACTCTTCATTGTTGAATTCTGCATACACAAATTAGTCTAAGCCACTGCAGAAATTGCTATTGAAAGTGGATGCCATCGGAACTTCATTTCTAGAGCCCTTTGTCTGTTAGACCCATAGCCTAATAGACGCATTGCTGTAGATTAGGCTGGTTATGTATAGGTATTTGTACAAAGATGGCTTTATGTGTGGCTGAACATATACAAAAGAACATAAACGACTTTGGGCTGTGATAAAAGTACAATATTTAAATACTTGTCCTTTTATCTTTCTACATATATGAATCGAGTGACACTTGCAGAATACCAAAACTACAAGAGGCCTTCTACTATTGCATATATCCAATTACCATGCTTAGAGTTTAATCTTTGACAGTTTAACAGTCGCACTATCAGAAACCCGATGATGCTTAACAAAGGGAGAAGAGAGAGAAAACCATTAGGAGAGGAGACACTTTATCAAAGATACATGTATTAAATTGTTACCAAATCGGCGGAACAGGAATTTAAAAAAAGATAACAAATGGTATGTAAATGTATCTAAATAGAATAGGTTACTTTCTATGGTTATACCTTTTATGGTTATACATTCTACGGTTAAAAATATAAGCTTTGAAAAATGTCTTCTCAAAAACAGCACAGCACAAATTTGCTAGAGACAAGATATTAACAGTTAAGAACAGGAGCATAGAACAAGCCTGCTGTGCAATACTCAATATTGAGCCTTAAGAAACTGATGCATAGTTGTGCTACTCTTGTCACTTGGTCTGCGCAGCTGGTATGACAACTCCAGGTGGGTGCCATGACAACTCCTGGTTGGTGGTCTAACAACTCCAGGTGGGCGCCATGACAACCAAAGCGCGAGTAACTGTCTTATGTAGAAAAGTCAAAGGGTTAAAAGATGATTGGCTTTAGCAACGCCCCCCTTACCAGTTTTCATTTATCATTACAATTTAAAGACTGAAGTTCTGGGTGATGAAATACATAACAAAAATAATAACAGACTTTAATGCACGAGGAAAGTAGCCTAAAGGCGCTGAGCCACAATGCCTAGTCCTGCATCAATTGCACCCAGTAATGCTAACCCATGATAACCTGTGATAACTGAAATAGAGAACAAGAGAGTAATGGTATTGTAGACAGTGATATTCATAATTGATTGTTATATGAAAAGGTTAACCAAGCTTTAGACTCCGTCTTCAGTCTGCAGTTCCTCATCAGCAACAAAAATCAACAGCCTAAAGTATCTGTTGTCTTGGAGGCACAAAGGGGATGTTGGGGCAGCGACAGAGTGACCAGGTCATGTCTAGTTAGCTGATGAGCAAAGTTTGCGCCGCATTTCGTAGGGTTAGTTTTGTAGTAGTTTAAAAGGGCCTTCATAGAAGTGAACTTTGTTTCTTGATGTATAAAGAGCATTCCCTGCGGGTCCTCAAATACCACTTTGAAGCCATTTTTCAGTTGCAAGCTGCAAAAGATTTGTTAGTAGTTAGTAGTAGTAATGTAGTAATATACTGCAGTGCAAACAAGCTGTTTTCTGGGAGTAGGATGACTATTTTTCAACCATCAGCTATACAACCAATATGATAAAGCAGTCGAACACAACAAGTGAAAGAAAATATATTACAAGATCTTGCGTTTACGGTAATATAGTAATTTCCCCTCTCCTAAGTACTTCCTAGGTAAAAGGAAATGAGCAGTAGGCTAATGTGCTAGTTTATAGTTTTTTGGCCAAAGTACACTGGCCCTCTGCCATACGATATTAATTCGTACGAGTGTTGGCAAGGTAAGGCGAAAATGTCGTATAGAGAGGCATAAAAGTAAATACCCATATTGAACCATAACTGCTACAATCCCCTAAGTAGAAAATTCAAATAGCAAATCAACTATGCTGATCACTATGGTTACACTATTTTTCACATTTATTGCGTCAACTAAAAGTTGCAAACAATTTCGAGATTAATTTGCATTTTTTCCGCAAAATGATGTAATTTTGAAGGCGTTAGCTATATAGTGCATATCGTTAATTTTTTGGCGTAGCCTAACCTAGCTTACAATTGACCCAATAACAACGCTAGCTTGTGATAAAATCGCGCTTTTTTGAACTCGTTTTTCTTGGCATTCAGCCTATTAAACATCTTGTAACAAACTACAAGCAATGTTAAATAATTTATCTACCTTTCAGAAAAGACTGACATTATTTTGAAGGTTGAATTTAGAGAATAATGGGTTTTAAGACACCCATCTCGATAGAGACATTTAAATCAGTTAGTCATTCTAGATTGGTCTAAACAACCCTAACTTCCGTCACTAAAAAGCGAGGTTGCGTCACATATTTAAGAGCGGGGCTTGTGGTGTCGATTGCGACGCCGATATTGAATCGCTGTAAAAACGCCTTCACAAACAGAAATGATTTTGACAGTTAGAGGACCAATCTTTATTTCAAGTACAAAATCGAAATCAGCGTGTCTGATTTACCTTGAACAAACCATGAAAGCTGTTCGTGGCAGTTATGCTTTAATTATCTAATGCAAACACCCCCTGGTAAAAAACATCATAACTTTATATACTTCATCACTATATATAAATATATTATTACGATATTTTTAATTTATACTATATTAAAAATTAGTAATAAAATGGTTTATTAATATTAGAAAGTAACTATAATTCCCTACAGTAACTTTGGTGTATTTAGTGGCTATGGTCGGCGTATGATTCTTAGCTCTTCTTTCAACGTTGTTATCAATCTTAGCACCATGGCTAACGGAGTTAGAGTTATGCATGGGCGTGTTCATGAATACGGTAATAATTTGACATTTGGAGTTATTTTATGCCAACTACACATGCACATTTCCTCCCATTATGAAATTCTTTGAATTAATTGATGCAGTATTTTCTTGGCTTTCAGATAATATAAAATTAACTGCTTTCAGAATAGTAGTTCCGGAGCTATGAAGTGCAACACGCGTAAACGATGGGACATTTTGTGATGTCCCATCATGCGGGCACTTGCTCTATTCAACAAAAATCGCTAATATTGCATCAATCAACATTGCAATTCACCTTGTCATGTATGGAATAAACGCGGTCTTGTCACATTAGGGATTCAAAATAAACCCCGAAAGTTTAGTGATTCACTTATTGGCAAGTAAAGCCAGTAAGAAAACCACCATTGTAGTTGAATAGCATGTAATTTGATTGCTGGACATCAATCACCATATAATTCTTATTACACCAATCAACTGCAAGTCTTTGGATGCATTCAAAAGCAAACAGGTTATCACAAAATGTCAGAAAGACAGTATCGTCAACATTGGGTCATTAATATGAATAAAGAATGGTGTGAATAAGGCTAAACTTGACCGTTGAGATGCGTTGGTTGATGTACTGAAGTTATGATGTTTTTCAAAATTCCACGATATACGATGGGAAGAGTTGGAAATGGTCTTAAGTTTATGAAATACATGAAAAGTCTATGAAATACGTGAAAAGTCTAAAAATACATGAAAAGGCATCACATGTGACAAACATGTCAACTATAATGTTTACAAGATAAGGCTATGATAGAAACGTATCACCTATAATGTTGGCAAGGCTATGAAAGGAACATGTCAACAATAATGTTTGCAAGATAAGGCTATGAAAAGAACATGTCAACTATAATGTTTGCAAGGCTATGAAAGGAACATATCAACTATAATGTTTGCAAGATAAGGCTATGAAAGGAACATATCAATGGTATATATCAATCATCCATGCATATCAATCATAGGATATGCATAGAAGCAAATCCTATGCATAGAAGCAAATCCTATGCATAGAAGCAAATCCTATCCATGAAAGCATATCCTATGCATGGAAGCATATCCTATGCATGGAAGCATGATAGTCCTATGCATGGAAGCACATCCTAAGCATGGAAGCACATCCTATGCATAGAAGCATACCCTATGCGTGGAAGCATATCCTATGCGTGGAAGCATATCCTATGCATGGAAGCATATCCTATGCATGGAAGCAAATCCTATGCATGAAGGCATACCCTATGCGTGGAAGCATGCCCTATGTGTGGAAGCAAATCCTATGCATGGAAGCACATCCTATGCATAGAAGCATATCCACTTTATGCGTGGAAGCATACCCTATGCGTGGAAGCAAATCCTATGCATGGAAGCACATCCTATGCATGGAAGTGTATCCTATGCGTGGAAGCACATCCTATGCATGGAAGCATATCCTATGCATGGAAGCAAATCCTATGCATGGAAGCATATCCTATGCATGGAAGCATATCCTGTGCATGGAAGCATAGTCCTATGCATGGAAGCACATCCTAAGCATGGTAGCACATCCTATGCATGGAAGCATACCCTATGCGTGGAAGCATACCCTATGCGTGGAAGCATATCCTATGTGTGGAAGCATATCCTATGCATGGAAGCACATCCTATGCATGAAAGCAAATCCTATGCATGGAAGCATACCCTATGCATGGAAGCACATCCTATGCATGGAAGCATACCCTATGCGTGGAAGCATATCCTATGCCTGGAAGCATATCCTATGCGTGGAAGCATATCCTATGCATGGAAGCATATCCTATGTATGAAAGCACATCCTATGCATTGAAGCATATCCTATGGATGAAAGCGTATCCTATGCATGACAAAGGTGTGAAATTGAGAAACTGAGACCATACGAGAAACTTTGAACTTCATATGCTAGAAACTACCCCAGGGTTGAGCTAACCATTCGCTCAAATCCTACATCACATGTTGAGAAATTCCTGTCAAGGTCATGATAAACTTAAGCTTTGTTTAGGAAATTACAAAGAGCCCTGAAACATGTCTATGACACTAAGCCTGTTACAGTTGGTCGTGCTTTTGACAGTAGTTTGATCAAGATGTCTGGGGTGTTGGTTAGTGCAGCGGTGCGTTCAATTACTTCTGCTCAGCGATGTACCACCATGTTATAGAAACTGGTGTTTGATGGTAAACAAATTGTGGGACTAAAGTGAAACCGCTAGTGAACCGCTGGCCATCTATAGCACCACTCTTGCATAAGCGAACTAACCAGAGTATAAGAAAAGGGGTCCTGTGATAATCATTTCCTCCGTCCGCTAGGGCAAGCTCAACCACAGCGTACCAACCCTTTGCCTTCTGCTCTAGGACTTTGCATATCTGAATAGTAAAATACTAAATCTGACAAATGAGCCAATGAAAGTTCGACCAATCGCCAGCACAATCTGATGAAGACTCTTGCTTGAGTGAGTACCAGCTGACCTTTGACGGCTGACCTTTGACAGCAGACCCTTTGACAGCTGACTTTTGACAGCTGACCATTAGACAGTCTTCTATGAGATTAGGAATGCAAAACATTCCGTATTTAGAGTCTTTAATCTCAACAATGAGAGCTTTTATATGAAGGACTCATATCACCAGTTTGAATCCAGCATCTAGTCATCTAACACATCTATCCACATGATACACAAGCATCTACACATATGATACACAATCATCTACACACATGATACATAACCATCTACCCATATGATACACAATCATCTACACATGATACACAATCATCTACGCATATGATACACAGTCATCTACGCATATGATACACAGTCATCTACACATATGATACACAATCATCTACACACATGATACATAACCATCTACCCATATGATACACAATCATCTACACATGATACACAATCATCTACGCATATGATACACAGTCATCTACGCATATGATACACAATCATCTACGCATATGATACACAGTCATCTACACATATGATACACAATCATCTACACACATGATACACAATCATCTACACACACATGATACACAAGCATCTACACACACATGATACACAATCATCTACACTTATGGTACACAATCATCTACACATATGATACACAATCATCTACACATACGATACACAATCATCTACACATGATACACAATCATCTACACGCATGATACACAATCATCTACACGCATGATACACAATCATCTACACATATGATACACAATCATCTACACATACGATACACAATCATCTACACATGATATACAAGCATCTACACACATGATACAATAGAAGTATACGACTTTACTTGTATTGTATATTAATTGAATTCACAATTACTTTATAGACTATATGTATGTACACACGGCATACTTGTACATGTGTAGTACATTGTATATACAATAATGACATCCATAAGTGATTAATGAGACTGATTCGGCAAAGCTCAAGTCGGACAAGAGCCAAGGTCTACGCTAAATAATGCTGAGCCAATCAGCATCAGGATAGCAAAATGCTGGAAAGTGCTTATAGGTGATTCTCTGTAGATGAAGGAGAGATAGTCAGACTTTCATATGAATAGCCTGTGCACTCTGCATTCATGACATAGCGATGAGAGGGACAGAGCGTTGCTATACATATCCTAATGAAGGTTGCTAATGTGAAGCCGCAATAATTGAAGCCATGAAGTAGGAGGGATTACTGCATATCCTCAGTTTCTAGCCAAGTAATTTATAAGTTGCATTTCATTTTGTGTGATTTTATTCGATTTAGCACTTTCAATTAAGGAAATTAACTTGTAAATGAAAATATGACCCCCATTACAATGCACATTTTTTTATTATTACACCATTATTGTTGTTGTACCATTATTGTTATTACACCATCATTGTTATTGTACCATTACTGTTATTGTACCATTACTGTTATTGTACCATTATTGTTATTGTACCCTTATTGTTATTGTGCCATTATTGTTATTGTACCATTATTGTTATTACACCATTATTGTTATTGTACCATTACTGTTATTGTACCATTACTGTTATTGTACCATTATTGTTATTGTACCCTTATTGTTATTGTACCATTATTGTTATTGTACCATTATTGTTATTGTACCATTATTGTTATTGTACCATTATTATTACTGTAGCATTATTGTTATTGTACCATTATTGTTACTGTAGCATTATTGTTATTGTACGATTATTGTTATTGTACCATTATTGTTATTGTACCATTATTGTTACTGTACCATTATTGTTATTGTACCATTATTGTTATTGTACCATTATTGTTATTGTACCATTATTGTTATTGTACCATTATTGTTATTGTACCATTATTGTTATTGTACGATTATTGTTATTGTACCATTATTGTTATTGTACCATTATTGTTACTGTACCATTATTGTTATTGTACCATTATTGTTATTGTACCATTATTGTTATTGTACCATTATTGTTATTGTACCATTATTGTTATTGTACCATTATTGTTATTGTACCATTATTGTTATTGTAGCATTATTGTTATTGTACCATTATTGTTATTGTACCATTATTGTTATTGTACCATTATTGTTACTGTACCATTATTGTTATTGTACCATTATTGTTATTGTACCATTATTGTTATTGTACCATTATTGTTACTGTACCATTATTGTTATTGTACCATTATTGTTATTGTACCATTATTGTTATTATACCATTATTATTATTGTACCATTATTATTATTGTACCATTATTGTTATTGTACCATTATTGTTATTGTACCATTATTGTTATTGTACCATTATTGTTATTATACCATTATTATTATTGTACCATTATTGTTATTGTACCATTATTGTTATTGTACCATTATTGTTATTGTACCATTATTGTTATTGTACCATTATTGTTATTGTACCATTATTGTTATTGTACCATTATTGTTATTGTACCATTATTGTTATTGTACCATTATTGTTATTGTACCATTATTGTTATTGTAGCATTATTATTACTGTAGCATTATTGCTACTGTACCATTATTGTTACTGTACCATTATTGTTATTGTACCATTATTGTTATTGTAGCATTATTGTTAATGTACCATTATTGTTATTGTACCATTATTGTTATTGTACCATTATTGTTATTGTACCA
Organism: Watersipora subatra; assembly: GCF_963576615.1. NCBI lineage: Eukaryota > Metazoa > Bryozoa > Gymnolaemata > Cheilostomatida > Watersiporidae > Watersipora > Watersipora subatra. The sequence goes on from NC_088715.1 coordinate 39,921,973, forward strand.
TGCGAAAGCCTTGTAAATGTATCAGCCAGTGATTAGGTACTACATTTCAGTTTGACTAATGAAAACTTACACTTTTTTTTGTTGTTGTACAACTGAAAACATTGTTTGTGAAATTAGTATCTCTTGACTGCTTGCTGCTCTCAAGACTCAACTGTTCCTTAACTTTTTGTGATCGAGCAGCAGATGACGAAGGAGGCAGAGGGAGGGGTCGAAGGGCAATGGAAGGATGTTGATGCGAACGTGATCCGGGTGGTGTAGGAGGAAGTGACCGACAGGTTGCTGGCTGCTCTTGAAGCTTGGCAGCACCTAAAAATAAGTTTAGCACTGTCTCAAAATAGGATTTCGCAATAAAATTCCTTGAACAGAGCCAGTTAATTCTATGCAACTAGAATTTTAATAAATATACATATGCAGAAACAATATTTCAATACAAAACCAGTTTTATTATATGAACACATTTAAAGATAATCTTTGCAATTTGATTGTTATCCTTAATCATCTGCCATAAAATATCTAAAAGCGAGACCTTGTTATCCAATAAACCTATATTAGACTGCGCGTGTGCATGGAAATAGCTAAATATGAAAATGAAATGACAGGTAGCGGCAGGTGGCTGCTATTTTACTGTAAAATGATGAAAGGAGAACCCGTTAGGACTTATCCCCCTTCTATAACCTACCAGAGTAGAGGGTTTCAAAAGTCAATGTATAGCTGGAGGTTTCTGTCTTTGCGCTACTCAAGTTTGATCTGATACTGTCAATAAGCTCTGCTCTCGGCGACGAACATGCTGGGCAGGAGAACATGGCTATACTTCGGCATTTTATCTCCACATTTTCCTACAAGATACTGATACATACTGATACATACTGATATATACTGATATATACTGATATATACTGATATATACTGGTATACACTGATACTGATATATACCTCGACATATGTAAAGAGGTAATAGTAGAGTGGAAGTTTGACTGTAGAGGGATTGTGTATGATATACGAGGTCTGATCCAAAAGTTCCCGGAATGGAGTTGTATACTTGTGCATATTTGCACGATGGAAAAACCCATTGCAGGGTTGGCTGGGAAACACCTCTGGAGTGTTGTCACAAAACTTCAAGCTGCTATGACAACGCGTTCTCACGTGAGCCGATGATATGTCAAGGTCTGTCAGGTGCTTCCGTCACTTAAAAAAAAATTTATCGTCATGTCTAATAATCCAGAACAGCGCATTTGCATTAAATTTTGTGTGAAATTAGGAAAAACAAGGATATTACGATCTTTAAAATAAAGTTTTGATCATTCCTGAAAGCTTCCTTAAAATCTTTGCAAGCATGCATCCTGAGCTCGTTTTGGTCATCAGCCAGCAAGCTTGGCACGAACTTTGCTGCGACTCGTTTAAATTGTTAAAAAATTGTTTAAATTGTCAGTTAAAACTTTTTGAACAGTTCCAAAACTAAGTCCAGTCTCTCCAGATATCTCTAATGATTAAACGTCGATCTGGCATGACTAGTGACCTCACACTGTCAATTTACGAGCAGGTTCTTGGCGACGCTGGTCTGCCAGACCTCGCGTCATCTTCAGTGCTGTCTCTACCTTCACAAAAACGTTTGTACCACTCAAAAACTTGTGTGTTTTTTTAGACCAGCATTTTCAAAAGCAATAGTTAACATTTCAACTGTCTGAGTACTTGTTTTCCCTAATTTCGCACAAAATTTAATGCAAATACGCTGTTCCGATTGATTAGACATGACGATAAAATTGTTAAAAAAACGACAGAAGAACCGGACAGACCTTGACATATCGTTAGCTCACATGAGAACGCATTGTCATAGCATCCTGAAAATTTGTGAAAACACTCCAGAGGTGTTTCCCAGCCAACCTTGCAATGGGTTTTTCCATCCTGCAAATATGCACGAGTATACAACTCCATTCCAAGAACTTTTGGATCAGACCTCGTATTTATGGTATATGATATAGGTGTATGCATATGGTGTAGGTGTATGTATATGGTGTAGGTGTATGTATATGGTGTATGTGTATGCATATGGTGTAGGTGTATGTATATGGTGTAGGTGTATGCATATGATGAAGGTGTATGTATATGGTGTAGGTGAATGTATATGGTGTAGGGGTATGTATATGGTGTATGTATATGGTGTAGGTATATGGTGTAGGTGTATGTATATGGTGTATGTGTATGCATATGGTGTAGGTGTATGTATATGGTGTTGGTGTATGTATATGGTGTAGGGGTATGTATATGGTGTATGTATATGGTGTAGGTGTATGTATATGGTGTAGGTGCATGTATATGGTGTAGGTGTATGTATATGGTGTAGGGGTATGTATATGGTGTAGGTGTATGTATATGGTGTAGGGGTATGTATATGGTGTATGTATATGGTGTAGGGGTATGTATATGGTGTATGTATATTGTGTAGGTGTATGTATATGGTGTAGGTGCATGTATATGGTGTAGGTGTATGTATATGGTGTAGGTGTATGTATATGGTGTAGGTGTATGTATATGGTGTAGGTATATGGTGTAGGTGTATGTATATGGTGTATGTGTATGCATATGGTGTAGGTGTATGTATATGGTGTAGGTGTATGCATATGATGTAGGTGTATGTATATGGAGTAGGTGTATGTATATGGTGAAGGGGTATGTATATGGTGTATGTATATGGTGTAGGTGTATGTATATGGTGTAGGTGTATGTACATGGTGTAGGTGTATGTATATGGTGTAGGTGTATGTATATGGTGTATGTGTATGCATATGGTGTAGGTGTATGCATATGGTGTAGGCATATGCATATGGTGTAGGTGTATGCATATGATGTGGATGTATGTATATGATGTAGGGGTATGTATATGGTCTAGGTATATGCATACGGTCTAGGTGTAAATGGTATATGGGGAATTTCAATTGTGCGTCTCCGACAATTACAGAAAAACCATGATAGTTTTTCTGTAATTGTTTCCATGTGTAATGGTAATTTTGAGACGACTGAGGTATGAGATGATCGAGGTATGAGATGATTGAGGTATAAGATGATTGAGGTATGAGATGATTGAGTTATGAAATGATTGAGGTATGAGATGATTGAGGTAAAAGATAATTGAGGTATGATATGATCGAGGTAAAAGATGATTGAGGTATAAGATGATTGAGGTATAAGATGATTGAAGTAAAAGATGATCGAGGTATAAGATGATTGAGGTATGAGATGATCGAGGTATGAGATGATCGAGGTATGAGATGGTTGAGGTATGAAATGATCAAGGTATGAAATGATCGAGGTATGAAATGATCGAGGTATGATATGATCGAGGTATGAAATGATCGAGATATGAAATGATCGAGGTATGAAATGATCGAGGTATGAAATGATCGAGGTATGAGATGATCGAGGTATGAGATGATCGAGGTATGAAATGATCGAGGTATGAAATGATTGAGGTATGAGATGATCGAGGTATGAGATGATTGAGGTATGATATGATCGAGGTATGAAATGATCGAGGTATGAAATGATCGAGGTATGAAATGATCGAGGTATGAAATGATCGAGGTATGAGATGATACACCTCCTACCCCGAACCTTCGGTCAGGAAAAAGCATTTTTACCCATACACCTCTAGGTTATGTTAAAAAGCGACTCAAGTGGTAAGACGTAAATATATGATAGTATGTCATAGGATTGTAACACAAGCTGTGAATCACTATGAGAAAAAAAAGGGTTAAATTGGTGCTACGAGTGAGACTCACAGGACAATCTCTGACTTTACGAGACATGATATCCTTAGCATGCTCCAGGTCTCCACCATCAATTGCTTTAAAGAGCTCAGACTAGAACAGCAAAGCATAGAGTGATAAAATGTCTAGTTAATCAAGAGCGAATATTCGTGCTAGCTAGACAAAACATTGTAATAATAAAGTAAATTTAGATATACTGATGTCTTAAATTCATATGTATGTGTAGTAACATTAGACTGCAGGCATAATATGAGAGAATCTGCGAGTTCCAGATATTTTTTTGGGGCAAAAAGAAAGCAGATAGATTTGGAAAGAGGAAAATCATGGAGGCATTTTGAGCAGTAAATAAAATATTTGCTTGTGTCATCTGCCAAGTTGTATGTCGGAGCTCCAAACGCCTTTCATGTGTTCCTAGATTACTTCCTTGTTCAAATATGTGGATAAGTCCTCCATTCTGCCATAGAACCTAACCAACATCGCCAGAGTTTTTCACAAAAATGCCTTCAACTTAACGTATAAGCATCCCGATGTTTCAGCTCTTGCCATTCCTTCAGGAAAAATTGAAAACTGAAAGAGCTAGTGAGAGAAAGAGAGAAAAAAAGTGAGAGAGAAAGAGATGGAAATAGAGAGAAAAAAGAGGGAGGAAAAAAAGAAAGAGTTTCCAATCACTGTGGAACCGATGCTGATGGCTCTTTTTCCATCCCGGTACTGTCTTCTCTACAGTACAGGTTTCAACCTTGTACTGTAGAGAAGACAGTACAGGGTTGAAACCTACCGCTACTTAATCTATAGACAGAGCACTGCAACACTACTTTTACAGTAAGAAACCATCTACTTACTTTGCTGGCTAGCAAAGCACTCTCCAACATCTGCCGAACTGTAATATTCTCTAAATCGGTGTGACCTGTTGGATGAATATCCATGGAACAGCTCCACAAAATGCTGCATTTGTCACATTCAAACTGCCGCATCAAACGGAAGTTTAAGTCTTTCAGAGACTTCATTGTTAACAAATTCTCTTTTCAAGTCGAAAGTGGACTACAACAAGTGTATCAGTAATAGTTAACAATCAATAAAGACTTTCATATAAAGACTAGTTCTGAACAGTTTTCATATATAGACTAGTTCTCAACAGTCTTCATATATAAACTAGTTCTCAACAGTCTTCATATATAGACTAGTTCTCAACAGTGTTCATATATAAACTAGTTCTCAACAGTGTTCATATATGAACTAGTTCTCAACAGTCTTCATATAAAGACTAGTTCTCAACAGTCTTCATATATAAACTAGTTCTCAACAGTCTTCATATATAGACTAGTTCTCAACAGCCTTCATATATAAACTAGTTCTCAACAGCCATCAAAATAACGGTGCTCTAGTAATACATTTCCAATCACGTCATGTGTAAAAGCATTTGGCCCAATCAAGCGCTAATTAGACAAGTCAACAACTGTCAACATAATGATAACGATTTGTGTTTTCAATGACTCATTGTCATGCTCAATTGTTCATGCACATAAATGCTAAATCATTTGATAGTATTTAACAGAAATGTTACTCTGAATTTAGACATAGTGGTCTACCCCATAATCAGTTGCGCGAAATGCATAGACTTTGTCAGAGTCACATCTACTTTAAAGCCAGCTCTCACACATCTCAAAGCAGCTAATGATCTCAAGCAGATGAACAAATTGAAGTTGTTGCCTTAAAATGATTCTGTATTCGTGCTAAAGCATCATTTGTGTTTTAGAGTGAATTCATTTGCCAGCACTCACTTTGTGGATATGTCCGCAACTGGGTAGAAGCTTTTGCCTTGGTATCCTCTGGCTTTTGCAGAGGCTTTTCACCAAACTGGATGGAACACTCTCTACATGTGAAACTTAAATTGTGGCCACCTTTAATACTAGTCTTTTGGTGTGCAGTATGCGGTGGACAACAGGGTGGTAATTGTATCAGTCTTTAACTTTTGATTGCATTAACCTTATCTGTTGGCTGTCTGTTTTTTATGAGACTGGGCTGTTTATCTGATTTCATTCTTTTTTTATAGACATCTTAGAAGGCGATTAGAGCACAGCTCTGGGCAATACACCACACCTAACTCCTCTGATAGGCCTACAGAGAGATGCCAAACCTGTTGTTCAACAAATGACATTAGCTTCTGCGACCTGAAGGACCTTACATGCAACTCAATAACTGTGATTCATACACAACACAAATGAAAAATGCTGTATTGCTCCTAGTGAGCAGAGGGTTGTTGCATAGAAGTATTAGCAAAAACAGATAGCACAATGGAGAAACGCCTTAACGCCGGAGACATACGTAATATTACAATGAACATGATACCTAATACATTAGAGGACCAGCAATTAAGACAGTCATCATATACTCATCTACAAGCAACTTACAAAACCTCCTGTAGAAGTAGCTTATGAGGAAAGAGACATCCATAGATGTGCCAGAAAACCATCAAAACGGAATTATAATTCTACTAGACATGACCAAAACAATTGGAGTTAGTCATCATTTCCAATCATTACACTCTCATGATGTACTTAAGACAAGTTTGCTCATTGCTAACCCTCTGCTACATAAAGAACAGAACTTGAATGCCTAAACACCTTCTCACAAGCTAGTAAAGACGTCTATAAAAGACAACAGCTACGACGACTCAGCATCTCTCTCTTCCCAAGGGCCTGCTGAAGCTCCCACTCACCCCCTGCCTGCTGAGGCGTGTTCATCTGCCTCTGGAGCTTCCCTTTTTCTTCCATCTGCCTGTGGACCCTCTATCTTATCCATACCTATTAAGCCTCCTTCTCCACCATCAGCTTAGCCCCTTCTTCACTATCTCAACTGCTGAGCCACTATATCAAAAGACTTTCATGACTCTTGTTTGACTGTAATGACTCGCAGCCTTACGAGACTGAGCAACGAAAATCGACGACCATTCGAGTAAACTTTATTGGCTATTCTAATCTTCTGTCATTAATACTATTGTTTAGAATTTTGTTAGTTGTGTATTTTAATTGTTTGACTTATGAAATAAAGAAGTAACTTTTACTGGTATAAATATCAGTGTTGCTTACAATAACTTATGTAGTCAATTTGATGAAAAATGACTTTCCACCACTAAAGCGAAATTACAACTCCTTATTATATGTTGGGGGCACTGAGAAGGGCCGAAGAGAGAATGGAAACAAAGGCTAAAACTGCACTAGCGAATCAATTTGGGCTTATGTATCCAACTAGAGAATTAAAATTATGACATGTTTCCACGGCTAACAGAGGCGAAGGCGCTTGCTGGAATAAATACAAGCCAAAATGCGCCCGCTAAAAGAATTATAAGGCACATGCTACCTTAGACTTACGAGCAGAAAATCATCATCTGAAATTAGAGAAGAAATACTCATTGGTTCTTTGTTTTATTATTAACTCTTTTCCCATATTAATTAATGATTACAAAAATTTAGCCAAATTTTTATATCAGGTGTTTACTTGTAAATCACACGTTTTTTTTAAAACAACGGCCGTTTTGAACTACAAATTTCAACTACTTGTAACCACCAATAATATGTTGAATTTGCTTCTGCTCGCTTATATAAATATTGTTTCTGCATTTGAGAGGCAGTCGGAATTTGGTTAGTATGATAAAACATACTATGATACTATAATAAATTTGTTCAAGTATAATGGGTCTTCATTTATAACTTAGACTGCTTGGGTCAAAGGTTTGCGCTAATATATACACAGACTACTATCGGCTGTGATATATAGAGCATGTATTGTCGGCTCTCGCTGGAGTTGCACTGATATATGCAGTCTGCTATTGGCTATGACATATAGAGTCTGAATTGTCAGATCTTGCTGAGGTTGCGCTGGTATATTCAGTCTTTTATCAGCTGTGATATACTTAGAGTCTGATTTATCGGCTCATGTTGGTTTTGCCTTGATATTTGTAGTCTGCTATCGGTTGTGATATATATTCTGTATTATCGACTCTTGCTGGGGTTGGCTGGTATATACTGTTATATCTGTCGTCAGCCATATACAGATAGACAAAAAGAATAATAAAATTTTATAGCCGATTCTCACGGATATAGCATCTGAGAATTCCGGAGATGAGATGATCACCATTACAAGCCAACGTCCAGATTCAACCTACCTATTGTACTACTAGAATATTGAGAACTTGGCATAAGGAAATCTCAGATAATCGCCAAAAGATTGCAGTCATAACACAAACTATGACAACCTGCGTCATGCGATATCAAGATCCGTATCTGGTACCTCTCTCTACCAGACTTGATATTATGATTAGAGATTACACATGTTGAAATCTCCGCAGACAGAAAACAACAAGGAGTAGCCAAAAACCCCCAAATACAAGAACCAAAATCAAAGACCTGAAACATGTAGTTTCACTCCTGGACATTAAAGCTATGCTATGCCTGAATCAATATAAAAGGATGAATATTCACTCATATTCTTCACACGTTCAACACAGCTTCATCATGGCAGACAGCAGAGTGAGCCGAAGAGTCGATTACCGAAAAAATTAGAGAGCGACTATATTTTAAGTTTCAGACATTTACTTTCAATTCTTATAATCTAGTTTAATATTATAACTATTATATCTGTTTCTTGTTCTTAACGTAAACATGGGGTTATGGGAAAACCCCTTGACATTCTTTACCTAAGGAATCTCATTTCTTTTGAAACTGTAGTTCTAAATTACAGCATCTGGGAAGTTCAACTGTAAGATCTTAGTTACATTAATCAACAAGATAAATTGATTAAAGCAGTCAATAAACAAAATCAGACTTTACATAAGAGCTATTGGCGATAACTACAGCAGCCCATCTGCAGCCACAAGCAGCCCATCTGCATTCACTAAACTGATCCATTCCCAATACATTGTAGAGTAATTGGTAGAATAGTCCAATTCAATCGATCACCAACACAACAATACACAATCTGCTATTGGCTGTGATATATAGTCTAAACTGTCAGCTCTTGCTGGGGTTGCGTTGGTATATCCAGTCTGCTATCGGCCGTGAGATCTGGTATGAACTCTGTATAATGTAAAGCGAGTCTGTATTAACGGCTCTTAAGCTGGTAGTGTCGAAGTGTGGTTAATTATTGGAGGTGTCTTAGCTACTATAACCAAGCATCAGTTTCTGGTTAGCCTGGTTCGAGAGTTGTTTTGATTTTACTTCACTTAACACCGGTGTGTTGATTATTGATAGTATTGGATTGTTCTACCAAGTAATCTTACAACTGTTAGGGGGTAACTCAAGTTTATTATTGAATGCAGATGCTTAATTGTTAGTAGGCCTACTAACTTCTCACATAAGAACCAACCCTGATTAATGCCTGTTTAATCAATGTTTCGATGAGTAATGTAATCAAGATTCTACAACTGACCTTCCTAGATATGAGAATCTAGGACTATACTCTGAGAAAAAGAATCCCTAAGGTGTGAAATATAAAACTGGTTTTTCTCAAAACCTTATCTGGATCTGGATGATGTTTAGTCCCTAGAGCCTCATGAAAAGCAAGAGAGGGTCCCTTCGATCACTAAGTCTTTTTTTTTTTTATGTTTATGTTTTTTTCTTATGTTTATTTAAAAACAAGAAAAGGATATAATAAGTTACACTCTAGACTAAGTTATTAGAATATAAACCAATTTCTAGAGACTCAAAATATAGTTGCCCTCTTGTTCTCTTGCAGAGTGACTCTTCCACTTGATCTGCTGACACGTCTGCCGCCATGATAAAGCTAGGAGTTCAATCCGAGTTTTAATTACTAGCTCTTAGTGATTATCTATAACACTGATATGTAACGCTTTTAATGTTCTAGTAGTGGAATGGGTAGGTTGTCAAGTGATGGTGTTAATCCCAGAGATGAGACTTGTGAATGTCGTAACTCTGAAAATCTATTATGTTAGCTGCGTGGTGATTTAACTTGTTATTTTCTTTAGGTCTATCCGTAGCCTACATAGCTGATATCAAATATAACAACACCTTCACTAATGTATGAACCAGTCATAATCAAATTAGTTCACACAAGCTAAACAAAAGTCCACACACTAAACATGGTCCGAATAGAATAAGATGACAAAACAAATTCGACACTGACGTTGTGCGTGGCTTTACATAGGTTATGCATAACTTAATTTTTCCATATCCATCGTTCGTTCAAGCAAATTGCTAGATATGAGAGTATAAACGGTATGAAGTTATTTCTATGGTTCAACTCAAGACTACCTTTACAATTTTTTAACCTGATAGAGACAAGCTTCGGATGACCATAACAATTACTGTTGACGTAAAAACTTACCGTGAAAAATCATTTTACGCTCAGAAGTTGGAGCACATACGATGTAGCAGTCGCGGGCGTACAACTCACAACAATAATAAGCTATAGGATACGCTCTATGACACATTCCAATAACGTTTATGGATAGTTAGGCGACAGTCGCTAAGGCGACAAATGTTTAGGCGACACTTTCGGTTCGACAGGCGTCAACTTCAGACGAAAGGGCGACACAGTGGACAGAAAGGCGACAATTCCGGGCAGGATTCTTTCAACTGTTATGTCGTTGTTAATTATTAGCCATTATTAGTAAACACTAACAAGACACCAACTTTATTGATGCCCAAGTTGGAAATCTTGCATTAGTACATTTTACCAGTTGCTCTACCTTATTTTTTTGGTATCTATTACCTGCTTATATCCACATTACTCTGATTACATTATTCTTTTACATTGTTGTGTTGATTATTGGCGGTATTGGATTGTCCTACCAAATAATCTTACAGCTGTGAGGGAGTAGCTCAAGTTTATCATTAAATGCAGATGCACTGCTTAATGGTTAATACTAACTTCTTAGATAAGGACCCGTCTTGATTAATGACTGTTGTTTTGTTGATTAATGTAATCAAGATTCTACAACTGACCTTCCTAGATATGAGAATCTAGGACTATACTCTGAGAAAGGGATTCCCTAAAGCCTCTAAGGTATGGAATATAAAACAGGTTTTTCTCAAAACCTTATGTTTATTTGAGAACAAGAAAAGGATATAATAAGTTACACTCTAGACTAAGTTATAAAAATACAGAGTAATTTCTAGAGACCACGGATCGCTAAACATATTATGGAAATGTTTAATTATCCATTTCCATAAACATAAGTATTTCCATAATTTTATGGAAATGGATATGGAAAATTTATGTTATAAATATTTAAATGTTATGTAAATGGAAATAATATAGAAATGAATTATGGAAATGGAAATAATATGGAAATGAATTATGGAAATGTTATGAAAATAATATGGAAATGAATTATGGAAATGTTATGGAAATAATATGGAAACGAATTATGAAAATGTTATGAAAATGAATCATGGAAATGAATTATGGAAATGGAAATAATATGGAAATGAATTATGGAAATGTTATAGAAATGGAAATAATATGGAAATGAATTATAGAAATGTTATGGAAATAATATGAAAATGAATTATGGAAATGTTATGGAAATGGAAACAATATGGAAATGAATTATGGAAATGAATTATGGAAATGGCAATGATATGGAAATAATATGGAAATGTCATGGAAATGGAAGTAAAATGGAAATGAATTATGGAAATGAATTATGGAAATGAAAACTGTGACATACAGGTAATCCCTGCTAGAGACTTACAATAAAGTCACCCTCTTGTTCTCTTGCGAAGCGACTCTTCCACTTAATCTGCTGACACGTTTGCCAACCATGATGAAGCTATGCTGAAATACTGAAGTATATGAGTGAATCTTTGTCCTTTTACATTGGTTAAGAGTTAGCATTGGTTCCCAGGAGTGACACTATACGTTTTAGGTTTTCAAATCTGAGTCTTGTAATTTCAGTGGTTCCTGGCTACGTTCTGATGTTCTTCCAGCGGAGGTTTCATAATATTTAATATCTAACTTTAATTCCTGGTCTGGTGTAGATTGGTACCAGATGCGGATCTTGAGACACCGCATGGCACAGGCTGTTATCGTCTGGGTGTTGTCGCTGACCGAGGGTCCAACACTCTTTTAGGAGTTTTAATCTGATTTCTAAATACTAGCTTTTAGAGATTATCTGGAATCCTCACATGTAACGTTCTTAATGTTCTAGTAGTGGAATGAATGGGTGGGTGTCATGCAGGGTTGGCTCGGTTTAAACCGATGGTTTAAACCAGCCGAAAAAACCAGTATTTATGTTTTTTTTGTTTTTTCATTATTTTTTGTAAAAACATAATATTTTAAGCTCCAAGTGGTTCATATGCGGTAAAAATACAATTATATGTAATTATCAGCTGTGGAAGTTTATTTATGACACTGTAGTACAGTGGTGGCAGAGCTCAAGTTAAAACTACATGAAATCCTAGCACAACAATGAGTTACTGAATTTCATTTTCAATTGCTTTTATCAAGAGATATAATGGTTTTTTAATGATCAAATTTAAAAACCGTGTGAAATATACTAATCCGATCGTCGTCTCTAATAATGAATAAATACTTTCTCAAGTCTGGCCAGTGAGAAAGGAGTTCTTATAGTTCGAAATTAAGACAATAAAATCCTTTTGAGCAAAAGCTTTAAGTTTGCAAACTAATATTTCATTTATTGGGCACAAGCCAAAGTAGTTGGACTGTTAGAATTCAGTTTATCAAGTCTTTTGTGTTTTGAAAAGTTGAAGTTGTGTCTCAAATTTCCAACACGCCTCGCAAACAGGATCACATTTGGCAGCTTTTCACTCGAAATGCAAAAGGCAGAGGTTTTAAGGCAAAATGTAATAGGTGTGCTGTCGTAACGCGGAATCACGAAAATTGGCTTAAAGCTCACATACCAAAATATCAAGCTGAAAACACCAATTTAAACAGTGATGCTGGTATTCAGGTGGTAGAAATTGAGTCATCTGCCACTTTTTCAAACACTAGCAATGCATTATTCTCTGCTCTACACTACCGCATGACTAATCACTTGGATTAAAATTCCTACTTATACATAGAGCTGTATGTAAAATATTCACTTTATGGCATAAAATTTCTGCTCTGTATTTCATCAATCATGTTTGATGAAAGACTCATTCCAAAATTTCTGTTTTCTCTCTTTTTTCCCATAACTCCCACAGTACCATCTTTAACAGATGATTTCACATATGCATGTTCAATACTCAATCATGCAGCTATAGTAAGTGATGTTAATTAGACATAAAATTGCAAAAACCTTGGTAAAATTATACAAACCGTAAAAACTGGTTTAAACCATAAAAACCGATTTAGAACCAAAAAACCTGGTTTTTCGGTTTTTTCATAAAAACCGTGGTTTTTTTCCAGCTCTGGTGTCATGTGATGGTGATAATCCTAAAGATGGAATTTGTAGATGTCGAAATTCTGGGAATCTGTTATGTGAGCTGCATGGTGATGTAACTTGTTACCTTCTTTATCTTCTTCTGTACATGGCTGATATCAAATAAATTATAACAACACACAGTAGAATTTCATATTGTATTAATAAAGCTTGTATCAAATATTCACCTAATTGAGAATGTTATTATCCAAAAGGAGCTGCTGAGATTAATCTGTCTTTAATCGCCCAACTTCTTCTGTTCATCTTTTTCCACAATGTTATATCTTATCAGTTTGTCAACTACACGCTCAGAAGTCATTTAGGCAGTCACTGCTTTCTTTTTTGCTTCCTTCCTTGACTGCTTGTTAAAACTGGCAAGTTGCTTATCAGTGTGGCAAAAGTCTGAAATTCCTTACCGCCTAATATATGACATCATGGAGGTATCAACTTTTTGAGCTCCTTTGAAGCGATCTTGAGTCACTAGCATATCCCGGTTGATGAATTATTATACCATCGCTGGCTCATGTATCATGTAATCATGTATTTGGACCCTCGTTAGTAACTCTCTAACTAATGTATACTCTCGTTCTAATTGCAGTATGAAAATAAATACATACATCTGAGCTTAGCTTGATGCATTTTAATAAATGTTCTTTTTGGCATATTTATACAAATATGTAAAGCTGATCTTTACAATATATAATTTTTAAAAATACGTACATCAAAAGTTTGTGGCATTGATTTTTTGTTTTTTGACAATGACTTGATTCTGATCGATACTATGTAGATGAACAGATGAAGCTTCTCTATAAATCGGCAACTGGGTATTACTCTCTACTAATTCTAAAACTTAAATGAAGAGATATTTGAATTACAGGAGTATAAGTATATACACACAGTCACACCCAGGTACTTGAATGCACTTGCACTTCCAATCATACACAAAATAATAGCAGGAAATTCCCTACACCACTCTTTAATAGAGCTGTCATTAAAGTTCAAGCCGATGGCTGTTCATGTAATATCTTCCATTCTTTAATGAAGTCTGCCCTTTGTTAAAATAGTCATGTATAAAAAAGATTCATAGTGCGTGCTAAAATGCAAAATATGGTCTACGATGTGGCACATGGCAGCATTAACCTAAAGCCACAGCTGAGTATATATCACAAAGGTCTTTGAGGTGTTGATCACTCCTCATTGTCTCAAACTACAAGTTGCGTGTGCCATCGGGATCTGTGAGAAGGGTGATTCGGTTAAATATCTCAAGTGACTTTAAAGGCAACACGGCATCAGGACTGGTTGATTTCTATGATTTGGAATAGATAATTTCTGCATAAGCTTCCTGTGGTGCTGTTTAGTCTTCTTACGACAAGCTGCAGAAGTTAGTAAAATATGGATATATCTTAGACATGTATGTAAGAAAAACCCTTCATTCTTCATACTCAAAAAAAATCTCAACAAACATAGATCAGTGTGAATCGCAATTTAGCCTATTGAGTCTGCATTATAATGACATTGGATTATTATCATAATTGGAAAGAAAAAAGGATAAGGAAATCATTCTTTCCAAACGATGATCGAAACCATAAAATTATTTCTTCTTGAGGTGAGATAATTCTGAAATTTCAACAATCAGGGATAAGGTTGTCGACAATTCAGCCAAGAACGTGAATTCGCCAACTGTTTTTGTTGGGACATTACAATGGACAACCAATGCATTACATTGCAAATGAAATTGACTATGTCATTATAGTATTATACATAGCTGGCTATGGAATAATTACAGATTACTCTTACTTGCTTAATGTATAATTCCAGGATAATACTTTTGCTATAACAGTTCTCTTTACATACATACTTGGGATGTCTCTTACCAATTCATTGTAAACTCAGTACTGGAATAAAGAACATTAAAGTGAGAACACAACAGTTCTAAACAAAAATGCTGATACAAAAACAAGTTTTTGTATTTAATTGAATAAGCTAGATGATTTTTTAAAGACTACAATTAAAAGTTCGTTAAATGTTTGGTCTAGCATAATCAGAAAAAATCCTAATGGCATTTAAAGATACATGCCACTATTTCGATCTATAAAAAAATCTTTAAAAAGAAAACAATAACACTGTCAGGAGTACGCTTCAACAGTATATGTATAAGCACTGCAAATGACGACAGAATCTCATAGTTTGTCAGTACAGTACTGTACTTAGCTTTCAACCAAACACCTTTTTTAACTGGTTTGTTCGCCGTGTCGCTCTTCCGTCTGAAGTTGTCACCTTTCAAGTCAAGAGTGTCACCTAAATGTCTGTTGCCCTATTGACTGTCGCCCTAAAGTCCAGTTACCTCTGATAACACTCTGTAATCACGAGCTTGGCGATGCAGTAAAAGGCGTTGAATACATAGTCGGAGTCCAATTTACCCTGTAATTGATGACTTTTAATGACCATTTTCTGGTATCTGTACATATTCATGTTTTCAAATGCAAGACTTCAAAAACGGGAATCTTCCCCAGAATTCAAATGTCCGGAAAAACCTCCTTTACAAATAATTCGATTGATAACAAAAACACTCTTTATGTTTATTGGAAACTATAGAAGTAATTATTAAATGTGGGAAGGGTTTACAACACGAAACTTATTTAAAATCTATGTGGGCACTAGGTCAAGACAGTCAACCTGTGGTGAAATTACGTGGTTATTAGTGAGCCTTTAATATAACGCTGTTTCCCAAATGCAGGTTTTTGCCTTTCTTGAGAGCTAGCTTTTCATAGAATCTTCCAAAGCTATTAATAGCCTGTATTCCACACTTATTTGCCAACTGTAAGCAATGAAGTTACCACTATTCTTTATGAATACGGCTTATAAAAAAAGCCAAAGTTAGGGTAATTAGAAAATTGCTTGCTTTTCTTCTTCTTTAGAAAAAGCTGTGACATTTAAAAAGAGGGAAAGCTGCGGTCTTTTATTTTGCACAGCTTGTTCTCCTCCTGCACTTACAACTAATCCCAAGTGTTTCTGAGTCATTAACCAAAATACGTAGTGCACTAATACAGCCATATTTACATAATCAAACATAGTGATGTCAGCCAACTTGTAATAGATCCCACATAGTAGTGTTTGCAAGTGCAGTAATTCGCTATATTAGCGAGAGGCACACGCAAACATTCACTACAAATCTTTCATTTCCGTTATCACCTCTCTTCATAAGCTATTTCTTGCATTTAGTAGATAGGTTATGTTGTGGAAGTCAGCGCTGATTAACCACTTAGAAGTGGGTTCTGCGTATAAGTTGTTTTATACTGAATGAGTGATAGCTCTTTTGCACAACTGAAATTGTTGCACGTGTCAGGGTTTAAAACGATAGATGACCGGCAAGTCGGAAGAAATAGTTGAGTGTGGGACCATAAAACAACCATTTCTACAAAAAACAGCTCATCAAACACCTCAATACATCAAAACACACACATTAAAATCTAGGGCAATTGCAGTGCTGCTGTAATTATCAAGCATGGGAGTTGTCCAACCATCACAGCTGATATGATGTGAATATATGGGACATCAGTTGGATTGGGAGTTGTCTGACCATTATAATGAAAATACTGATAAATGAAAAACAGCATAAAACTCCAACTAGATCACGATTATTATTGATCAACACTACGAGAAAGAAAAGAGACTACATGGCTACAGCAATTGCTAATGAATATTCAGCGAAGTAGACAAATTTACAGAGTGACAGGCACAAGCAGAGGTATATCACCAATATTACAGGAGCCAACCAGATTTACAACTTGTTGAAGCGAAGTAGCAGTCAACATACACCAGATCAGCAAGCAGTCATTAGCAAGAAAAATATTTATGACACTCTATTTGGCATATTTAAATATTGCTTATAAGATCATTTTATTTTATACAATGTTGTATCGTATAGCAGTAGAAAAATATGCAGTAGACGCTCCTATAACTTATACCTCCTATAAACATAAACTCCAGATAATGTAAAGAGTTTATGTGAAGTTTTTTTAAGTCGGTCTAGCTCCTAAATTCGATTGTTACTCAATCTCGCCACACTTGCGAAAGAAAAATGACACAACGTACAAAGCTATATGTGTTATATGTACAACTTTCGCTACATTCTAGTTTGTTGTGATAGTTTGTCAGATGTGTCACCGAAACAGAGAACAGTTGCTGCGCAATTGTTCATAAATACAAAGGCGATCAATTGGTGCAGGTGTTACAGCGTCGGTCTACTAATTTGAATGTGACGAGTTGGAGTATCGTCGAAAGTTCTCTTTATACTAACGTTGAGCCTTGGGTACAGATAGGAAGCCGAACAGGTAGTACCGCTTTTTTATAATAAAAATATTTTGTTGATTTGCTTTGTTGTAAACATATAAAATCTTTGTTACCTATTAGTTTTACATGGCAGAGTAGAGTTTGCGGTTTAGAAAAAAGTAATCAAATCATTGTAAATGAATGTCGCAGATGTGCGCTCCCCATCAACTTATTATAAAAATTATTGCAGTCTCTAGGTCTATAAAACCTACAAGATTGATCAGAAAAAGGAGAAAAGTTGTTGATGCAAACCAATAATACTGCAGTGAGGATACAGCCTTCAAATTAGAAGAGTTAAATTAAGTTTTTTTATTTTTGCATGGCCTAAGGGGTGAATTTGGAAACATCTTGAAACGAATTAGGCAATTTACATGTATGTTACTGATTTTTAAACGTAAATTCCCTATAACGTAAACTTTCCTGGAACGGATTGTTTACGTTGAGAGAGAGGGAGAAAGGGAGTGAGAGAGAGAGGGAGTTTTAGTGATCCTCCACATAGCACAGAGTTCTGTCATGAGATCACCTTTAAACTGTGTTTCTCTGTTGCTGTGGAGCTCTTCAGGTAATCCAAAGTAATAAAAGGCTCGGCTATTTAAAGCCTCAGCACCTGAGCTGTAGCATCAGACAGAGGTACAGCGTCCTGCCAACAAATAAAATGGTCTGTCAACACTGAAATTCATTGGTTTTCTTGAGTTGTCAAAGGTAGCGGCTCTACAAAACTGATAGCAACCTTTTGCTAAGGACGTCCAGCCCAGAAAGGTCCATAACTTTAAGAACGATGCAAACCTCCAGACTTAGCTCACTGGCGTATCTCGCACCAGACGTCAAACATCAAAGGTCATTCCAGGCCATGTTAGTCTAAGTTTCTGAAGGGTCCTCATTATCCCGGCACGAGAAAGGGTATCTGTGTTAAACACCACCTGCTTCCGCATTCTTATAGCACAAAGTATCCCCTTCCGAGGTCTTTTTCTTGTATTTATATATATACCAGCATTTGATCCTCTCTTATTCACATTAAAGAGAGCATGGTGCTAAGCTTTCATAATTCTGTACCACCAAGGCTGACTATGGCCCGATCCAGAGGTTGTTGATTCTTGTCAGCATTGTAAATAGTCGCAATATCACTTGGGAGCAGCTGAGCCTGATAGAATTCATCAGAGCTAGGTGTATCTGACTGTGTGTTGGTGAAGGTTTATTGCTGTCCATTTTTTAATTAGCAGCGTATTCTAAAGTTGTCTGCTCTTGATCATTCTGGCAGCTATCACTAGTGCTGGAAGCTTCTATCACGCAACAACTATCACCATTAGCTATAATTAAGCTGGCATTTTGTAAGAACCCTGGTCCACTCCTAGCTGATACTTCAGTCTGTACCAACAACTTGATGGGTGCACTTGTCCTCCAATAAATCATCAGTACATTCTCGTGCAATCAACTTCTCTCTAGCAGTCCGGGTACCCACAGGGTTTTCATGCTGTGCCCGTTCTGATAGTTAGTTTTGGATTTCACCCATCCTTGATCCTCCACATAGTTTGGTGACCCTGCCACATTTGGTGCAGTCATGTCATGGCCTCCTTAATAACCAATCAACATTTCAATGTTTGCTACACTGATTGTGAATTCACTCAAGAACTCCAACCACCTTGTCAAGTGGGAAAAAGCCTCTTGCATAACCATAAAAGGCGTAGTCCTCTTGCATAACCATAAAAGTGAAGCATGATCTGTACAACTTTTAAACTCTTCACCATACAAATCAGGAAAAAAATGAGCAACGTCTTTGACAACAGCAGCTAACAGTTCTCTCCTAGTTACACAATAGTTTTGTTGAGCAGGTGGGAAAGCACAACTATAATAAGATATTACCCATTCCTGGTCACCTTGCATTTGAAACAAGCCTACGCCAACCCCATTAAGAGAGGCATATGTGTCTAGGATATAATCAAGAGTCAGATTTAGATAACCCAGAACTGGTGCCATTAGTAGCGATTGCTTCAGCTTGTTGAAAGCTGCATGGCACTGCTAAGTCCATTCAAACTTGGCTGCTTTTCTTATTAGCTTTGTCAGTGGTACGCTTTGTTAGCAAAGTCCTGGACATACTGACAATAGTAACCGACTGTCTCAAGAAAATACTTTAGCTCAGTCACATTCTTTGGAGCAAGTAGCAACACCCTTACTACTAATTCTATGTCCTAAATATGCCACATTTTTGGAAGAGATAGCTTTTAGATGGCTTAAACTTGGGTTTAGCCAATCAAACTCGAGATAGGACCTCTTCAAGGTTGAGGTAATGTTCTTCGAAGCAGTTGCTCATGACCAAAACATTGTCTAGATACAGCAGCAAAGTTTTTCAATAAAGTCTTTGTAACACTTGCTCCATCATTCGTTAAAATGTTGCAAAGGCCGCTGTTAAACCAAATCGCAAGACTTTTTATCTCTGCGTAAATTTTCAGTAAAAGCGCTACAAATTTGTTTCGTGTGATGCACTCCTCAGGAGCGGTTTGACTAAAATGAAAAACTGTACCGAAATGCTAGAAATGGGATCGATGTTTAATCATGTGATTTTAGCGCTAAGTGTAATCGAGAAAAGAACTCCTAGCATGTCTGCAATTGGAAGCCAACTCATTCCTTTTATTTAATGTGCTCAAGTGTGGTGTGCATATTATGAAGTCTGTAGTTGTCTGTAGTAGACTGCAGTTGTCTGCAGTAGTCTGTAGTGGTCTGTAGTTATCTGTAGTTGGCTGTAGTTGTCTGTAGTTGTCTGTAGTTGTAGTATATGTCATAGTAGGCTTCTGTCAGTTGCTCTCCTCTGCATGTCTCTTTATGCACTGTTGTTGCTCTTCTCTCACACTTGGCTCAGCTGCTTCACCTGCTGCAGTCTCCTCTATCCTCTGCTCTATTTATAGGCATTGTTGAGCTATGCCAACTGTCATTAGCTGCTTGTGTTTGTATTTGGTTGGCTTCGACATTTTTGCACAAAACCTGTGAGATGTTTGCTTTTAGAATTCCTGCTTAAGGATTTCCAGGATGAAATTCACAAAACTGGCCAGTACTCATTGACCTATGACCCTGTTATATGGCCTATGATCCTGTTATATGGCCTATGACCCTGTTATAAGACCTATGACCCTGTTATATGACCGATGACCCTGTTATATGACCTATGACCCTGTTATATGACCTATGACCCTGTTATATGACCTATGCTTGTTGAAAAAATATTGTATCATGTATTTCTGTCCTAATTTATTTCATCAGTATTTTTGGCTACTACATAGGTGTGTCCAGGCTAGCTCAGATCTCCAGCTTTACCGCCTTGGCTGATAGGCTGGCTCAGATTTCCAGCCTCACAACCATGGCCGGTAGGCTGGCTCAGATCTCGGCCTTACCAGCTTGGCTGGTAGGATGACTCAGATCTCCAGCCTTACCACCCTGGCTGGTAGGCTGACTCAGATCTCCAGCCTTACCACTTTGGATGGTAGGATGACTCAGATCTCTGGCCTTACCACCTTGAATGGTAGGCTGGCTCAGATCTCCGGCCTTACCACCTTGGATGGTAGTATGACTCAGATCTCCAGCCTTACCACCTTAAATGGTAGGATGACTCAGATCTCCAGCCTTACCACCTTGGCTAGCAAGTTAATAGTAAAAGCTTTTAGATCATCATCGTCAAGAGATAATGATACATCCATCAGACCACGCAGCAGTCATATCTCTACATCCCTTGTCTTACCACACATAATACCGTGCAGATAACTCCCCCAAAATTCACCATGTCTAGCAATAATGTCATGCAGGCCTCTGGCTAAGCAATACATTAACTCTAATAGAGTAATGTTCTACATTCAAGTAAGTTGCATTGAGTAAAAGTGTTATAAGTATTGCTACTACTTGTGGCTGGTTGGTGGCTCTTTGTAAATTAACTGTTACAATATGTCAGTAAGTTGAGTGTGCTTTGTAAGAATCCTTTTTACAAAATAATCATTCTCATTTGCTGGAGCATGTTATTCTATTTTTAGGGCTTATGATAGCTAATAATCTCCATTTTGTTAATCTTTTGTTCGATTTTTTATTCAAGTTCTTGATTGCATTGATCAGACAACTCCCAGGTTAGCTGTTGGCAAGATATTCACATGTTGCCAGTAGTAACAGCTGGGCAACTTCTGTACTAGTGTGGTTTAAAGGTTGACTTGCGACAAAATTCACATGACAATTATTTGGTATCAAAAGGTTCAGCATGTCTTACTCTGCTGTGTTGTAGGGGCCAAATGTGTGGAAATGTGATTACATGCTCTAAAAAGCTAAAAAACGAACAGTTAATCGCATCCATCACGAGACCGCCATATATTGGAATCCATTTCCAAAATGGCTCAAATGGGACATAGTTGAACAAGATGGCTTCTGTTTACACTTTCGTGCAACCTCATTTGTCAAAATATTTTCACAAATGTACTTCACGCATTCAATAAAACCTTGTCTATTGTCCTTATGCGTCTATTTCATCATTATTGTAAAGCTGTCATTTGAGCACGGATATCTCAAAACCTACCGTGAAAATTCATTTAATTTTTTAATTTTAGCTCGAAGTGCGTATCATCCTTTGATGAACATGAAGAGCTTGTTGGTTACCTGCAATAGTTGTAAAATGCTGCAGAAATTGTTCGCGCGATTTGGCAGAAAGTATGGGTCACACGATCAGATTACGACCAGATGATTAGACCAGGCTGAAACGATACTGTGAAGTAGCGAGCATTTATATTTGATACGGGCTTTCCGGTAGAACCAGAAGTATATGTCATAAACTAGTGCTACAAGATGTTTTATATCGAGCCTTTTATTGGCCTTTAATTTCATGTGATAACATCACATGTCAAAACAATAACCAAACTGTTGGTTATTGGTGACTGTCAACCAAATTAGGTGTCCACGTAGTTTGTTATCAATAACCAACACAGACAGTCTATAAAAGAGAAAATACTCGGCTATAGGTTGGTAGCAAATACGTTACTAGCGCTTGCTCTACCTCGACACTAGATTTGTGAGAAAAACAAATTTTGAACAGATAAGTCCTTAACCCTTAGCCATAAGCCTTAACCAAGATCGAAACCTGCAACTAGATTGAAACCTACAACTGGATTGAAACCTACAACTGGATTGAAACCTACAACTGGATTAAAACCTATAACTGGATTAAAAGGATTACCATTCTTGGTGCTTCACTTCTTCGATAATTTCAACACGACCATTTACACTGCTATCTAGAACTGCATAGGGTAGTACTATCTGCTTCCTTAAATATACTGTATAACCGGTGGATCACACTAAAAACATTTTAAAAGTTGATTCTAATAGCTCTTCATGAAAAGTTTGCCTTGAACCTTTGTTGCGTGATGTAACAGTTGCATAATAACCTTTCTACTGGCATTCTACCATATAAGATGATATTATTCGTTGGATTTGAATATTTGCCAATTCACGGGCAGGCAAATCCTAGAATGGTTTAAAGCTGCTAATAATAAGAGTTGTTGACTTTTTTCTTAAAAGAAAAAGAGAAAATAACTACTTTGTAAAATTAACAACTAGGCACCAGGCGTTGTCACACTTTCTTCAAAGTTCAGCATTTCATCGTCAAAAGTTGCTTTTGCAGTTTTTCCCTGTGCATCACCTTCAACAACTTTTAATACTGAAGTTGACAATGATGATTCTGATTGAGACATTATGGTATGTATACGATTTGATTGGCAATTACGATTACATATAGAATAAAAAAGTCATATATAAAGTGAAACACATGCTCTGCGCATGTGAAGATTTTGTGCTCTATTGCTAGCTGGATTCACGAATCAATTTATTTGCGTATATGTCTCTCCGTGAATAAAATGATGCACACAAAATGCATGAAAAGACAACTTCGCGAAATATAACACCATGAATAATATTGTCCATGTTAGTACATGTATATCAAAATGAACTCTAGACTTGTCTCCCCTAGCTTTCTTTTTATGCGAAGAAGTGCAGAAATGCTGGAGACTAGGAAATGCTAGCGATTCTGAAAGGATGCTGACTCTAAAATGCTCCCGACTCTGCAATCCTTTCTATACCAACTGTGCAATCCTTCATATAAATATTATATTGCAAAACATGGTAAAAGTAGCATGGCTTTATTTGTTTTTAAAAATAAAAGTTTTTCTCAAAGCAGTTTTGTTTCTATCGTTGAGCATGTTGGATAAAAACAGAACAAGGATTCAAGTAAGATTAAACTTCAAGTAAATGGAGTCCATCGAGTAGTGAAATTCAGTTGCCAAGTCTTTTCTGTGTCTGATATTCTTATGTAACCTTTTTGTGCTGCTTGCAGATGAATCTCATCAGTAAATTGAATTGGTTGATTTTGGCCCAATAAAGCGGCTTAAACGAAAAAAAGACTACGAAGATGTAAATTGATTGGATGGCTTTACAGATGATGCTGTGTTAAGAGTTCAGTCCCCTGCTGGACTTAGATAGCCTGCATGTTAGTCTCATATACAGCAACCGAATGTCCATCTGTATAATAGAAGCAAATATATAATGTAATGAAATTACATAGAAAGAATATCATATGATGTAGCTTTTATAGCATATTACGGTATATATACAAAATACTATTACGCAATGCAGTTTAATAGACTCAACTATAGTAACATTATGTCCTAATATGATAACATTATAATTAACATAATATACATTATAATGTAATATATAAAGCTATACTATAATCTTTGCTATGGTGAAAGATTATAGTATAGCGTGTCTGTCTGTCTGCTCATCTGTCTGTATGGAGCTATGGTTGGAAGTTGAGAAAAAAGTTTGCCTCTGACGAGTTTCAAACTCTTCACATTCACCATAGCAGCCTGACACTGGAGCACCTGCCTTAGCAGCCTGACACTGTAGCATCTGCCTTAGCAGCCTGACACTGTAGCACCTGCGTTAGCAGCCTGACACTGTAGCACCTGCCTTAGCAGCCTGACACTGTAGCATCTGCCTTAGCAGCCTGACACTGTAGCACCTGCCTTAGCAGCCTGACACTGTAGCATCTGGCTTGGCAGCCTGACACTGTAGCACCTGCCTTAGCAGCCTGACACTGTACCATCTGCCTTGGCAGCCTGACACTGTAGCACCTGCCTTAGCAGCCTGACACTGTAGCACCTGCCTTAGCAGCCTGACACTGTAGCACCTGCTCTAATGGACCACCCACTAACATTTCCAGAATATAATTATTACAGCTGATGATCACTCACAGCACTCTAGACTGCCAGGCTACCAGCATATTAAGAACGACTGTAATTACGAGGGACTGTAATACTGCATGATGAAACATCATAACTTTGAGATAGTATAACACGAGGAAATGCCATGTAAGGATCACATAGCAGTGCATAAAATCCTGCTAGAAGATATTCTATAACAATGCAGACGATATAATGTGAAGGCTACCTTAATGTAATGGGCAAAAATGTTGCAGAACATTTATCTTAATGTAGCATAATATATTAAAGTTTGTATAGTATTTTTGCAATAGGGATCCTACATTGCGCTGTGTTTACACCTCTTACCGCTAGGTTTCACATAGCTAATAGAAGCAGCTTTTTAATCACATTTAGGCATACCATTTGCTAAATATTTTTGACGTATGCTTTTATGGTTTTTATAAACATAGCAAGTTCTTCTCAAAACGCAAAAGCAAGCTGAAAAAGGTAGTTTGAGCAGACTTCTACTGTTGATATGTATGCTGGAGCAGACTTCTACTGTTGATATGTATGCTGGAGATACAAGTATTTTTATTAAAGTTTTAACTTGTATTTATATTTTTTAAACGTATGTATTTAAACAAAACCATAAAAAACTATAAAGTAGCCTTGGGTCCATATGTTTACTGACACTTGCAGCACTTGCTTATCAGGTGTGCAATTTCATATCGTAAAAGTGACTAACTTAACCAGCAGTATTAACCGTGTGACCATTACGAGTGCCTCCTTGTGTTGGCTGGTTAAATCGTAGCTCAGGCTATTGAAGTATGTGGAAGAGCAATGTTCTAGAGTCTGCCATTTTCTATGTGACTAAAAATGAATTGCTCGATGCTAACAACATATTTTGTCACTTAGAAATGAGCTTTAATGTTCTATAGGATTTCAAAGTGTTACCATCTATCATCTAGCTCTGGTCTGTGTGGTATGTCTTTAGTCTTTCACAAATACATTGGAGATGTGTTCCACTAACAAATGGTAGTACGGACAGTAATAATATGAGAATATAAAACTTTTATTGTGTATCTTGCTACCCCCTGTGTATCGTACTACCCTCTACTTGTCATACTATCCCCTGTGTATCATACTACCCCCTACTTGTCATACTATCCCCTGTGTATCATACTATCCCCTGTGTATCATACTACCCCTTACTTGTCATACTATCCCCTGTGTATCATACTACCCCCTGTGTATCATACTACCCCCTACTTGTCATACTATTCCCTGTGTATCATACTATCCCCTATGTATCATACTATCCCCTGTGCATCATACTACCCCCTACTTGTCATACTATCCCCTGTGTATCATACTACCCCCTGTCTATCATACTACCCCCTACTTGTCATACTATTCCCTGTGTATCATACTACACCCTGTGTATCATACTGCCCCCTACTTGTCATACTATCCCCTGTGTATCATACTATCCCCTGTGTATCATACTACCCCCTACTTGTCATACTATCCCCTGTGTATCTTACTACCCCCTGTGTATCATACTGCCCCCTACTTGTCATACTATCCCCTGTGTATCATACTATCCCCTGTGTATCATACTATCCCCTGTGTATCATACTACCCCCTGTGTATCATACTACCCCCTGTGTATCATACTGCCCCCTACTTGTCATACTATCCCCTGTGTATCATACTATCCCCTGTGTATCATACTACCCCCTACTTGTCATACTATCCCCTGTGTATCTTACTACCCCCTGTGTATCATACTGCCCCCTACTTGTCATACTATCCCCTGTGTATCATACTATCCCCTGTGTATCATACTATCCCCTACTTGTCATACTATCCCCTGTGTATCTTACTACCCCCTGTGTATCATACTGCCCCCTACTTGTCATACTATCCCCTGTGTATCATACTATCCCCTGTGTATCATACTATCCCCTGTGTATCATACTACCCCCTGTGTATCATACTATCCCCTGTGTATCATACTATCCCCTGTGTATCATACTATCCCCTGTGCACCCTTCTAAAGACCCTATGTATCATACTATCGCCTGCGTATCATAAGAGTCTGGTTTGATAGAATGGGGTCTTGTGAAAATCTGAAAATGAAACAGCTGCACCTCAGCTAAATGCACTCACGCTAACATTTTCAACTTATCAATAAATACTTTGGTTTACATCGTTCAATCGACATTTCATCTATAAATTTAGTCGAGTCTATAGTAGAGCATTAGTCAATCTTAAACAGCGGTGTTCTAAAGACCCTCATGTACTTCTACGGTTATTAGACTATAAGTAGAAGTGTAAATGTACCCTGATAGAGTTATTAACAGAACTCGTTATCACATTTATTGGCGCCTTCAGCAGATGCTTGTCAAGTAATTCAGTACAATGATATATTTTTTAGCAACTGACATTGATGTTGCAGCCAACAATAGATTATTCTTTTACAAGCAATCTGTTAAACGCTTAAAATCGTGGAATCTGCGATCCTACGATTCAAAGCGGTTTCCTTGATGTAGACAAGCTAGACTCTATAATTCCTACTCTACAGTAATTGACTTGTAGAGTTATCTTACCCGAAAATTCTTGTTGAAAATGAAATATACGATGGGAGTTGAGAATGCGTTTACCATGCTGACACTTTCCAGTATCACGTCCTGATCAACTTTAGCTTCGCTAACGTCTCCACCTCCATTAAGAGCGCCATACAAATGAGATACCTTACATGGCAGCCAGGTAAAGATTGTGATGAAGGCATCTACTGACAGCATTACTAAAAGCTAAAACATTAGAAAAGGTTTGTAAAATGGTGATCGCCATGTATACATGATTAAAATTCATAACCTTTCACAAGCTCTTGACAATATCACAAGCCTACTTCTAACATATTGAGTGTCGTAATAGATGCCTTAATGGTATTTCTGGCTCTTAATTCTTACTTGTGCATAAAATGTTGAATACTAATGTACATTGGAGAGGTCAAAGATTAAATATTATAAATATTCTTAGAGCTCGTTGGATGAATATTGAAGAAATTTGAAAAGCTCAGAAGTAAAAAAGTAAATATAACAAAACAGTTTTAGTAACAGATGAACATCCAAAGAGGAGTCTGACCATGCGTTCTCATGGCTGATAATGAAGAAAATTACAGCTACCTGTGTATTCATTATAAAAAAGCCCATGACCTAACTGTCAAAATTCAAAAACCACAAAGCTGTATAGCGATGCCAATGTTGAAAATTCTCAAGACTCTAGAAAACTGTTTCACTCGTTGGGAGGACGCATACCCTGACAGACTAGAAGATAAATATATGTAAGAGGCAACCATTGCAAGGGGATATTCTAAAATGGCCATCTTAGCTATAGAACAACTGATGAACAGAAATAAGGAAGTCCTGGCCCACAATATTTCAACTTTTAGGCTGGTTTTGTGGGAGAAGACAACTGAGATGAAACGCAGGACAACTGGTGAGATAATATTACAGATGAAAGGCAAGACCACTGGTGAGAGCAATTGGTCAGTTGTCAACAGCGATAATTTCAGAAGCTTAGTAGGTCAGGGCTATTTGCATTTGCACCTTATGAGTAGCAAGTACACTTCTAGAGACATATCAATATCTACACATCGAACTCTGCTTTACACTCTTTAATTCTGTCTACATGGCTCAATCAGATGAGACTCTTTCACAGATATGTTGAGCCTGTTAGAGCCATTGGAAACAGGAAAGAAAGAATGCTTGGTGGGCCTCCTAGACTTGGTCGAGAAATCCATGTCCCTCTGTAAGAGCATAGGCATGCCAGAATCAGACGAGGCAGTGAAGCCCTCCAGCATGACGGAAGACTGCATTAGCGACTCTGTTTCAGACAGAGAAGCTCATGTTGAGTCCTACCTGGTTGGCACTTTGCGTTCAAGTGATCAACCAGCGCCAGCTCAAACCGTAACCTTCAAGGAGATGCTACGCAGTCAACTGAGTGAAAAGCCTCTCGAGATCCACAAATGGCTCGATCAGATGAAGGAAGTCGAGCGAGTCAAGTTCTCCGAGCTAGCCCAAATCTCTTGTCTGACTGAGATCAAGCCGACTGAAGGACTGAGGACGACACAAACACCAATCCATTCTTAATGGCTACAAAGTAGAACTTAAGAAGTTGCCTGCCAAGCCGGTAAAAAAAACGCCATCAGGACAAAACGTTTTGTTAGTGACGCGACATGAGGGAAGGTGACTGAAACGATGTGCAAGCGTGGAAGATGCCAACTAGTGGTGATGTCACACAGATTGCACAGATGGGCAATCTGTGTGGCATCACCACTAGCGTCCGGAGGAATAGGCAGCATGTATTGCAGCACTTCATCTTCTACATGTCTCTGCTGCTGGCAACATGTCTCCCGCCACTAGGTGATGTCACACTGGAGGGCACACAAAGTGGTGAGTGCGGTAGTGCTGTCAGCCTGATTTATGAAGCCGAGTGACCCACCATCTTACAGAAGAAAGGGTGGTCTACCAGCCTCTCCATGAAGCCATGTACCCTTACACTGATCGTGGCTCACTGGCACCCTAAGGAGCTGGAGGTCAAGTTGGCCAGTGTAGACAGGCCTGTGCTTACGAGAAGCCGACTCAAGTGACAGGTTGAGTTACCAGAGCTAAAGCCTGCTCAGTGGTCACGGGTTACCTCTCCACAGCCGAGCCAACCTGGATCAACCAAGTCATGAACTGACCTGCCAAGACCAAGAGACGCACCGAGGAGCCAGCCAAGAGCCCTTGTTCCCAGCCCAGGAGACGAGAAGAGGGGCCCTCAGCACAGACCGAGTCACACACCAAGCAACTAACTCTGATTGTTAGGAGGCCCTACAGCCAATGAGCCCTTCTATTGCCGGCAGGAGGAGAGAGCCCGTCATCTGTTACATGGCATGTTAGAGATGGCTTTTAAGACCACCAGCCTGATACGGGCCCGGCAGTTCACTGCAGAAGACTGCGCGTTTGCCAAGGCTGAGGTCCGGCACCTGGAGTATGACCCATGACAGCATCGGCTCTGGTTCCAGCTGTTCTCTTTTCCCGAAACTAAGTGGATAACTCCCAGGGTCTCCACCAGAGAGAGAGAGAGAGAGAGAGAGAGAGAGTGTGGCGGTAGATCGTAGAGACTAGGGCAGGTTGCCAAGCCGATACCGAGGTGACCTATGTCAGGACCGAGCTGAGCCTCAGCTCAGCAGGAAACACAACCACCGATGTGACTTACAGTCGGCCGAAGGTCGGCTGCCGAGTTAAACATGCTACTGAGGGGCGGAGCCAACTAAGAAACAAGAGTATATAGAAAGAGATTGAAGTGACGATGAGCAGAGATCCCTGTCAGTCTCTTGCATCTGATCCGTTGTAAACGCACACTTAGAATTGTTTACATTCTTGTATCTTTTGTCAAATATATATATTTCTATTGCCTTGCAATCATTGTTTTTTTTTGCGGAGCTGTAATGGAAACATAGCAGCTTCCTTTACAACGATTCAAACGCACCACAAATACCTATATCAAATAATATCTTTGCTGGAGCTCACCCATGAGTCTCTGTCATAGAACCAGAAAGTTGCTTATTATAAGCCATGTAATACTAGCAGCAGTATATGTATATGGTAATACTAATATTATGTAATACCAGCAGCAGCTACTATGGTGACACTAATACAATGTAGTAGAATCAGCAGTTACAATGGTGATACTAATATCATGTAGTACCAGCAGCAGTTACTATGGTGATACTAATATCATGTAGGACGAGCAGCAATTACTATGGTGATACTAATATCATGTGTTACTAGCAGCAGTTACTATGGTGACACTAATATCATGTAGTACTAGCAGCAGTTACTATGGTGATACTAATATCATGTAGTACTAGCAGCAGTTACTATGGTGATACTAATATCATGTAGTACTAGCAGCAGTTACTATGGTGATACTAATACCATGTAGTACTAGCAGCAGCAGTTAATATGGTGAAACTATTATTATGTAGTACTAGCAGCAGTTACTATAGTGATACTAATATCATGTAGTACTATTCGCAGTTAATATGATAGCACGCATGAAGAATGTTTGCTTTCTGAGCAAATGGTGGTACCTACATGCCAGGCAGTTCTCAAATCTTGGCAAGAGCCTTACAAAGGCACTCATGCATGTGCTTGTACACCCAGCAGTTTCTAGTCAACAAATTTCTTAACTCAATTTGTTGAAAGGTGTTATGAGAAATGTTTTCCTTTCATTATGAGAAATGTTTTCTTTTCGACTAACATAGGCAATGTTCTAGCTCAATGAATTCTAAATTCTAAAAGGTCAATTATACATTTTATAAATTAGTGTAGTAATTTATGTTGTAACTCCTTCAAAACAACTTGTGTTGTAGAAATCCACTCACCACAGGTAAAACTTGTGTATGCACAGGTTTTATCTGTGGTGAGTGGATTTCTACAACACAAGTTGTTGCTATATGACTACAAGTTCCCAACTGAAAAAGTTATTAATGACAGCTAGGCTCTTTCTTCCGGTAGCGGGGAACTCAGGTAATACATTCATGGTATTTCCGATCTTCAAAAGTTGAAGGTTTACAACAGTCTGTAATTAGTGGCAGAAACTATAATCTTAGTTTTTGATAGGAAACTTATGATGTTTACTCTTTAAAAATGAGACTCTTGATAAAATTGATTAATTTGAAAGATTACCATTGTTGTAACTGCAGCTATAGCCAGATGCATCAATCTAATAAAATTACTTTTAAACTAAAAAATTTAGGACTATTATGTAAACACTTGGGACTAGTTCCGAAGTATATGACTAGTTTAGAAGTATATATGACTAGTTTAGAAGTATATATGACTAGTTTAGAAGTATATATGACTAGTTTAGAAGTATATATGACTAGTTTAGAAGTATATATGACTAGTTTAGAAGTATATATGACTAGTTTAGAAGTATATATGACTAGTTTAGAAGTATATATGACTAGTTTACAAGTATATGACTAATTTAGAAGTATATATGACTAGCTTAGAAGTATATGACTAGTTCAGAAGTATATATGACTAGTTTACAAGTATATGACTAATTTAGAAGTATATATGACTAGCTTAGAAGTATATATGACTAGTTTACAAGTATATGACTAATTTAGAAGTATATATGACTAGCTTAGAAGTATATGACTAGTTCAGAAGTATATATGACTAGTTTACAAGTATATGACTAATTTAGAAGTATATATGACTAGCTTAGAAGTATATGACTAGTTCAGAAGTATATATGACTAGTTTAGAAGTATATGACTAGTTTAGATGTATATATGACTAATTTAGAAGTATATGACTAGTTCAGAGGCCTATATGACTATTTCAGAGGCATATAGGACTAGCCTAGAGGCATACCACCAATTGGTAATAGTTGATAATACTAGTGAGTAGCACTCACCTTGTTCATCCGTCTTTGATCTTCTTTGGATGAGTGATGATGGATGCTGTCTCTTTTTCTGCTGCACAGTTTCAACAGCATAAGAAGTGTGCTAATGACTACTACACTGACAGGAAAGAAGTATTTAATGGTCTGTAATACGCAGTAAGTCCACATGTCAAAAGAAGGCTCACAGTATATGAGGCCGTCTTTACTGAGCACATTCATATGCACACTCTGCGGTATTTCTGGGATGATTGATAGAATCCATATGATTCCAATGAGGAGAAATTTGTGGTAGTTATTATATCTCTGCGCTTGAAATGGGAAATATATTAGAGCTGTTCTTTCGATACTTATAACCACGCGACACCAGAGGCACGCATGCATAATAGACGAGGTGAAAAAATAAAATGGAATGCACTGTTTTTCAAGGCTAAAAAAGTGCAAGTGCAGAAAGTAGCTTCTCATGTATGGAGGATACAGCGCAGCAAAAAGAAAGTTTACAATTGACAGATTGATGAGAAAAATTTTAATCTTGTTGCTGCTGTGGCAACCAAAGACTACAGCTAAAATAGTAAAAAGATTCAAAGTGACACCTAGACATGATGTTGCGATAAATAAAACTGAGATGGCTGTAACTTGTGGATCAGAAAATGAAGTTATTCTCTCAACATCAATAGTTGTGCAATTGCGAGGCGTCATTGGCAGCTTCGAGGATGGTTTGTTTATCTGTATGCATGTAGTCCTAAAATAGGAGTGCGCAATTTAAACTCTCAAGACCAACTTAGAACAGGGGCACCATAGGGGTACCATAGTAGTACCATAAAAGCATCATAAGGGTATGATAGAGATACAATAGGGGTACCATTGAGGTGCGATAAAGGTACCATAGAAGCACCATAAGGGTAACATAGTGGTACAATAGGGGTACTACGGGGGTTTCATAGTGGTACTACAGAGACACCATAACAGTACCATAGGGGTACAATAGGGGTACCTCGTGGGTACCATAGTTGTACCATGGAGGCACCATAAGAGTACCATAGGGGTACCTCGTGGGTACCATAGTTGTACCATGGAGGCACCATAAGAGTACCATAGGGGTACCATGTTTCACTTAAGATATAAAAACAACCGTTTAAAAGAAGAATAGTTAAGCTTAAAAAAACAGGAAATAACTTGCAAGAGTAGGTTCAAATAACTGACATTTTCTATCTGCATGCGAGTCTATTAAGTCACACAATAGAAGTACTGCACTAGAACTCCCTCAGCGAGCTCATGCAGAGCGATAACGCTAAACTTTCTGTACACAATTTTGTCGCTAGAGAGATGCATTCCGATTGGTTGGTTTTTACCAGAACGCAGTTTTATGGCGGGTAATTGTTTTTTATCGATGTTCACCAACGTACAGCAGCGATAATTTGCTATTTTGTTACGATTGAAACATTTTCAGAACGAACACTGAATTGTTCATAAATTTAATAAAAACACTCCCAGTCATGTGCACCATAACAAACAAAAATTACAGAAAATCCAAGTTTAAAACTAACATTTGGAGTCAATCGTTGCGCAGGTTGACCATCTTGAGAATGGTAAATATTTAATATATTAAATATAAAAAACTACTACAAAATAAAATATATATAAAAATCGTAAAATATTACAGTTAAAAATACAATAATCGTTTTTTCTTATGTCTTCTTGTTATGTAGGCAGTGTACAATCCGTGAAAGTGAGATAGGTTTAATAACAAAAGCGGAAGCGGTTTACATTGTTGCCTAGGCAGCGCCATATTGACTAACCTAAATTTATTAACAACTTTGAAGAAACTAGTGATACAGAATTTTATTGGCAGTTTGTGAGCGTGCCCATTATATCGTTTGCTAGTGAATCGCTAACGTGTGTTTAGGCCACACGCCAGCGATATCTCCGCCCTCCTCATGACGCTGGCGATAAAATCGCCTAGTGTGTTTGGACCTTTACTCTCTAGGCTATGGCTGCACTCTTACTCTTTAGGTCATGACTGCTCTCTTACTCTCTAGGCCAGTGGTTCTTAACCTTTTTTGCCCAATTTCCCTTTTCCAAACTTAAAGACAGAAATTCCCCCTCCCAACTCCTTCAAATAATGCACTGCAACTAGATAGTAAACTTTATTTACATATACAACTTATATACATATATATATATATATATATATATATGTATATATGCATTTATTACAGTCATATTTACATGGAATATTAAAAATGAATGTATATTGAAACTCAATATATCTATCATTGTAAGACAGTCAGCAGAATAGTGCGATTTTTGTGTTTGTTTGGAGCTGACCAGAATTTGGATGTTAGGAGTTGTTATAGATAGGGCACACCGTAGGTCAGCTTCTACTTCCAGACGGTTTCTAGATTTGCTCTTTATGGTTAGCATTGCTGAAAATGCTGACTCGCAAAGATATGTGGAAGCAAATGGTATGAGCATCTTAAAAGCGGCCAGGCTTATGTTGAAGCCTGAACCCAAAAGTGCTCTATTGATAGCCCCTTGAAGTCATCTTTTAATGCAGAGTTGTTTGTCAGCTCCAAAAACTTCTGAAGCTGTTCCGGAATCTCGTGGGCATTGCGCCTGAAAGGGTCTCGGGTCAGGCTCATCAATTGCTCTGTCCTAGGATCTAACTTAAGAAAATATCTCTCAAACTCTGCTATCAAGCTGTTCAAGTGATGCTTTATGTCGGTTAGCAAAGAAGCGGAAGGAGCTTTCTTGTCAACTAATGAATGCAGAACTGGAAATGAAACTCTTACATTCCCAGTAGCCAGTCTTTCCACCCAGAGTTTGAGCTTGTCCTTGAATGCATTGATCCTATAAGTTACATTCAACACATTTCTGTCTCTACCTTGCATCTTTGTGTTCACTTCATTGATTGAACCCAATATGTCAACCAGGTAAGCAAGACACTGATGGAAGCCTTCCACCTGCATTGAAGCCAGTAGTTTGGGTTTGTTATGAGTTTTCAAGAACTCATTGACCTCTGCTCATAGATTGAAGAAACGCAGAAGCATGTTACCCTTTGATAACCATCAAACTTTGGTGTGGAACAATAGTGATGAGTGCACAGCATCCATATCTTTGCATAACTTGTGGAAGAGACGTGTTTGCAAGGCAGAGCCTTTGATAAAGTTTACTACTTTAATCACTGAAGAAAGGTGTTCCTGCAATCCTTTGGAAAAAGTTTTTGCTGCTAGCGCTTGTCTGTGAATGAAGCAATGGGTACTCACCACTAAAGGATTCTTTTCTTTTACCAACTGTGCAAACCCAGCATGACAGCCAAGCATGGCTGGAGCACCATCTGTGCAAACTCCAATTAATTTGCCCCAGTCCAGATGTTCTTTGCTGAAGAAGTCGGAAACCAGGTTCATAACATCAGCATCTGTGGTGGTCTCTGTTAGAGGACTGCAGAACAGAAATTCTTCCTCAATGTCTCTCTGTGTACATAGCGTGCAAACACCATCAGCTGTGAAATGCTAACAACATCAGTGGACTCATCAAGTTGAATGGCGAACATTACTTGCCTCTTTATGTCCGCAGACATATCATCGATCCTCGATTTCACTGTGCTGTCTGAGAGGAATACATCAGCTATCTTTTGAGCGGCTGTGTCTCCGAGAATAATCTTAGTACACTTCAGCAGACAAGGTTTAACTAATGTTTCACCAATGGTGTGTGGCTTCTTATCTCTGGTGATACGGTAAGACAGAGTATAGGATGCCTCGGTAATGGCCTGTGCCTGGATATAAAAGCTGCCAGTGGAATCCAGTTTTGCCCGCTTGAGTTCTCTCTCTTTAGCTTCAAAGAACGCCTTTGATTTATCCATGTGTTCTGCATGTTTATTTCTTAAGTGTGGCTTAAGTTGATGTGGTTTCATGGAGTCATTAGTGAGCACTTTCATGCACAAAACACATTGTGGTACTTCGATGCCGCTTTTAATCATACAAGTGAATCCATAGTTAAGGTAAGAATCATCATATGCTCGTCTTTTTGTCTTTGACATTTCTAACACCTACAATATGGGATATGTAATCAAATTATTTGAATACGTTCAGTATCTACATGAGCAAAACATCATACATATGTTAGGCTACAGAGCGAATTGTGAAAATGTTGTTATATCTGATATCAGCCATGTACAAATAGACGTAAAGAAAATTACAAGTTATATCATCATATGGCTCACTAGACAAACTCCTAAAGTTACGACACCCATAAATCTCATCCTTGAGATTAGTACCATCACATGACGACCCACCCATTCCACTGTCTGAACATTGAGAACATTACATTTGAAAATTCAAGACTATGGCAAAAAAGCCAGTAATTAAAATCCTAAAAACGGCATCACACCCCAAGTCAACGACAACACCCAGACAATAACAACTTTCGTCATGCGGTACGAAGATCCGCATCTGGTACCAATCTACACCAGACAGGGATTAAAGCTGGAAGATTAAATGTTATGAAACCCCATTGATGTAAATTCAACAGGACATAGCCAGGAACCCCAGAAACTGCAAAACCCAAAATTGGAGATCTGAAACATATTGTTTCACTCTTTGACACCCAGGCTAACTCCTAATCGATATATAAGGACGTATATTCCCCTTCATACTTCACTCTTCAATACAAGCTTCTTCACAGCGGTCAGACGTGTCAGCAGAAGAAATGGAAGAGTCAACTTTAGGAGAACAAAAGGGGTGACTATATACTAAGTCTCTAGAAATTTACTTGTATACTTTTATAAGTTTAGTCTGGAGTGCAACTTATTATATATTTTTCTTACTCTTAAATAAACATAAGGTATTGTGAAGCCCCTCTTTGCATACCTTAGGAATTTCCTTATCTCAGAGCATAGTCCTAGATTCTCACATCTAGGAGGGTCTTTTATAAGATCCTGAATACTTAATCAACGAAACATTGGTTAACAGTCATTAATCAGGATTAGGCCTATCTGAGTTTATTATAATAATTTAGCAGTGCATCTGCTCGTGACAATAAACCTGAGCTTACTCCCTAATCGTTGTAAGATTGCTTGGTAGGATAATCCAATACTATCAATAATCATCACAACAATGTTATACGTTTATGCAAACCAATTCGGTAACTGAACAATTAATATTGCAGGTATGTATATGCATGCAGTGTAGTCCTCACCTTTTCCACAGTTTTAGATCTTGGCTTTGTTGAAACTACTGAAATTCATTCACTCCTCGCTGCCCTTCATATAAGAAACACTAGCTGTGCTACTCGGCGTTGCCCGGGTAATGAAAATTCTGGACAGAAAACTGATTTATATTTAACATATAACAACATTTGCCATTCTAACTTTCAAACTACATATCATGAGAGAAGTGTTTTGTGAATTCGAAATAAATTAGGAGAAAAATACAAACAACTGTAAAGGTTTTAAAACTTTGTCAGACAACTGTAACTTTCAAGCTATTAGCCTGGGAATTCCCCCCTGGTTAAGAACCACTGCTCTAGGACATGGCTGCACTTTTACTCTCTAGGCCATGACCGCTCTCTTACTCTCTAGGCCATGACTGTTTTGTTACTCTCTAGGTCAGTGGTTCCCAACTGGTGGTCCATGGACCCCTAGGGGTCCACAGGAGGTTTTGAGGGGGTCCACAGGCTGGTGCCAGTATTGGTTTTTCTAGCTAGATATTTACATTACGCTATTTCTGTCATAGTGGTTGGATCAATGATATAAAACCCTAAAAGGATAGACGACGGCTATCATATGGGCGGGGTTTAATGATCGAAGTCTGTTGGGATTGCGCTATCCTGGGTGTCTGGGCTAATGCAATTCCCGCAGTAGAGGCGCGTTGTCTTGTTAGGTTTTTGGGTCTAGACTTTTATCACCTATGTGCGTCAATCGTTGGATAGTACCTGATTTCCGGTTAGTAGTACAAAACAACACAACCTGTAACCAGCAAACACGTAATTCTCGCTTTCCCTCTTCAATTTCGGCAATATACTATGATCCATGGAAAATAAAACATTTCAACTTACTTATTTTTACCAATTTTCAGATTGGTAGGGGTCTTAGTATATGCTTAAATTTAAATATAATTTACCCAAAATCACCCAAACAACGGCCTTTTTTCCCTAGTTTTTGATTAATATTTTTCTACCTATAATATAAAATGGCAAAGTATTTTGTCGTTGTTACATTGTTTGACCTGGCCAATAAGATAGGACAGCAGCAAAGCTGTGCAGTTTAGTTTTCATACTCAAAATCTAAATGTAAAACCAAATTTGGGTCATTTCATAATGGCGACTATTAATATCATGAATGCTTGTTAATGGCAGCTGACTGATCATAATTGGGACCATAATTGATCATAATGGCTGCTCGCTTACTCTCTAGGCTATGGCTGCACTCTTACTCTCTAGACCATGACTGCTCTCTTAAGCCGAGGTCACACGATGGCCCAACCGAATTAGGTTTGGTTCGGTTCGGAGGTTGTTTGGGTTCGGCTAAGCCACATGTCACACAGCATCCAAAGTCACTTCACTTCCTAGATACCATACGCATAGAGATAGGACACTGTTTCATTTGTAGTTTTTATGTATTAGAGCTAAATATTTATATAGTAATCAAAAAAACTTTGAGCAACAATTATTAATTATAATTACGCAGCAGATTTCTCAGAAGATCGTTCAGCTGCTTAAAACAAATCACTCAATACAAAGATTTTGCCAACCCTACCCATCAACAAAATTATGTTTTTTGTTAACATATGAATGTTTTTCTATGCTGAGTACATAACAAACAAAAACAGTCTTTATCATAGTACTGTGGTTTTACATAAATAAATCAGTCAACGATTCTTCATCAGGATGAGTATGACATATTACTTCTACATATCTACTTCTACACAAAAGAAAACCACACCCATTCTCTTACATTTATGCAACACAATCGCAAGCTACATTGTGTCTCAGTAAAGCCCGGCAAAATTATTGTACAATATATCATCATATGGCAATGGATGATGTCTATTAATTATTTTACTTATTTACCAACGAATTCCATATAGTTTTGTGCTCCCATTTCGTTCGAAATGAAGGACCAAATATTGTAAATGACGCCATCTTTTTTGTAGTCCGGGGAGCCTTGTTGTAAATTGCTTCACGTTGTTTAATTAACGCAATAAAAAGATCGTCCCATTTCTTGTTTAACTTTGCTCACTTTGCTCGTAAGGAAAAATGTAACGCGTGCTCGCTAGAATTTTAACCAGCCAATAAGATCAGGGGTTCGGCCACGAAAGTTTGAGCAGGACCGAAATGGTTCATTTTGGCCATAAATGTTCTCGGCCTAACAGTCTACAACTGACACCGACGTCATTTGCTTCGTTTAGTTCGTTTCGGCTCTCGTGTGACCACCCCTTAAAGATGTAGTTGCGTCAAAAATGAAATTAGGACCCATAAAAGGCTAAAACATCAGCTACAATTTGATGCCATTTTTGTCTTTGTAGACCAACCCTGTCCAGAGATATATGCGTTTGAATGAGGCCCTCTTTTAAAAAGCTCACGTTCCAGCGGGTGGCTATTTCGTGACGTCACAAGCTTGTTATCTGAAACGAAACCACAAGCGATAAATATGAGGTCGCTTCGTTAGCCAATCACGAGCGCGAAATTTTTATATAGGCCGTAATAAATGTTATCACTCGTAAAACGCGTTGTCTGTGATCTCGAAGATTCTCATTGCTAGAGAATTCATTCTCAACGTTACTGATTCAACGCGTTTCAACAATTACTAAGTTATACATAGTTTTAAAATGGCTTCAAGTTCGAGCGACTGCTACTCAGAGTTATCTGAGCAACTTTTAGTAAAAGATTAGAGTAGACAGCCTATGGCCAAAGCTGACAGGCGTCAGCAGCGTTTTGCTGCAGAAGAAGACAGAATGGAGGTAAATTAACTTAGAGTCTTCTATACTTTAGTAAATGTAATATTTTTTATAGTCATAAATACATATACTAATTAATAAAATGATAATTCTTTGCTATCTCCAATCATCGTTTTATAGCTTATCTGCCGTTTTACCTAGCTATAATATTTTTTTCGAATTTTCTTTGGTAAATTAGAGTCATGATTACAAATTATTTTCACTCGTAGGAAGTGGGTAAAATCGATTGATCATTGCAAATCTTTAATTTCCAGAACCAAAGCTTCGAATCGTTGGCTTGGCGTACTTGTGCCTTTATTAAATGTTTATTCGTTTTTAAAATTACACTCGCAATCTATTTAACTCCCAATTTGGAAGCTGTCAATAGATACGCTTTAGAATGACATATCTATGAATGACATATATAATGCATCTACTTTGTTTACATTTACTTGTTTTACTGATTACAGAATGTTTATGTCGTCCCACCAGCCGAAGAAGCTTTGTCATTGTGTGGAAACTGCCATAAAGGAGAAAGCGAGACTTGAATGCGTGCTGGATGATGTTTTGTTTGAGTTTGTTGCAGTAGATGAATTTGTCTTATTGTATCAGCTAATACTATGTGAGTGGCCACGACTTGATGAATATTTTTAATAAAAGCTTTATGCCGAGATGAAAATATTTTTGCTTGTAAAAATTATATAATAAAATAATATTGACGAAGATAATGCAAAACATGATTTGCAGAATATTGTAGTGAATCGGATATGGTATATGGGTGTCCGCAGAACTGGAGAATGTGAGTTCAAATCCAGTTTGCAGCAGACTTCTCATCCTTAAAACTCTATCCCTGTCTATATTCTTTTCAAAGAGGTGGCTTGCTTATTTCAATTATTTAGCATTCGGTAAGAATACTAGTAAGAAACTAGTACGTAGGCAATAGGTAATAGGCGACATAATGTGGGCGGGGCTTATGGGAGGCTGTATATCGTTTATATGGGTAGCTGCAGAACTGTGCTGATACAAAGACCGCGTTCTACATAAAGTGACTAGACAGAATTACCGTAGACCGGTAGAATTGGTAGTCGGTACCCAAATGTTTACACAACATTTGGAGAAAGTGAGTAGAACAAACTTTCAATTTTCGTTATTTGAGGCCTTTTAAACATTCATAATAATGCATCTGTAGCAGGATTTAAAATTTTATTCTAGCCAACACGAGCAAATACAAAATAAGATATATGCCAATAGAGCCACGTAAGACTAGACTTTTATCGCAAATAGCCGATGTGAATACGAGAGATAGAGAGAGGTTGCCAAACGCGTGACATCATTTTTGGCGAGGCTGGGCACGTTTTTGTGGCCTGAGCGTTTTTACGGTGATCAAATTTTTTCGGTTTTAATCTTCAAATATCTTGGCAATGCGATCGCGTAACACAACAAACAACATATCAACTGATAGAGAAAAAAAATGCTTTCTTTTAAGATCAACTTAAATTTTGACGCAACTACATCTTTAACAATGAATGCTAGTTTGATTTCAAACACGCTTGCCAGATAATGCTAGAGTG
The DNA here is from genome assembly GCF_963576615.1 of Watersipora subatra. Taxonomy (NCBI): domain Eukaryota; kingdom Metazoa; phylum Bryozoa; class Gymnolaemata; order Cheilostomatida; family Watersiporidae; genus Watersipora; species Watersipora subatra. The sequence goes on from NC_088715.1 coordinate 39,963,643, forward strand.
TTGATTGCCTTCAAGCACCTAATTAGTGGTTTATGATTGCATAAGGCAACTGAGTAGCTGACAGCATGAATTGCTTGTACAATGATATCGTCAGGCATCATCGCTAAATACATACATTCCCATCTACAGAATTGTGATTAATTAATCTCAGCTCGGTATTTGTCATTTGTGTTCACATGGAGTGTCAACATGCCTGATGATATCGCTGTACAGGCAATTCATGCTGTCTGTTACTGAATTGCCTTATGCAATCATAAACCACTAATTAGGCGCTTGAAGGCAATCAACACCCTAGCATAATAATAGCTTATAACTACATAATAATAACAGTTAATAATCAGTTATTATTATTACCAAATAACAACAATAATGATAATATTAGTTATAATCTGAGAGAAAGAGATATTTTTAAATACCAGTATAAGATCCCCCTCTCTCAGATTATTATTATTACCTTTATTGTTATTCGGTAATATCAGTTTTCACAGTCATTTGACTTTCATATTGAGCTTGAGACCTATCTATGGATCTATTGTCACATAATTAAATCCTACTGGAATACTTTTCTGAGAACTTGGGCTGTACCTTGAAGTGTGGACTTTTGGATCGTTTCAAAATACATGCCAGCCTTTAGTTCAGCAAGGCATGAAGAAATTCTGTAGCTTATCGTTTCCAATGCTCCATTGTTTATAATTGGTATCACTTTGGGCCTTACACCCCATCCCAGTCTTCCCAGTTCAAATCCCAATTTTTTGTACATTACTTCTTTATGTTTTTTCGTCCCTTCTCATCACACTCTACCACCTGGTGTAGCAATGTCAATAATCTGACATTTGTTTGTTTGTCCACCAGTACCACAGCTGGTCTGCATGCCTCAATCGCTTTGTTTATCTTAATATTAGGTTTACTTTTTGGTCAGTGGTTGAGCACTAGGTATAATCAGTGGTTATAGGGGGCCTACTACTTTTATATGTGTAGAAGATTGCACTTCCATCATATACTCTAGTGTACTGCAGACGCTACTTTATCATGTCTGAGTTAGTGCTAAGACAGAGCAACTTCGGAACTTCACTAATCAGGTGATATATAGTTTCATATTTTTCTTTACGTAGTACAGTGCCCCCTCAGGATACGATTACCCTGATATACAGTGCACCCTCAGGATACGATTACCCTGATATACAGTGCACCCTCAGGATACGATTACCCTGATATACAGTGCACCCTCAGGACACGATTATCCTGATATACAGTGCACCCTCAGGATACGATTACCCTGATTTACAGTGCACCCTCAGGATACGATTACCCTGATATACAGTGCACCCTCAGGACACGATTACCCTGATATACAGTGCACCCTCAGGATACGATTACCCTGATATACAGTGCACCCTCAGGATACGATTACCCTGATATATAGTGCACCCTCAGGATACGATTACCCTGATATACAGAGCACCCTCAGGATACGATTACCCTGATATACAGTGCACCCTCAGGATACGATTACCCTGATATACAGTGCACCCTCAGGACACGATTACCCTGATTTACAGTGCACCCTCAGGATACGATTACCCTGATATATAGTGCACCCTCAGGATACGATTATCCTGATATACAGTGCACCCTCAGGATACGATTACCCTGATATACAGAGCACCTTCAGGATACGATTACCCTCATATATAGTGCACTCTCAGGATACGATTACCCTGATTTCCTATTCTTCCATCTTATGAAGTGGAACATGGTTTTCAACCTCACCTTACGAATCTCTTTTCACCATATAAATTCAACTAAATTTTCGCCCTAATTCAAATTTAAAGCTTGGGGTGAATTATTTAAGGTGAATTCAAAGTTTCTGTTATACGTACGTCTGTCTCGAAAGTAAGAACTCCCTACGGTACATTATAATGTTACATCTTGTTGCAGATCATATCACTAAATACACTAAATACAATAAAGTTACTGTAGGTAGCTATAGTTACTGAAGTGAACATAGTATCTTGTTACTAATTTTTAATATGTACAGTACGTATATAAATAATTTGGATTGGATAAAAAGTTGTATCTCTTAGATGTTGACCATTCAATCTTCTGATTCTCTTCTTATTCTTTTCAGGCCGCAACACAATAACTCTTTATGTAGGTTTCTCCATTCAAATGAGTCGTATTTTATTGCTTTCTATATGTATTTTTAGACCGCTGACTTCATACTTCACAGCGTATTCAATGGTCGACAGGCTTCCTCCTCCTCCTTACTGTACATAGAGCCTGTCAGCGTCAGATGTTAGATGTGCACCATTGTCCGTTGAGATCTGTTTTATTGCCCTTCTGTCTACTTGCCTGGGTTCTTCTTCTGTCCATTTCACTATTCTAGACCTATATCTTTAGGAAGACACTCTCCATAGCTTTAAGTGAGCTTTATAAGCTCAGCTTCAATTTCAAAACCTTATTTATTCTTGCTGTATTTTCACTCTCATATCATTGTGGATTATGTCATCTGCCTTGGGTAGTAACACAGTTTGTGCTATTGTAAACCAGTTTGGTATTGCTGTTTGACTTTTCACCCAATCATTCATAGCCAGGCATACTGGCTTTCACATTGATGTAAAAACCTTTCATCAGTACGTAGTTTGGAATTTCATCAACCCATTATTATTATTAATATCCATTTTATTATAGCTTAACCCTTTCAGCTTTGGCTGTCCTTGTCAATGTCTGTCAGTATTCTTGGGCAATTTGTCCAGCGATAGGGAGTTTTGAAACTTTTATTAAATATATCTAAATATGCTCATACCCAAATGATATTTGGTAAAACACTGGTAATAAAGTCCAGCAACGCACAGCAAATAGTAAAAGATGTGTTTCTCAGCTGCTCTTTTGGCTAAAACCATAAAAATTCGCGCTAATTTAAAAACTTCTAAAAATCTTTACAGTAGCATCATACCGTAGCATCATACAGTATTCATTGAGCACGTGTTCATCATCGTTTTATGACTCAAAACAATCTGCAATATTATGTTTAGTATCATATAGTTCATTAGCTGCATCACAATCATTCATGACATACCAACAAACGTGTCATATCAATTTTTTTCGTGATATCGTCCCAGAAGAATTGTTATTATAACGATATAATATGTTATTATATCCAGCAATCTTCGTATCTCCGTAAAGATATCAACGCACTTAGCCCTAATTCAAATACTCACCAGCCAAACTGAGGAGCCAATGCTGAGAATAACTCAATTACTCAGCAAACTGAAGAAGATCTGTCAGCTACTAATAAAATGATCGTGCACTGCATGCTCGCTAAGTAACGACACTTAGAATGATCGTGTACTCACTGTACTGCATGCTCGCTAAGTAACGACACTTCGAATGACCAACCTGCAAAAATCTTGCCACTAGCTAGGATTAATTTTAAAGGATAAAGAGAGAACAACTACACTTATTTGCCTCAAGTAATGGTTTCCTTCCTGTTGTTGTCGAGTAGTGTGAGTTATCAAGTAGTCGTCTTCTTTGCTGACTGAATAAATGCTGACTTGTGAGAGAGGGCTGAGATACGGGAGTCAGCCAAGCGTATAGGCTAGTGATGTCTGCTGGCAGGAGTTTACTTCACACTGTGAGCAGTACTGTATTGTCCTATTAGGAGACTCCGGAACCATCCGGAGCACTTTTCTTCTGTCAAAATCTCGGAAGTTGCGGGCAGCTGAGTAGCCTCAACCTTTTAGTGATCTTCCGCGGCTAATTAGTAAGAATTTCAGCCTAAGCTCTTTCACTTGGAATTTCCAACAACTAATTGCCTAGTGCTCTAGCGCAACGATGCGCTCTGGCGCAATTAGCGATGAAGTGGAGAGGCTCACTAATCTAGTGGAGAGGCTCACTTTCCTAGTACAGTATTGGTTTTGCCTGCCACCAATGCGGTTGGCGAGAGATACTTTTCTGCATTGAAGCGAATCCAAACATCGATGAGGAACACCACGGGCAGGCTGTCTAAATAATCATCTAATATTACACATATATAAAAATGTTGAAATAGATGCAGAATCAGTTGTGAAAGATTTCTGCCATGGACACATTGACAGAAGAAGAGCTTTCTTAAAAACAAGTGTCAAGCTATAACAATCAATCTTCTATGTACACATGTACATGTATGTTTGTGTTTGCAGGCCAAGTTTGTTGCTCATTGTATTCCTAGGCCATAATTTAAACATAGTAAGTTTTAAGCAGGCCAAGTAGTCTATTTGTTGTCTTTCCCTGGTGCATGTAATATATTGTTTAAACTTATTTCTGTAACTGAAACAGGTGCTCTTAAGTTTAAATTTTAAAAGACGTGTCAAGCTATAATAATTAATCTTCTATGTACACATGTACGTGTATGTTTATGAATGAATACTAGAAATTCCCCTGTCATACAGCCCACGTCCAAAGTGATATTGGAAAAAAGAAAGGGTACTGATGGTTGAGAAATGCAATATTAGCAGTCAAATGGCACTGCAGTGCAGTAGGATAACTGCAATGGTAGCTGTAATGTACTGAGTGTGGGTGTTATTATGTACAACAAACAGCAATAATGAAAGGAAAGGATTATATGTTTATATCTCTCCCCTGCAGTAGGAGAAATGCAATATTAGAAGTAAAATGCACTGATATTATTAGAATAACCAATATTATTAATATAGTAATACAGTAATAATAGAAAACCAATGCGCAATTTTGTTTACATTTCAAAACGTCATAGCTAACAATATCAAGAAGTTGTGATATTTATATAGATTTTTAGAAAATCTATTTAACAAAACTATTTAGAAAAAATAATAATAGTATCATATTACCCATCATCGATGTTGTTAGTGTGACTATAACACTTCAATAGTCATCCAAACTTATAATTAAATATTGTAATAATCTCATAAGAATCGTTAGAAAAAAATATCGTCATTTCCTTTACTTTCACTGCGTTGGACAGCAGTTAGAATACCAAAGTACTCAAAGTGTCTAAAATATCAGTTACTTTGAAATAGGCAAAAATGAAACGATTATATTTCAGTACTTTTACGTTAATTACAGAAACCTTCGGCAATTCGACAATGCTATAGACTGGTGAAATGTGCACGTTATTTTTTTTGTGAAATGCGCACGACTTAAAGGTTCTATTCTCTGTCACTCGGCGTTTCGTTTGCCAGTCTTAATTTTGATAAAAGTAAGGCTTAGCAAGTTTTAATAACGATTTTCAGCCAAATTAATCTGTCTATTTGTGTATAATCCGTTCATATGGGTAAGTTTTAAAATACTGTTGACACTTTTCAAAGACTTGGTAATATATTCAAATAGGTTTATATGTGTTTTGTATCGTTATTATACTTAAACGACTCTACAGAAAAATGGTTAAATTTGTTGATGAGATTTTGGTACAAGGGTTTACGACGTTGTTGATGAATAATTTTCGTAAGTTGTGTGCACATACATTTATCATAAAAACTCTCAAACATTTGCTCCGCTCGTTTGGTCGTGGGATAAATGTAAATATACATATATATGGTTACAACTCAAAACCATGTAACTCTGTAGCTAGCTCTCTTTGCAAGACTTGAAATGACTCACGTTGGCAAGACCTGGATATCCACCTTAAATAATACAAGATACGCTTTAAAATGCTCTAATTTTGCTCTTAATTCTCAAAAACTCAAAGCCAATACGATCCAGGCAGAGGCGGAGCTACAGACACCACCAAAAACATCAGGAGAGGCAATTCCATCCGCCATTCAACACAAGTCACCTGAAGAGTGCACCAGCACGAAACAGACCTGTCGTGACCCAGAATAAAACATCAATCTGGAATAAAGATAAGTAAAATTAACCTATTCCACACTCTAGTTAGTTATATATATATATATATATATATATATATATATATATATATATATATATATGTACATGTATATATACATATATATATGTATATATATACATATATATATATGTATACATATATATATGTATATACATCCATATATATACATATATATATACATATATATATATATATATATATGTATACATATATTTATGTATATATATATTTACGATAATTTAATTAATTTAATTTAAAATAAGTACATCATATAATATTATGTAAGCAACTAAGGTGGATGCAAAAAACTGAATTTGTAAATAATAATTAATATAAAGAGGTTTATGTTGTTATTTTATAGACTAGGAAAATAGCGAGTAGAGAATTAAGCTGGGAAATTTGCAGGTTAAGAGACCGACAGGACGAAAGAGATGTTTGTTTCAACTCAGACTATGTAAAATTTAAACTATCAGCTTTTTTGTACTAGTTTTTATATTCCCCAGCATCTTTAACCCCTAGCCTTTGAGGTATCATAGACTATAGAAATCTTTACTGGGGAAACATTAATGATTCTTTTAACTAGATTATTGGCTCTCTCCACAAAATATTCAATTTTCGCTTTCCATGTCGTTGACGTTGTTTGGCATACAAAGGTCACGAGTTCATCTCTAGGAAGCCATGTTATGGTTGTCGCAATTTAACTCTTTAAAGTGACCAGCGTATTGTTGCATGACTTAAGTACAAGGAGTATATCTTAAGTAGAGGGTTATTCATTGACTGCTAATTTTATAGCCAATAGGGTTTATTCTTTAAAAGTGCGGAGATTAAGGGTCATGTGACAGCAACAGTCTACACATTTTGTGAACATGGTAACGAGACAGACTACATCACAACAATTGGAGTAATTTGGTCGTGAAAGTCATTTACATGAGAAGCGACACAGGTCAATGACAAACACTCAGTTGTGGTATGTAGCTGACTATTACCTGACTCTCTAGAGATCATTGTTGGAGGCAGCACATTATTATCGGCCCATTTCTGGTATGTATGTGTAACTTTTATGGGAATTAATAATTATCAGCAAAAATAATGTTTGTCATTACGCGCTAAACATGAATGAGAAGACAAAAATGAGGAATTGTTGAGTAAGTTGAATAAAGGTATTTTAAAAAGTGGTATTAAAAGTTTAAAACTTGAAAGGTATAAAAGATAGCACTATATTAAATAATCTAATGGTATTGCAGAGGAGTAGGGATAGTGATTGAAGGTTGTAGTAACAGAAGGTTCTTACGTTGCAGAGGAGTAGGGATAGTGTTTGTAGGTTGTAGTAACAGAAGGTTCTTACGTTGCGGAGGAGTAGGGATAGTGATTGTAGGTTGTAGTAACACAAGGTTCCTATGTTGCGGAGGAGTAGGGATAGTGATTGAAGGTTGTAGTAACAGAAGGTTCTTACGTTGCGGAGGAGTAGGGATAGTGATTGTAGGTTGTAGTAACAGAAGGTTCCTATGTTGCGGAGGAGTAGGGATAGTGATTGAAGGTTGTAGTAACAGAAGGTTCTTACGTTGCGGAGGAGTAGGGATAGTGATTGTAGGTTGTAGTAACAGAAGGTTCTTACGTTGCGGAGGAGTAGGGATAGTGATTGTAGGTTGTAGTAACAGAAGGTTCCTATGTTGCGGAGGAGTAGGGATAGTGATTGAAGGTTGTAGTAACAGAAGGTTCTTACGTTGCGGAGGAGTAGGGATAGTGTTTGAAGGTTGTAGTAACAAAAGGTTCCTAAGCTGATAAAATACGACAGTGGATGTAGTGTGTTGGTGTCACGAAATAGAAAATGACGTTTGTCATATGTGTGGAAGGATAAATATGAATATTTTGAACATAAATTATTTTGACCAAAGATTTTGAAGAAATATTTGAAATAGCTTGATGCTTGTGAAAGGATACTGAGGTTGTGAGTGTAACTACTGATGTAATTATAGGTGAATTCTTCTTGTCCTTATCCTTGGGCTATGTATAGCAGAAGAACCTAAGTTAATTGCGGACCACTGTCTATCAATATCAATATGAGCTATATTATAACATTATTTACAAGATCAAACATAAGCAAAATTTATTATTAGTTGAATATTTTTTGTCGCTAATAAACATATTTACATGTAAATATTCTCAAAACAGCTTATGGCCTTGCTCATGACCTTGCTCATGGCCTTGCTCATGACCTTGCTCATGACCTTTCTCATCTTTAGCTGCTCTAAAACTATGAAAGTTGCCAACTTTTTATAATCTTTTGTAATTAACATTCAGATGAAGTCTTGCATACACGGCAATGAAAATCTCTTTCTTTCACTGCCGAGTGAGATGTCTACTCGCTATTCCATTTATGAGCTGTCGAGTGGCTGTGTAGTTAAGTCGTGATTTGTACCTTTTTGGACAAGGGGCATCTGAAGTCACTACTTTCATCTGTACTATAAGTCTGTAGCTGTTTCCAAAGAGTTTTCACGTATTCTCGATGCTGTCACTTTATATTCTGTAACGCATTCGCACTCCGATGAGCTTGGAATCTTTATTCAGTTCCGAGTGTCATAAGTTACCTTCAAGTCTCTTGTAGGGTACTTCCAAGTCTCTAGGGTACTTCCAAGTCTCTAGGTACTTCCAAGTCTCTAGGGTACTTCCGAGTCTTTAGGGTACTTCCGAGTCTCTAGGGTACTTCCGAGTCTTTAGGGTACTTCTGGGTCTCTAGGGTACTTCCGAGTCTTTAGGGTACTTCCGAATCTCTAGGGTACTTCCGAGTCTTTAGGGTACTTCCGAGTCTTTAGGGTACTTCCGAATCTTTAGGGTACTTCTGAGTCTTTAGGGTACTTCCGAGTCTCTAGGGTACTTCCAAGTTTGTAGATTTGAAGTACAAACCCCAAGTTGTAAACTTGGGGTTTGTAGATTTGAACTTGTAACCATGTCTTTGTAAGACATGCTTGATACCACCTCTGAATTTGTGGACATCAGATTTAGCTGTATGGTATTTTCACCCAACTAAGACAGATTTGTTTTTAATACTTCTTTTTAAATAGACTTAATGCTCTGGTATAAGAGACTGTGTAAAAGGTTTAAATAAAATCTATTTATAATTTACATGTCAACTTACACATCTGAGATGCCTGCTTCATATTAATTTATCAGGTTAAAAATCAATTGATACCATCACACCGTTTATATTCAGAGTATCAGAGGTAAATGTTCCAGTCGTATCAAACTGCTAAAAGTTTAGATGAACAGCAATTTCATTGGTATGTTCACTTTTTCTAGGAAAGAAGGTTCATAGTTTGACTTATTAAGTTGTAAACATGGCTGATGGTTATCCTAACACACTGCTAGTTGATTGTATAATAGAGTGTTTCATGGGCTTTTTAATGATGCTGTGTCAATGAAGACTATAAATTGTAGGCAGCCTAGTGTTTTGATTGGATGATTCAAACAACCACCACCAAGCTAAACTTTGCCTGCCCATGTAGCAGACATACTGCAAGTTCAGCCATTGCTTCCTATATGACTAAACAACAAACAATGGCTGTACAACAAACAATACTATTGTTGTACTGTAAACACTGTAGTTATACAGTAAATACTATAGTTATACAGTAATTATTATAGTTATACAGTAAATACTATATTTAGACAATAAATATTATAGTTATACAGTAAATACTATATTTAGACAGTAACTACTATATTTAGACAGTAAATATTATAGTTATACAAAAAATATTATAGTTATACATTAAATACAATATTTAGACAATAAACATTATAGTTATACAGTAAATACTATATTTAGACAATAAACATTATAGTTATACAGTAAATACTATATTTATACAGTAAACACTATATTTAGACAGTAACTATTATATTTAGACAGTAACTACTATATTTAGACAGTAACTACTATATTTATACAGTAAATATAATATTTAGACAGTAAATACTATATTTAGACAGTAACTACTATATTTAGACAGTAAATATAATATTTAGACAGTAACTACTATATTTAGACAGTAACTACTATATTTATACAGTAAATATAATATTTAGACAGTAAATACTATATTTAGACAGTAAAAACTATATTTATACAGTAAATACGACATTTAGATAGTAGCTACTATATTTAGACAGTAAATATTATATTTAGACAGTAACTACTATATTTAGACAGTAAATATTATATTTAGACAGTAACTACTATATTTAGACAGTAACTATTATATTTAGACAGTAAATATTATATTTAGACAGTAAATACTGTATTTAGACAGTAAATATTATATTTAGATAGTAAATACTATATTTATACAGTAAATACTATATTTAGACAGTAACTATTATATTAAGACAGTAAAAATTATATTTAGACAGTAAATACTATATTTAGACAGTAAATCTTATATTTAGACAGTAGCTACTATATTTAGACAGTAACTACTATATTTAGGCAGTAAATACTATATTTAGACAGTAAATAATATATTTAGACAGTAGATATTATATTTAGACAGTAGCTACTATATTTAGACAGTAAATACTATATTTAGACAGCAACTAATATATTTAGACAGTAAAAACTATATTTAGACAGTAACTACTATATTTACACAGTAAATATAATATTTAGACAGTAAATAATATATTTAGACAGTAAATACTATATTTAGACAGTAAATACTATATTTAGACAGTAAATATTATATTTAGACAGTAACTACTATATTTAGACAGTAAATACTATATTTAGACAGTAAATATTATATTTAGACAGTAACTACTATATTTAGACAGTAAGTACTATATTTATACAGTAAATACCATAGTTAGGCAGTAAATACTATATTTAGACAGTAACTACTATGTTTAGACAGTAAATATAATATTTAGACAGTAACTACTATATTTAGACAGTGACTACTATATTTAGACAGTAGTTACTATATTTAGACAGTAAATATTATATTTAGACAGTAAATATTATATTTAGACAGTAAATACTATATTTATACAGTAAATACTATATTTAGACAGTAACTACTACATTTAGACAGCAAATATTATATTTAGACAGCAACTATTATATTTAGACAGTAAAAATTATATTTAGACAGGGAGTAATATCAGTGAGCTGTTATTGTAACCTAACCAGCAAGTATGGTTATAGAAATAAAATTGTTGATCAAGTCTCTATACTAAGACTTCAGTTGTCAGAATCTATGAATAGTATAACTGAAATATTCTTTCCAAATGGGTTTTTTTCTAATAGATAAATTATAATAAATAATAATAAGTATATAATAAATATGTAACAAATAAATAAATACATAATAACAATGACACAGAGTTACTCGAGTCTGTTTTCAACTTCAATCTAGTTTTTTTATATTATTCTTCTGTACTCCATAGTGGAACAAAAACTGTTCATTGTACGCAGCAGATTTGAAAGCATTTCATTGTTTATAGCTTACTCCAAATTGAATGTACTGTTTTTGCTGTTACTAAACCTGTTTAAACCATATGTCTTTGGTAGTATTTACATATGTGTAGCTTAGAGTTTAGTCAAGGAAGCATCTACACGATGAAGGCTAAAATGCCTACTTTATATTCAGAATGCGTGTAGCAGGGTGTTGGGCAGAAGTAAATGAGGACCAACTTGAAGGCTCTCTAACAACACATTGGTGCACTGACTTTGTCTCACACCATTCTCTATGTCATGGACTTTGTTTCAGACCCTTCTGCATGTCTATAATGCTGTGTCGCTGGGCATACAGAGCGCACAAACTAGCATAGATCAGCCCTACTGCTTAGCTTATCGTCTGCAGTAGTGAGCCAAACTAACATAGATCAGCCTAGCTTGTCTTGACAAATTGTTGTTTTTGCGGAGTTGTCCCCCGTTGAGCAGGGCAAGCAAAACAACAGCTTGTCACAAGACGCACTGCACCTGATGCATCAGCTGCACTGAAAGGGAGTTGTTCTCCTTCGTCTATGCGGCCTGGTTGCGATGTTATGTCGGTCGCTCCATCGGTAATCATAACGGATTTAGCTCAAAAATTTATGTAAAAGACAAATATAAGATATAATAAGAAAAAAATAAGATGAAAATGTTTAACCAGAGACCAGACTTTGCGGTAAACTTTAGCAGAACTTAAAAATCAAATAAATTAAACATAAATCAATAAGAACAAATAAAACTGATTGAAACAAAAATACAAATAAAACTGACTAAGCGCACAAATTACAACATGTTTGGCTGCTGTTGTTGCCTAAGTTTTTAAGTTCTAAAGTTTTCTGCAGAGACTGGTCTCTGGTTAAACGTTTCTATCTTATTTTTTTCTACATAAATTTTTGTGCTAAATCCGTTATGATTACCAATGGAGCCACCGACATAACATCGCAGCCAAGCCGCATAGACAGAAGAAAACAAGTCCCTTTCAGTGCAGCTGATGCATCAGGTGCAGTACGTCTTGTGACAAGCTGTTGTGTTGCTCACCCCGCTCGCCGGGGGGGGGTGAGGCAACTCTGCAAAAACAACAGTTTGTCAAGATAGGCTAAGATCAGCCCTACTGTTTGGCTTATCGTCTCCAGTGGTGAGCTAAACTAATTGTATCATAATGTTTCCTGAAAATAATGGCTTCTATATTGTTCTGACTTGTTACCACATTGCCATTTGCTGTTGATCGGCTGTCAACCTCTTGAACTGTTTAGTATCTGTCGCCTGTTAGCTCTAACAAATCAGGTACAAATTGCATCCTTCACATACATATTAATTTGTTTAATTCGTCATCTTTTGCAAATTTTTCAATGACCTACTTTTGTTTCAATTAAACCTTTGTCAGAGCAATGCAAACATTACCAGAAATTTGTTATTGAGTGCAATGCACTTTAATATCTTACTGCAATCTCAATCAATCATTGTGAGCGTCGTAGCAAGACACGCAACGACTTATTGTAACATCTTTTTGTTGATTGGCTGAAAATACTGTGAGATATGAGGACATTACATGTTGTCAAGCAATCCAATGTCGAAATGTAGTAAGGTTGGTATTGATACAGGAAGCTGGCATAGTTGACACAGGAAATGAATAGATATGATCTTATGACATATATTTCAAATTAAATATTCAATTCTGTGTGTTTTCTCCAAAAATATCTCTGCTAGCCACCAAATGTTCACATTTTAATGTTCTCTGTTTCACTAGCAAAATAGCCTCACGCTGTTGATAAAATTTTAATATAAAGAATGTTATATAGCCAGTGTTGCCTCAGCTCCGTATTTAAATTGGCAACAAAACGAGGGCCACTTTCTCTAGTGCCACTCGTCATGAGCCATCTTTGGTGCCACAATAGATAGCACCTGCCAGCAGAGATCAGGAATCAGGCTATAAAATTTCCATTCTCACTTCAGTTAAGTATCACTGAGTAGTAGCTTCTATTCTATTCTGAGCGATCAATAGCCTCTGTTCGGTAACAATTAAATGAATGGAGTACGTGAGCTAACTATATGCTTGCAGCAATGATTGGCTTATAGATGTTTCTTGCTTGATGGCTATCAATACAGCGTATTGCTATTCCTTGAAAAATATCAATACATACCTGTCGGTAGAATCAATGTCTATAGACTATGGTCTATTGTTGCAGTTTTTCTGATTTTGTAATATCTTATACCAGCCAGCGGTCTTGCGCTCAGCTGTATTTGCGTTCAGCCACTGTCTATGTCAAGAGATGGTTGAAAATTAATAGCTATTGTTCCTGTTCTTCCTTGTCTTGGAATGGAGAGTGCTTCTGAACAAACATGTAGATTGTTGTAAAGGTGTCAACTTACATCAAGACTTACACGTAAGAATTATTATAGCTTTGGTTTGTATTTGTATAATAACCTTCATGTTTTTATTATTCTTTCAAATAAATACTTGTAGTTGTAGCCCAATTCTTTTGCGATCAGACAAAAGCATGTGAGTAGATTTAATAGATTATAGCTAGTTACCAAGAAAACAAAATTTGTTTACAAGTTTATTACTACATTTTATACAATTCATGATTTATTCCTGTGTTTCCTGTTTAATGCTATTAATCTACCTACAGCTTTCCTTAATCACATTTATATATAAATGCTTTCTAGTAATTAGGCTTTTCTATTTGTTTTTTAAACTGCTGAATAAGTTCTTTATGATAGTACATTTATATAAGCGTGCGAGTACAGTATGTAATCATAAACCTATGAAAATACAGCTGTTATAATTGTTATAGCTGATATAGCTAATCCAGCTGTAATAGCTGATATAGCTAATCTAGCTGTTATAGCTGATATAGCTAATCTAGCTGTAATAGCTGATATAGCTAATTCAGCTGTAATAGCTGATATAGCTAATCTAGCTGTTATAGCTGATATAGGTGAGATGGCTGATATATGGTTGGTTTTCAGGAACCAACCAAATATCAGCTATATCAGATGGTGTTTTGGGATCAAATGTTTTAACAACTTCGTGGAACGTACAGAGAGTATGTTAAGTTTGGATAAAATTAGCCATAAAATATAGAGAACCTCATAGAGTTTACATGGACTAACAGACAGACACACGGGCAAAGAAATTGTTAATATAGCTTAAAAGGTGTCTATGCTTCCTCCTCGCATTTTTGATTTTTCCTTTTTCATTAAGCCTAACTGCTTGTTTCATTTGTTGCAGTTTACGCATGAGTGTGAGAGAGGAAGCAACTTCACATGGCACTAACCAAATGGGAGTCTCTATTCAGGAAGAGTTAATATCCGAAAAGGGGACGGTTCGAGGTGTGAGGAATCGAGTTCGGACATCCGTTAGCAAGCATGATAATCAACAGGTGGGTGTCATGCTGACCGGCAGGTGGTGTCATGATAATCAACAGGTGGGTGTCATGCTGACCGGCAGGGGGTGTCGTAATGACCGACAGGTGGTGTCATGATAACCGACAGGTGGTGTCATGATGACCGGCAGGGGATTTCATGATGACCGGCAGGTGGTGTCATGATGACTGGCAGAGGGTGTCATAATGACCAGCAAGGGGTTGTCATGATGATCTCGTGATGGCCAGCAGATGAGCGTTATCGAAATCTTTGTTGCATCTAATCCGCAAAATATTGCAGGCCATGAATTTACCGAGAATGGGCAACTGAAAATAGCTTGTCTATATTTAGCCTAATCATACATTTTATCATTTGTCTTGAGCAGGCGCAACGGAGTTGTACTTCAACTAATGTTGGAAGGACCATGATTTAGTTTTGATATAATACTCAGATTACGTATTATATATTTTAACAAGATTGCATAGATTATGAAATAAATACTTCTCAGAGAAAAACTGGTCTTCTTTCATGCCATTGAAAAGATGAAACTGTATATCTGCCTTCTCTCATTTTGTGTAGCTCTGCAAGACCGATGAAGAAGGCAAGATAGTTCTCTACAGTACATCAGTAAGCATCGTTCGCAGTACGTACCAAAACTGCAAAGAAGTTATAAACATCTTGCAGAATCATAGACTTCGCTATGAATTACGGGATGTGAGCAGGAACAGACTCTACCAAGAAGAACTCGAGGGAAGGCTTAATGAGGAGGAGATGACATTACCTCAGCTATTTGCGGGAGGATGGTGGATTGGAGTGAGTGAAACCACTTTAAGTGAAGTGGCTATTCTGTTTTCATAACCCTATTGTTGCCAAAATTGTTGAACACAGGCAGCAGGGCGCCAGAACTAAATATTAATCAGCAGTCTTTTCCAAAAATTCGCTCCGATATCTACTAGTATTCTTTTTTGATATCTACTAGAATTCCTCTCTGATATCTACTGGTATTCCTCTCTGATATCTATTAGTATTCCTCTATAGTATCTACTAGTATTCCTTTCTGATATCTACTAGTATTCCTCTCTGATATCTACTAGTATTCCTTTCTGATATCTACTAGTATTCCTTTCTGATATCTACTAGTATTCCTCTCTGATATCTACTAGTATTTCTCTCTGGTATCTACTAGTATTACTTTCTGGTATCTACTAGTATTCCCCTCTGATATCTACTAATATGTCTCTCTGGTTTTTACTAGTATTCCTTTCTGGTATCTACTAGTATTCCTCTCTGATATCTACTAGTATTCCTCTCTAGTATCTACTGGTATTTCTCTCTGATATCTACTAGTATTCCTCTCTGATATCTACTAGTATTCCTCTCTGATATCTTCTAGTATTTCTCTCTGGTATCTACTAGTATTCCTCTTTGATATTTACTAGTATTCCTCTCTGGTATCTACTAGTATTCCTCTATAGTATCTACTAGTATTCCTTTCTGATATCTACTAGTATTCCTTTCTGATATCTACTAGTATTCCTCTCTGATATCTACTAGTATTCCTCTCTGATATCCACTAGTATTCTTCTCTGGTATCTACTAGTATTACTTTCTAGTATCTACTAATATTCCTCTCTGGTATCTACTAGTATTTCTCTCTGATATCTACTAGTATTACTCTCTGGTATCTACTAGTATTCCTCTCTGGTATCTACTAGTATTTATCTCTGATATTTACTAGTATTCCTCTCTGGTATCTACTGGTATTCCTCTATGGTATCTAACTATCTACCGGTATTCCTTTTTGGCATCTACTAGTATTCTTCTCTGATATATCTACTAGTATTCCTCTCTGAAATCTACTAGTATTTCTCTCTGGTTTTTACTAGTATTCCTCTCTGAGATCTACTGAGAAATTTACTGTGCTTTTGTTTATCCTAACCAATTGCTCATTTATTCACATTTTGGAAAGCTATAATAGATGCCCTTTCTTGGGACTGTTGACTTCTGGCTGTTTCCCAACCTTAAAAACAAAGAAGTAATATTTTGCATCAGATGCCAATAGTTCAGTTTTAGCTATGACCATTTTCTTGAGTTGAGAAGCTGGTCAAGTAGGTGTTACTTGCTGGTGAAAAGAGATTCTTAAGAAGAAGGACTGTGTCTATTCTTTAGCTATCTATTTCTTTGACAACTTAATTACCATAAAATAATAGCATCCCCGTCACAATCTAAAATTGGTTTTAAGATGAGTCAAAGAAATGAAATAATTATGAGTTTCATTCAATTTCCAAAAGAAGTTCCATGCACAAGTTTATGACTTGTTTTGAAAATATTAAAGAGTTCGGAATAGCTTGTTATAATGAAATGTGCTAGAGGTAGTTGCATTTTGCATCATCAATTATGTAATAAGTTCATATAAAAGCAATTATACAGACATGTGTTGATTCTTTCAGGAGTACAAACAAAGAAAACTAGTATAAATAAATGCAAGGCTGGTACTGTAGATATACAATGAATATGTAGATATGTACACGGATATACAATTGAAATCATTGCTTTCATGCACAGCCTCTCATGTGCCATATGTTAGTAAGTATTTGTGAATTTGTGAAGTTTGTGAAGTTTGTGAAGTTAGCAAGAATGTTGTGAATTTGACCATCATGTTCTATATGTCATATTCTATCTATTATTTATGGTCTGTTATGTTATATCTATTATCTATAATATGTTATCTTTTATTTATTATCTTGGATTTGCTATATTCTATTTATTTTCTATGGTCTTTTGTATTCTATATACTATTTATGATCTATAATTGGTAATTATACCCAAACTATTAGATACCATTTGGTACTCATTGAATCTTTCTACCGTACTTTTTGCTCTTTATGCGTTTATTAAGTTCTTCAGTCAAGTCTTGATCTCTACTTTGGTCAACATTTGACTGATGACCTCTGAGGTCTTGACCTCTGCTCATAGTGTTGCCCTCTACTTTGGTTGCTGACTTCTACTCAAGTAATTTCTAAAGAAGTGGTAAGTATTACAAAAACTACAACATTTTTTGTACTTTTGATCAGTACATATTCATCCAATTTCTTTGAAGAATGCAAAGAGAGTTCAAGAACTGAATGAGACTGGAGAGTTGTCACACCTTTTAGAAAACTACCCAGTGAGTTATTTGTTTCTATTTTTGCATTTATTTTGCATTTATATTGCAATGTATATGCATATTGGTAGTTTTACCTATAAAAATTTTTGAGCACGCCTGTTTCAACTAGCTTATGACAGTTTCAGTTCCCCGGATTTACTAAGACTCTGGTAAAATATTTGAGGTTACAATTGCAATCAGATTATTCAGTAGATCCTGAGAGAAAATATTGCCTGCATAACCTTGTATATATATACAAATGTATATTGCCAATGTAGCATTGTAAATATATTGTCCCACGACCAAACAAGCAGGAACGAAGTTTGAGAGTTTTTATGATAAATGCATGTGCACACAACCTACAAAAAATTATTAATCAACTTCAAGGCAAACCCTTGTCTCGAAATCTCATCAACAAATTTAACCATCGCTTTGTAGAGTCATTTAAGTATAATAACGATACAAAACACATATAAGCCTATTTAAATATGTTACCAAGTCTTTGTGAATTGTCGACAGTCTCTTAAAACTTACCCATCTGAACGTAATATACACAAATAGACAGATTTATTTGGCTAAAAATCGTTATTAAAGCTTGCTACCTTACTTTTATCAAAGTTAAGACCGGAAATTGAAACGTCGAGCGACAGAGAATAGAATGATTAAGTCGTGCGCATTTCACGAAAAAATAACGTGCACATTTCACCAGTATATAGCATTGTCGAATTGCAAAAGGTTTCTGTAATTAACATAGGAGTACTTAAATCGTTTCATTTTTGTCTGATTTCAAAGTAACTGACATTTTAGACACTTTTGAGTACTTTGGTATTCTAACTGATGTCCAACGCAGTGTAAGTAAAGGAAATGACGATGATGTTTTTTTCTAACGATTCTTATGAGATTATTACAATATTTAATTATAAGTTTGGATGACTACGGAACAATGACTACGTAGTACAGATTTTCTAAAAACCTATATAAATATCACAACTTCTTGATATTGTTAGCTATGACGTTTTGAAATGTAAACAAAATTGTGCATTGGTTTTATATTATTACTATATTAATAATATTGGTTATTCTAATAATATCAGTGCATTTTACTTCTAATATTGGCCAATATTGCATTTCTCCTATTGCATTGGGGAGAGATATAAACATATAATTTTTTCCTTTCATTATTGCTATTTGTTGTATATAATAACACCCACACCCAGTACATTACAGCTACCATTGCAGTTATCCTATTGCACTGCAGTGCCATTTGACTGCTAATATTGCATTTCTCAACCATCAGTACCCTTTCTTTTTTTCCAATATCTCTTTGGTCGTGGGCTGTATGACAGGGGAATTTCTAGTATAGTATATATATATATATTTTATATACAAAATGTATACAGTAAATATTGCGTTTATAATCTGTAGTGTATGTAATATACATATTGTATAAGACATTTTCTTCCTGTCAATAGTTTTGAAGACAAGAACACTGTTTACATCCTGTTAGGTTTTAGATACCTATTAGCTGAGCATCCCAAACACAGTGCATCATTTTGTATTACTCGTCATCATGCCCCTTTATTTCAGATGGTATACCATCTCTGTCAGGCATATATACCATCTCTGCCAGGGATATATACCATCTCTGTCAGGGATATATACCTTCTCTGTCAGTGATATATACCATCTCTGTCAGGGATATATACCATCTCTGTCAGGGATATACACCATCTCTGTCAGGGATACACCATCTCTGTCAGGGATATATACCATCTCTGTCAGGGATATATACCATCTCTATCATGGATTTATCAACTCTCTGTCAGGAATATATATCATCTAGCATTGAGTAAATAGCCAATAGAAGCTCATGTAAGGTTGTGAAGTGGGAGAAAGCTCACTTCTATGCCATTTTGACAAAGATACACCATCTCTGTCAGGAATATATACCATCTCCGTCAGGGATATATACCATCTTTGTCAGGGATATATACCATATCTGTCAAAGACATACGCCATCTGTGTCAGGGATATATAACATCTCTGTCAGGATATACACCATCTTTGTCAGGGATATACACCATCCCTGACAGAGATACACCATCTCCGTCAGGGATATATACCATCTAGCATTGAGTAAATAGCCAATAGGAGTTCATGTGAGGCTGCGAAGTGCGAGAAAGCTCACCTCTGTGCCATTAGATATCTAGAATAGAAGTAGTTAGAGTATCTCAAAGTTTTGTTAATTTCCCATAAAATTGTTGCATCATCATTATTATGAAGTTAACTGCGGTCTTTGGTTTGATATACAAATTTCCCTTTTATAAATCTACAAATGAGGCCAACAAAGAACGTTTTTATGTTTTTCTTGCTACATGTACTACAATTGGAAGCTTCTTTGATTTTTTCTAACAATGTTAAAAGTTGATTGTACTTGTTTATCTCCAAAGCTTCCTTTGGGCAATTGAGAAATTATTCTGTAATCATGTAGCTTATGTACTGCTATATGTGTAGGACCTGTCATATACGTAACACTGATTAACGTGTTCCTACATAGACCTTTGATATAAAAATGTTCAGTCTCACCTTCTTAGCTCTTAGGGATTGAGCTGTGAGATTATTGACCATTTGAGGCGTAATGTAGGCTGTAATGATTATCTCTTGTTGAACTCGGTATTAATGTAGCAAAGAAGTAAACATGGGAAACTCCATGCAAAACAGAATCACTTTTAGATTTTACAAGTTCAAACGGAAATTTATGTCAACAAAATTACCAGTTGTAAAAATAAAGAAGATCTCTTGTAAAACAAAGCCCCTTATCACAAAATCTCATTTACAATCAACCAGCTGACTGCATCAGACCTTCATTCCTAACTTTTCTTCGGGAGAGCTCTAAGTTTGTTTAGTAATTTTTTTACTTCATTTGTTATTGGCCTTATAAACAGATATTTAACTTGTATTTGTCTTCTCTTTACCTAAAATCAGTTCTCATTGGATTTTAGATTTTCTTTTGAGGAAACAACTCCAAATATTCAAATAAATGTTGTAATGTTTTAGCATTGAAATGTTTTAAAGCACAATTAAAAATCAACTTTGTCGGATGTTCCAGAAGAAATCAATTTAATTGCAAAACTCAAGTAGGCAATACCTAGTGACTTGCCTAAAGGAACTAGCAGCCACTGCTGACTTCTCTTCAGCCCATGTGGTTCCTCTTTAGGGGACAGGGAAATCTTTAATAAAACAATCCCTCTTTAGTTTGCTATGTGGAGCTACTAGAAACTCATAACATGAAGTTAAATGATTCTAATACGTACTTTGTGTGTAAAAACAGCTACATGTTGAAGCAAATATTGATAAATAGTTTGCATGTTGCTTGATTAAACAACGATAAATAATTTGAGTAATTACATATAATATTAATAAACATGTAGCATTAAAACAAATAACTTAAATGGAATTATAAAACCTGTCAAAACTAAACTAATAGGGTAATAAATATTCAAAAAACAGCTTATTTTGCTCCTTTGCCATAGAGACTGTAACTATAAAATAATTTTAAATATATAATAATTATATATTCATAGAATGCAGCTATGTGACATATATAAGTACATAATAATTATATATAAAAAGTCTGGAATAATGTGATACATATAATATATATATTATATATGATACAAGCAAAATGACTGGCGTTGCACGGGTATTAAAAATGGTTTATAAACAGTGGCAGGTAATGTAGTTGCCTGCCACTAGCTATCGGCCTGGCACATTGCCAATAATTAATTTAAGTAAGCTACATGTAGTTTCCGAATTGCTAAACTTACTAATAAGAGACGTGAGAGCAAGCTTTAGTGATGTCGCACATAACCAAACACAAAGTCGCTAAGCGTATTTTAACCAAGATAATGACTCATATTACCTGATGAATCAATTGCATCTCACGTAGCTCAATGGATTAGTTTATTACCTGGTGAATGAGAAGGTTACGAGAACAAATCTTTTGCGATACGATTTTCCATTGCTAGTCTAATTTTTATAGCTGGATCGAATGACAAACAACAAACATTGAGTTTTATATATATAGATCTTTATAGCTAACTTATATAAATTATATAAATTAACGCTATATTATCTTTGTACCAGTATTGTACTTTGTATTTTCTCAGTTCGTACTAACCGTATCATTGCCAAATCATTTTTCATTGTACTCGTAGCAAAACAAACTTAATTTAGGCATTACTTTCTCATTATTTCCCACTTACATTTAAACATTGTTACAGCTGTTTTTTTTCAATTAATTTGACCACAAAGCATTTTTCTCCTGATATAAACTTTGAAAGCTACTGTTGTTTGAAAAAGTTTAAAAGATTTAACAATTGTTTTATTTTTTTTGTTTATTTAAACTGCACAAAACACTTTTCTCATGATATAAAAGTTAGAATGGTAATTGTTATTTGTTAAATAAAAATTATTTTTCTGTGCGATGACTTTTTTATTACCCGGCAACACCGCCCGCTCAACTAGCCCGCTCGCCCGCTCTTATACTTATAAAAAGTATAAGAGGTCAGGCCTACTGCTAGCAACACTCTGGGCTCTGAAAAGTGCAAAGTGTTATAAATAACTAGAGTGTTATAGTAAGTTAAAATTACTTTTTCTACGTCAATGTTTCTCATTGGAGTCACGACAGGTCTGTTTCTCATTGGAGTCACAACAGGTCTGTTTCTCATTGGAGTCACGACAGGTCTGTTTCTCATTGGAGTCACGACAGGTCTGTTTCTCATTGGAGTCACGACAGGTCTGTTTCTCATTGGAGTCACGACAGGTCTGTTTTCCGTTTCTGCACTCTTCAGGTGATAATTTTCTCAAACTATCACCCGATGAGAGCAGACCTGCCCTATGTCTATGTCTGCCCAAAACAGATCTGCCGTAATTAGCCAACAGCCAAGTACTTCCCATATTATATATTATACTATAATTCTCCCTCCACAAAGTTTATTAAGGGCATTTTCTTTATTATTCCTTACGAAACTAGCGTTTTTAGCGATAATATATATTGCTATGTCAACTTTATTTTATAGTGCAATGATAGCTTATGCTGAGATGAGATACAAAATAATCTTCATGAGAAAAGAATCAACTCAAAACTGTTGTTTAGCTGACTTCTGACTTTTGATTTACTCGCTTGTCTATTTATCATATTTGTTGCTTTGCTTAGTTCAAAAAACTTTTACACTAAGCCTAGACAACTATATTAATTGCACTTTTGCACTAAGCATAGGAAACTACCGTATGTTAATTGTCATGTCCTATGGCACACGCTGTCCATCTCTGACATGTTTTTCCAAAAAGAACATAAAGCGGAATTCTGAACATAACTTAATAGTCACCATAAATCCCACGGGCTATAATCCTTCCTGTGCATTCATGATGCTGTACTTCTGGGAGATATCATTTATTGGAAATGTAAAAAAACTGTTATTACTGTTTGTGACGGTCTCAATACTAATGAGAGATGCAATTAGAGGCATGTCTTGTCATCGTTTCTACGCAATTCCATAAATAGTGGTGATGTTGTTAACATAGTTCAACGTGATGTTGTTTACATAGGTCAAGGTTATGTTGTTTACATAGGTCAAGGTGATGTTGGTAACATAGGTCAAGGTGATGTTGGTAACATAGGTCAAGGTGATGTTGGTAACATAGTTCAACGTGATGTTGTTTACATAGGTCAAGGTTATGTTGGTAACATAGGTCAAGGTGATGTTGGTAACATAGGTCAA
This sequence comes from Watersipora subatra, assembly GCF_963576615.1. NCBI lineage: Eukaryota > Metazoa > Bryozoa > Gymnolaemata > Cheilostomatida > Watersiporidae > Watersipora > Watersipora subatra. The sequence goes on from NC_088715.1 coordinate 39,987,294, forward strand.
GGTGATGTTGGTAACATAGGTCAAGGTGATGTTGGTAACATAGGTCAAGGTGATGTTGGTAACATAGGTCAAGGTTATGTTGGTAACATAGGTCAAGGTGATGTTGGTAACATAGGTCAAGGTGATGTTGGTAACATAGGTCAAGGTGATGTTGGTAACATAGTTAACGGTTATATTTTTAAAATAGTTCAAGGTGATGTTGCTCACATTATTCAAGACAATTTTCTCTTACCTAATGTTTTATTTTGCTTTCGAATGTAAAGTAGTCTTGCCATATACAACCTGACCACAGGTTGTCATCGTTTTTCATGTTTCTGAACATACGCCTCAAATTTCAAGTAATTTTCCTACTCACCTTTTGTAAACAGACAACATCAGGGGCTTCATTTAACTCTTTCTACAATTTCTTTTGCAGAAAATAGAACATGTGTCGTTCTATTGTGAAGATTGCGGAGGTTACCGATATGTCCCTTGTCCTAAGTGTCAGGGAACAAAGAAATCTACAATGGTTGACTCAAATTTGACTAGTTTAAGATGCACAAACTGTGACAAACAAGGACTTACTCGTTGTACTTCCTGTCTAGAACAACAAGAATGACATTTAGATTGAATAGTAGCATTCATATAAATGCTAGTTTGAAAGCTTTCAACGAATGTAAATGCTCGCAGGTGCTCACAGGAGCCTGTAGGTGCTTGCAAGTGCTTGCAGGTGCTTGCGTGTACCCTGATTATACTGTATACCCAATTATTTAGCTTTCATTCTGAAATCTACATTTAAGAGTTGTCCTATTCCAGTTTGTAAATTTAGTTATTTCAAGTAGCGCATTAAATTACTCAAATTCATGAGTTAAGTTAATCCAAGCCATGAGTTAAGTTGATCTGAGTGACAATTGGTCACTTTAGTGTAGGTAATATTAAACTATGTTAAGAACTAACATGGACCTGCTGTAAGTTCTAGAGCTAAACTGTAAAGCCAAAGGAACAACATTAACTGCCCAGGTATATATGACAGTTTGCATTGTTTTTTTTTAACAATTATACTAAGATGTTAATATCAGAGTCGAGTAATTACATACATGTATATCTTAGAGTTTTTTATTTCTCTCTTATATAACACAATCCATTGTCTGGTTTAACACCACGTTCCTAGCACAAGCGATTGTCATATAAAGTGAGTGAACAACCATTTTTTTGAACAAGTGACTAGCAGCTCTAATAAGCACAGCTCAATTGTTATAGTGTCATATATCTATCTAATAAATGTTATTCTGTTACTCCTGTGTGTACAGTTTGGATGTTTATGCAAGTACAGGTCATCGGAGCTAGTGAAATTGTCCCATAGTGAATAACTATTTCTGCAGGTCTGTTAAACAAACAGCTAGACTCATCATCTATTATGTCACAATGGAAAGCGCTTTTGTCTATAGATATTGGTTAGAACTTCCAGTCGTATAAATGTTCATTACTCTTGCCATCTTACTTTTGTGCAAAGCTCAGCTATCAATAAAGCTATCAACAGACCTAGAGCTATCAATAGACCTAGAGCTAGCAATAGACCTAGAGCTATCAACAGACCTAGAGCTATCAATAGACCTAGAGCTATCAATAGACCTAGAGCTATCACCAGACCTAGAGCTATCAACAGACCTAGAGCTATCAATAGACCTAGAGCTATCAACAGACTTTGAGCTATCAATAGACCTAGAGCTATCAACAGACTTTGAGCTATCAATAGACCTAGAGCTATCAATAGACCTAGAGCTATCAACAGATCTAGAGCTATCACCAGACCTAGAGCTATCAACAGACCTAGAGCTATTATAGAACTAGAGCTGTCAACAGACCTAGAGCTATCAATAGACCTAGAGCTATCAACAGACTTTGAGCTATCAATAGACCTAGAGCTATCAATAGACCTAGAGCTATCAACAGATCTAGAGCTATCACCAGACCTAGAGCTATCAATAGACCTAGAGCTATCAATAGACCTAGAGCTATCAATAGACCTAGAGCTATCAACAGATCTAGAGCTATCACCAGACCTAGAGCTATCAATAGACTTAGAGCTATCAACAGACTTAGAGCTATTATAGAATTAGAGTTATCAACAGACCTATCAAGATGCAAAATGTTCTTATAGAAAATAGAGAGCAAGACTTAAACAGCGTCAGTCTGAAAGATTGGGAGGTGGCCTCACATTTTTAACAAGATGTTGAGTGAAAGCTTGTCTGTCCATTAACAGTTGGAGAAGCCTACATGTGTAGAGCCATATCTTGTGCTTAACGAATCATGGTTCGAGCACACTATCTCACCTTAGGATATTTTAATCACTGTCATAATTCTTAGACAGGGATATAAGTGCCACTTTAGCAATAGCGCTCTTGATCCATATTTCATCTTTACACAATCGTCACAAAATATTCACCTTCTTTGCTATTTACATAAAATTAGGAAAGCTGGCTAGATGAATTTGCGGTACATTTTACTACTCACCAACCTCTAGTTAAGATGAGGTCTCAGGTTTGCTGCTCTTTAGTTTCTTGTTAATTTACTGTAAAACCTCTAATTGAACGCCACCTCTAATTTAATACTCTTCTTCTTTAGTGGCGGTCAATTGGAGCTGGCGTTCAAGTAGAGGCTGGCGGTGCATTTTTCAAATGCCTCATCAGAATTTCGAAAGATAAATTTACCTCCAATTTACTGGCCAAGCGAATGTCACCAATATTTTGGCCTCTTTTTTCGTTGGACCGATTTTAAACCTTTTGGATGCTATAAATTTGCTAACTTACCTCTAACTTGTCAAAGGTCTTTAGATAAAACATGCATTAAAAAGCTGAAAAATATCTCTACCAGTTGTTATCTATTGTTTGCAATTATACCCTACGATGATATTATAGCCTGTGGTTTGCTTTGCAATTTGTTAAAGTTTTCAATTTTTATTACATTCTAAATTTGAAGGTATATTTTTATTTTATATCTATATTTAATGATTTTGAATAAAAGCTCTTTGCAAGCATTGATATATTTGCTACGGTTTGCAGCCAAAACAAGCATTTTATGTGCAATTGAAGAGGAATTATGAGTGTCGATCCATTGTAAGCCGTGTTAAGATAACCGCAAGGATGCTATTGAATAACATGCTATAACTCTGCAAAGTTATAAGCTATATAATGATAATCTATCAAATGCTACAAATATATATATATATATATATATATATATATAATAAAAATCAACGTTTTTAAAACAAAAATATTTGCATCATTTGCTCGGATAGCTGCGTTCTGATTGTTGCTTTCGATGGAACAAACTTCTTCTGGTTATCCATTACCTTCCACAACGTCTCCTGACCTCAACTCTTCTTCTGCACTGCTGAACTTGTCGATATTGGGGTCTAAAAATTTTTTTGCTTTAGCAATACTTTTGCGGGTTGCATTTAGCACAAATGCAATGCATAAGAGCTTTGCTCGCTAAACGCAACCTCGACCCTAAAACTAGTCATTCGTCTACCGTCATAAATGTAAATAATTTTTTATCTGCGTGTACATGTACTTCGAAGTATCGAGGCCGCGGTAAACAAGGTAGTATTATTAGCCTGAGACAGTTATTAATTATTTTTATGGTATTGCTTTCAAAGTTTTAACAAAAAAGAAAACAAAAAGCATTGGAATTGGACAAGAGAGTTAATGATTATCGATGGAAACGATTAATTATTAATATAATTTTGTGGATAATTTTCTACTGATTAATTAATATTATATGGGTTCGTAAAAATAGTAAAAAGTGGCGGTGAAATAGAGGTGACGTTCGATTAGAAAGTTGCGCTCTATTTTCAACCTTTCTCTCATGATGGCGGCTAGAGTTGAATAGAGTTGGCGTTCAATTAGAGGTTTTACAGTACATTGTTATTATTATAACCTGTCTTCTCTATTTATTTACATATATTTGAAGCTTGGAAACATTATATAAACCTTTTATACAGCTTTTGTTTGTACAATTCAAAGCTATAAAGACAAAATAATAAATGCTAACAATAATGATTAGATAGATTGAAGTGAACTGCTTCAAATGATGGTAGTGTTTGAGATCTTGCCAAGAGAAGATGTCACAAAAACTACTGGCATATGATTCATTTTATGGCAGAAAACAAAAGAGCTGCCGACCTCAAGTAAACAGCATATGAATTGATTGTCGGGTGATGCAACGCATTTAGAGTTGATATCCTCTTAGCCTTGGCTTGTATGACCGCAATGCAGCTGCGAATTCCTCGTTCAGTCGCTACCATAAAAACACAATACTAATATACTATACTGATAGACATATACAAAGGCACAATTTAATAGTCATTACATGGCATGTTAACCTATTTCATTTAGATCCACCCTTCCTCAGTTTCATGCTTACACCAAAAAGCACAAGCTATTTAAAATTATAGCTTTTGGATCAAATTACCTAGCATATGCATAAATGGAAATCTCATCTTTAAATAATGCTAGGAGTAGCGTCATTTTATCAAACGATATCCCTCAGGCGTATTTACTTATCGTTGGCTCTTGCTTGCACACCGTAAACAAGTGATGTAGGAGATAAACAGCACGCTTATTACAGCTCTTTTAGATTATCAATTATGGCCTGTCATGCTGCCGGTCATGCTGCAATCTCAATCGTTCTTAGTGTTAGTATATGCGTCAGCAAACACTTAATGAGCGAAGTGTTCGTCTGTCATCGGAAGTTTGAGCTCCAATTTTTATAAATTTGAACTGTAGACAAATATTTGTGTTGTTTTATAATAGAAATGAGTTGAAGTGAAAGGAAGAGTGATGGTGTTTTCAAGCGAGCTCACGTACCTGCGTACATGCGTAAGGCAAAAGGTCAATATTCTCAAACTGTAAATTGGCTAGTTGTTTTGTCGGTGTGATGATGTCATGAGTCTAAGCGATGTCAACAGCCTGTGGCACGTAGGAATCAGAAGTTTCCTTCACAGTTTTGCCATAAAATGTGACAAATTCACAGGATTAAGTAGTTGTATTATAGCAAACAAGCTCTAGCTTTGTAGTTGTATTATAGCAAACAAGCTCTAGCTTTGTTACTTTTCTGCAGCTAGGGCTGCCAGAACGGTGCTTATAAAATAGGGGAATGGCAACGAATGTAGACATTCAGCTATTTTGAATGCTAACCGTATGGAAAAGCTGTCCTTTTTATCTATCAAAGGTTTTTATCGACTTCGAGATCTGCACTTTTTCCTTTTCCGCTAGTTTGCGAACAGTATGCATGAAGTAATTTGGCACATTAAATCGTCGGTAAAGGAGAAATGACATCATATGTAATGAGAGATGAGACACATTTATTAGTACACTTATGAGCAGCCTCTTTCTCCAGCCCCAACAAACTGTTCAGAAGTACAAACAAACTGTTCAGAAGCCCCAACAAACTGTTCAGTAGTGCCAACAAACTGTTCAGAAGCACCAAAAAACAGCCAATAAAAGTAAACACAGCCATGCTTTTCTGGTATGCAGGAGACTTTGTTACCATTCAAAGGAATATCAGTTATCTGATGTTTCACCAGACTACTCACGTCTCACGCAGGTCTGAACATAAAAACTGACATGTCATGGCAAGTGAAATTGCAAATGGAAAAGAGTCAGCAAGTGCTTTGTTAGCTGTTTACTAACAAGTCTGTCACTCTCGAGTTTTAAACTCAAACCTATTTTTGGAAGATGGTTTTTTACTTTCTATCAAAAATCTAAGTTACTAAAAGATTTCTAAAAGATTTCTAAATATACAATAAAAATAAAGCCTGATATGCATTTATACTTGCCAATAACAAATTGTACATGTATGTATGAAAAAATCATACATCATCAAATGCATCATTTAATTTTGACCACATGAATGCTCTTTGGAGTGTTTTGTAAATCGCTGAACTCCTTAGTTTAAACCGAGCTTACATTTAAATGAATTTTGCACCAAATTATTGCATCAAATCTACTCTCTTACGATGAGCAACACAAGGAGACGTGATTCAGTGCACCTGTGATGTGTTGGTAAGATCGTTATTTCTGTCTCTATATTCTATCAAAAAGGACCATTAATCTATACTGCTTCAGGTCAAAAAACAATCGAATACAGACTACCATCACAATAGAACAGTTTTCCAATAGACATACGCAAAACCTCTGCATTTACTAGTTATATAGCTAATGTTAAAAACCATTTGTCAAGCCTAGATTAATTTAGACCTGCTGTTTGAGTGTGTCAATTCCTGTGGGCCCAGCGCCTCGACTAGTTACAGTGCTACTGGGCATGTGAGCCTCATCATACCTCAACGAGTAGGAACTGAGCTTTTATTTATTTTGTTTGACTTGATCAATATTATAACTATATCTTTATTTTTGCTTAATGGTATATTTCTACTATTGATGAAATAAAATACACACATACATACACACGGTTGAAGACTAATGTCAGCGACTTACAATGACAGCGATTTACCACTCATTTATTTTTCAAATAATTAAATGATTTGATAGGTTTTGTGCATTTTTAATTTTGAGTTAAGAGTGTATTTTATTTAGTTTAATACCTGTATATTCTCTAAACAGATGTTATTACAGTCCATGATGTTGAACACAATTCCTTTGACAATTAACCATTCACTACAACAAAAAGTATCTGCCATTAGAACTGGCCATCTTTAGTAGCCATATACAGTGATAGCACAGAGAGTTGGCAGTCTGCCATCAGATTTACCCATACCACAAACTACTGCGCCAACAATGGCGCCTGTATGACAAAAGTTTAGTCTCACAATTTCTAGCTAACATATGTCACAGGTTGCCCAGCGACTCGTTGCTGATGCAGCTAAACAACGTTGACACAAATAGCTCACCCGCTACTATGACAACACAATCTCATTCATTTGCTCGGTTAGGAAAATAAATTGTTACTTGATATAGCCCGAGGTGGAATTTCGCAAGGAGGTGAAACACAATAACACACTGCTTTGGCTTGTTTGCTTCTAGCATGTTTCATACAAACAGCTCTCTTTCTCTCGGCTTCCATGTTATCCCTAATTGTAAGCTAATAGCTTGGAGATTATCTCCCCTAGTCTATTGTACGTGCAGCGATCTGCTCATAAACGTTCGGAGGGGCAACCTTCAGGGCCAATAATATTTTACACAAAGTTTACACGAAGATATGTGGTGGTTTTTGCCTTTCTCACTAGAAGAAGTTTCATGGTGAATTAAGGTGATGAAACTGGGCAGTGCTCGTGATGAGAAGTGCTGAGAAAATAGGAACCAGTCAGCTGACTCTGCGTAGAAAGAATGCTGCTGCTCGTGTCGGCTCCTACTTGTTGTTTCTTCTTTACAATATAATATATTTATACAATATATATATTTATATTTTATTTTTCTATAACATCATTTATAACACAATATGATTTCAGCTCCTAACAAACCTTTATAAAAGGATTATGCATTGGCAAGGAGAAGTATAAATAGTTTCTTTTCCTTTGTCTCAAACCAAAATCTGGCTATTTGTTGCCATGGTTTCAGCTGACCTTATCAATGACGCTAGTGACCTTTCAAGATTGGTCATGTGCACCTGTCGTTTAGCGCTCACCAACTTGTATTGTTCTCCGAGTAATTGGCGTTGAGATATTCTAAATGAGGCGCATCGTCATCATACGATTGGCAAGATGCCAAGGTATGGCATACTCGTTACACTAGCAACAACTTCGTGGCATCAAATTCATAAAATGCAGATATGTGACGTTTTGAATTAAGTAACAATTCGGTTGAGATATTTTTGGGAGGATTTCTGTCGCAATGTTAGCCTATTCTAAATTGCATATCGCAAAGGGATTTGATTGAAGTTAAATAAGTGAGATTATACCGTGAGTTAGCGTGAGCGATTTGCGCATGAAGACGCTGCCAGATACAGAGTCAACGCTTCATTATATTTTAATTAAACTCAATATTGATTTGCCAATCTCTTTTAATACACTTGAGGAAAGGCAGCGATTGCTAAGGCAGCATCCAAGCTGTGATGAAGGAAGACTATATGACAGCACGGCTTACATCTGCTTGTATTTATATCCAAATGAGCTTTCTGCGACTTGAGTATTCCTCAGTTAATAACATCATAATGATGTAATAATCTGTATTGAAAAAGCTATCAGCTGCTCAAATAACAGAAAGAAGCAAATAAAAACTGTTAACACTCTGGACTCGTTCATCAAAATGAAGCAGCAATGATGAAACATACTCTAATTTTTACACATTTACAAACATTTCTATAAAATTAGAGTATTGTTATTGCACTAAATTTAGTATGCAGCTAACGGCTGCCTCTGTGTTACATTTCGTCTTATTTAGTTTTCTAAAAATAAGTACAAAGACCAAACTTATCATAAATGTTGAGCACTTATCAAGGTAAACGCTGCATGTCCGTAGCTGTATTCTATGGTGCAGTACAAATACTGACTGTCATTACTTCACCAGTATTCACTCATTCATATAGACTTGTATTACCATCTCTACAGTCTGCGATCTACGCTCTATGTTTTACAGCCTACAGTCTGTTGTCTATGATCTATGCTTTACAGCCTACAGTCTGTGGTCTATGATCTATGTTTTACAGCCTACAGTCTGTGGTCTAGGATCTATGTTTTACAGCCTACAGTCTATGGTCTATGATCTATGTTTTACATCCTACAGTCTGTGGTCTATGATCTCTGTTTTACAGCCTACAGTCTGTGGTCTACAATCTATGTCTTACTGCCTACAGTCTGTGGTCTACAATCTATGTCTTACAGACTACAGTCAGTGGTCTATGATCTATGTTTTACAGCCTACAGTCTGTGGTCTAGGAACTATGTTTTACAGCCTACAGTCTTTGATCTATGTCAAGCAGCTGATAATAGAAAGTATAGAAGCACCTCATCGTGTAATTAGACATTCAAAAGGCAGCTAAAGATATTCTAAAATGCAAGCTAAGCCCACTTGCGTTTTAAAATATGACCTCCACATTCGCAACCACAGGTGTCCTTTAGCGGGGATATTGCCGAAGCCGAGACCGGGCTGTAGTCTACACACACAAAAAAACAACAAAGGTCCACGTAGTTATGAGCAAAAACAAAAGTATCCACCCAAATATCTCACCAATCCGATGAGCAGCACACACAAAAACTAAACCAATCGACTGAGCCACCCATCATGTCAAAATATTCCAAGTTTCAAGTCATGTCTTGCACAACTCACCTTATGGTTTGTCAAAACTTGTCCCAAAGTCCCTATTAATTTGAGACTGTTCAATATCTGTTTTAGAAATGGTCGCCGCTAGCCTAGCCTAACGTCCTGATTCAACATCGTAGTAACTATCGGGGCATTGCTGAGTGCTCCTGATCTTTTTGAGTCTCTCTTAAGTTTTGTTTACAATAGCGTTAATCCGATTTTGATTGGTTCTTGCATGCTTAAGAGAGACTCAAAAAGATCGGGAGCACTCAGCAATGCCCCGATAGTTACTAAGATGTTGAATCAGGACGTTAGGTTAGGCTAGCGGCGACCATTTCTAAAACAGATATTGAACAGTCTCAAATTAATAGGGACTTTGGGACAAGTTTTGACAAACCATAAAGTGAGTTGTGCAAGACATGACTTGAAACTTGGAATATTTTGACATGATGGGTGGCTCAGTCGATTGGTTTAGTTTTTGTGTGTGCTGCTCATCGGATGGTGAGATATTTGGGTGGATACTTTTGTTTTTGCTCATAACTATGTGGACCGTTGTTGTTTTTTTGTGTGTGTAGACTACGGCCCGATCTCGGCTTCGGCAATATCCCCGCTAAAGGACACCTGTGTTCTCAACTCAGGGTACCATGTATTATTCTCAGCAGGTTTGAATAGTATTCAAATGGTACTGCTGGTCTGGCTCGTTACAGTTTATTGTTGGTTAAAGCTCTATGAGCTCTATGAGCTCCAACAGATTTTTTGCTCAGCTTGCTATTTGATCAGGGTAAGTAGGTAAGTATTCTACAATGAATGATTTTCTCTCTTTATATTAAGCTAACTTACTAATAGATTAAAACTCAGATAAGTGGTTATAACTATTTCATTCCAAAACTGAAGTCGTCTGCAACGCTCAGTTTCTCCATGCAAAAGTAAAAAAGAAACAGCAGAGGAACGTTAAATAAAATAAAAATATAAAAGCAATGAGAAATAAATTGGAATATGATTGGATAAGATTGAAATATGATTGGATAAGATTGGAGTATGATTGGATAAGATCGGAGTATGATTAGATAAGATTGGAATATGATTGGATAAGATTGGAATATGATTGGATAAGATTGGAATATGATTAGATAAGATTGGAATATGATTGGATAAGATTGGAATGTTGCAATAAATTACACCCCATAGTTTTCTCACTTAATCTCAGAAAAAACACATTTCTGAGATCATACTATCATTTTATTCGCGCTTATCTAAGAAAAGTAATGATATATTATAGTTTTTTATTATCATGTTTTATTGTTATCGTTATTACTCCAGCTTTTTTATGTAGACTTTTGCTTTTATAACTAGTTTTTGACGGTAGGGAATTTGTTGCAATTACCTATGGTATTATTCAAGAGTAATGGTAGGTGTTTGAGTTGTGAAACGAATTGTTGAATAACAGTGTATCTTTGTAGAAATATTCCCTCCGATTGATGAAAGTTTGAATAACTTCTGGAAAATAGATTGATTAATCTCACCAATGTTGAACAGTGTTCATAGCTCATATGTGCAACTTGAAAAGGGGTGAGGAGCATATGGCTATTACGAAACTCAAAGGGTGAGCAAGCATAGTAGACCAACACCAACTCACTATCAAAGTAATGCATGTTACTAATGGACCGGTTGTTGAAGGACGGTACAGCCAGAGAGGTTGAATTGATCTGCATATTCCACTTACTACAACCAATACATGAAGTAAATATGTATTTTCTGTCTCTTTTTATCTACAATGGTAAAAGAAGTCCTGAGGTAACATATCAGATGCTTGTTGCGCTGACAATTATCAAAAAGATGAGCTGATTCGTACATCTATTGTCTCATCACAATGATCTCTATTGACTCATCACGATGACATCTATTGTGTTCTGGCATCAAGCTGTGTGCCAGCCTATTAGTAAACATATCAGCTTTAGACGAAAAACCAAGTAATATTTATGATGAGTCATATATTTTATCTGCAACACAGCTAATAAACAAACCAACTGTTTTGTTCAAAGAGTTCAAATGCAGTTCATATGCCACGTAGCACCACATACATCATTTGCATAACAATTATTGGTTCTGTGTGCTTTACTACATTTCGAAAGTTTGAGAAAGGCAGCAGGGATATTTTAGAGTTTACCGGAGAGACTTCAAAGACATCTGTGTAATGCCGCAAGCAGAAAGCTCTGTATGTCAGATTCTCATAGTATTTTTTTCAATGAACTAATCATCAAACACTCAATCATTAAAATGGGAACTGCATCCAAAATCACTGGCTGCCCTGAGCAAACCGAAATAGTTGTAAAAAGAATTGTGCAAACTATGTACAAATAAAATCTGATACACAGACAGCGTTGTTACAAAAAATTGCATTTCAAACAACAGACACAATGATAATAAAGCATACTATACCGAGACGTACTCTTATAAGTGTCAATATTGCGCAATATGTAGGAATTTGAGTACGTAGGGAAACAACTCTAAGAATTTCTATACGGTCCATTTCCAGGGAATTTTGACCTCACGCTCTTTGTCATCTTGGAATCTATTTACTGTATGGCAATACCTATACAACCATGCAGTAGCATGGTAAACTCTGACTGTCTGTATATCTGGATGTCCACACATCTGGGACATTTAAATAATTTCATCTGGCGAGACCAGAGTAGAATCAAAGGTGGTAGCATCAATTTCCATCTTCTTTTGTTCCAGTTCATTTTCTGTTTCTGTTTTTTTTTCACTGATGCAAGCCATGGCTCATCAATTGATGCAGACACGGCTTACAACCGCTTGCAACCGCCCACAACTGCCTCTGTTATTCATGCCATCGATAAGAAGCGTTTCAAATGCATCCCAAAAATTGTGTTCTATAGTGGTACATATAATGTGGCTTCAAACACAGTCATTGTATTTCTTGGATTTCATCAGGTGTAGGCTCAATCTACTTCTAACAGGGGAGCTTGCCTGAACTCGCCGTCATTCCAACTTGATGCAGGGGTGTCAGGTTGGTTAGGTAATTCAGATGAAATTTCCTTTTGGGGTGTAGTGACTGTCCTATCAACTCTAGTACTCCTCTGTTAGTCAAATAAAATGCCTTCAAGTAACCCCTCACACGTTCTGTTCATCTCAGTTGGAGACATTCCCACTTCTATAGCATTGAGGTGTCTACTCACATCAAAGAAATGCTATTGAGATCAATTTCTAAAAAGCTACCAAAAATTTACTTGGCAGCAAACTATCGATCACAATCAGTAGGGTTGCAAATCTTTACTGCGACCTGCCTGTTGCTGCTTGGATCATACAGATTGGTCATGAAGCAAGTATATAAAAATAATTTGACCGCTCATTCACCAGCTGTATCTTGGAGGAAGTAACGACTATGGTATGGCCATTTGGTGCCAGTCCTTTCCAGCTACTGACAAGGGCGGGGAGTCTCAAAAGCCATTTTTAGTGTTGGCCAAATGACTGACAGAGTCTTTCCAAGTGATTGTCTCATCTGTATTAAGTACCTTCTGGCTTCTCTTCTTCGTTTGTCTTGTTCATTCATCAATGGTGCACTATCATCAGAATTAGGTTGCTCCTGTTCATCAGCTTGATGATCCCATAGAATAAAAAGTTACTTTTTTAATTCTAGCAATCCTACAAAGAGGAACTCGCAAGAGCCAGAGCATTTTTCAACTGGAACCATCTTTTCTGGAGAGGGATTTCATCGTTGTCTAACTTCTGTGGCCTTGTCAGGCAGTTTGTCATTTAATGATCACACTTCCCATATCTCCAGCAATTGGCAAAATGAGAAGCAGGGTTCTTTTTCCTTTTCCTGCAGACAGATTCTTCATTTTAATGCAAAAATCTCGTTCTGTAGACCCTTAATGGCATTAGATGGCAAGCAGACTTCCTTTGCTAGCATTTCAGCGTGAGAAACTGTCATTGCTACAGCGTCGACATCAACGTCCTCAGGCTCCTTAAAAATGCTTTGCATAAAGGTATGATTCCTCCACATGAGCTGCTGGTATTCATTCTCCGTATTGATAACTTCGTCAAAACTCTAGAGTTCTCTGGGCAACAAATGGCTTTATGGCTTTATAGACCCGTACTATCAAGTCTACATCAAAACTTCATCATAGCAAGATAGTCTCGCATTTCAGGTAGAGAATCTGTGTGAACGATTAACATCCTGAGTCATTGAATTTCAGCACTGAAGCCAGCCAACTCTCAAGGCAAGGATATCCTTATAGCGTTCAACTACATGCTCACATCTGAAACCGTTAACCTAAACTTCTGTTAGAGAATCTCTGATATCGCCACCGATTTGGCACAGTGGCTACTAGCTGCCACATGACCAGAGAGGCCTTCACTTGCCTTCCCTTGCCTATTTTTATAGTAACCAAAAAGCTACTCAGTGTTGCCCAGGGAATTGCAAAAGTGCAAGGAGTACATAGACATGGTCAAGAATTTAACAGTTACTCACAGACTACTAATATATAGACACTGTCAGGATATTAACTGTGATTCGTAGACTACTAATATATAGACACTGTCAGGGTATTAACTGTGACTTGTAGACTACTAATATATAGACACTGTCAGGGTATTAACTGTGACTTGTAAACTACTAATATATAGACACTGTCAGGGTATTAACTGCGACTTGTAGACTACTAAAATATAGACACTGTCAGGGTATTAACTGTGATTTGTAGACTACTAATATATAGGCACTGTCAGGGTATTAACAGTGATTTGTAGACTACTAATATATAGACACTGTCAGGATATTAACTGTGACTTGTAGACTACTAATATATAGACACTGTCAGGATATTAACTGCGACTCATAGACTACTAATATACAGACACTGTCAGGGTATTAACTGCGACTCATAGACTACTAATATATAGACACTGTCAGTATATTAACTGTGACTTGTAGACTACTAATATATAGACACTGTCAGGATATTAACTGTGACTCATAGACTACTAATATATAGACACTGTCAGGATATTAACTTTGACTTGTAGACTACTAATATATAGACACTGTCAGGATATTAACTGTGACCTGTAGACTACTAATATATAGACACTGTCAGGGTATTAACTGCGACTTGTAGACTACTAAAATATAGACACTGTCAGAGTATTAACTGCGACTCATAGACTACTAATATATAGACACTGTCAGGGTATTAACTGCGACTCATAGACTACTAATATATAGACACTGTCAGGGTATTAACTGCGACTCATAAACTACTAATATTCAGACACTGCTGGCATCACTGCTTCTCTTTGCATAAAATCAATAATGACACCTCAGCTCAGACATATCCGGTGTAAGGCACTGCCTTATATATATATAGGGACATGACCACGCGTAGTAAGTCATTGCTACTTGAGAGCTTATCTGACCACCTGCTGCTCCTGCCATCTGACAACCTGCATTCACTGGCATTTGACAACAGCTACTAGCAACATCACCTGCACCATCTGTATCTAAACTTTTGACAACTCATAAAAGTCTATTGCACCACTGGTGAGTAGTTTCCTATAGTGAAATATTTTTACAAAAAAATTTGTTTGTAATTTTTAGTCCGTGTGCAATGACCACTGCAATTTCCAAATTTATTCTTCTATTTATTAGGCTCCAGCTAAAGATGTAAAATTAATTATCATATGAAAAAATAAAACATTAGAAGATGCAAACATAAGTTTATTCTAGGTCAGTTTTAGTGCATCCATCAATATCTATCACTGATTTCAGTAAGATCTGTCTATTTATGCTGTAACATCTGCAAGACTGGACAGTTATGTTGCTCAATTGACCTAAGCAGGGAACATGGTTTTTCTTTTTTTCTGAAAATTTTTTGGAACAGGATTCGTGTAGGTTCTTTTCCACAGAGTAAAATTAAGTTTCAACTTGTATATATATAAATATCGATTATGCCATTTGTAGGGCATCATTGATATATACAATCGATGTATACCGATTGTATATATCAATATATCTCGATGTATATGTATAATATCAATATATATTGATGTACATTATATATTGATGATGCCTTGTAAGGCATCATGGATATCATCAGATAACCTCTGACAAAAATCTGAACTTAAAGTCGTGGCTGCCAGCTATCAGAGCGGCAACCACTTCCTAGAAACATTGGCTTATGTTGAGCATTCCATCTCATCTATATTTTAAATGCACATTGATTATTCTAAGTAAAACTCAAAACAGATTAGAAAATAAACCACTTTACTTAAAAAGTTGTGGATAAATAATCAAGTTATTATCATTACTAAAGAAGGATGTCCACCTTATATCATTGAATAAATAAAGCGCGCTTGTTAGAAATTTCTGGAACAAAAGTTAGAGGCAATTGCCAGAAGTGATAACTGTGTTATACTCCCAAGAACTTTACTGAATAAAATGTTCATGACTTGTCCTCATACATCATCTTCCTTTCAATTCTTGATGAGGTTGGTTTCATTATTTGCTGATCTGTAAAATCGCAAGAATCAATCGTTGAGAAGACAACTCCGTTCTTTCAGTGACTGACTTTTCACTTTCTGTCTGTTGCTGTTTAGAGAGCACCAACTTAGTGTGCAACAGTCAGAGCTTTTATAGTATTTAACCTTTTCACTGCCATCCGTGTACAACTTTAGATTTCTGCTTACTGCCAGCCATTTTACCGAAAATTGCCGATTTGGTTGCATGATATAAATACAGTTTTTTTCAATTTCAAACCCTATCTAGAACATTTTTGTTATACGTTTTATGTTGCCAACATGTTAACAAACGATGTATCTATACTATGTGCATTGCTAAAGTTTTTGTGAAGCTGCGATAGCTACAAAGCTATAACAATCCTGTACAATATTCCTTACTTTTACAAAACTATTACTTTCACCACCGTCAGAGTCAGTACTGTCGCTTTTATTGTCTGAGTATTAAATTAATTCTGAATCTGAATTAGCTATAATGTCATCAACAAAAGCTATTCTGTTTCTAACACAGCAGGTGCTTGTGGCAGCCATATTATAACTAAAAAGTTCGATCGTCAGACAAAAATGTTTGTTTTTGACTTGGAATTTCCTGATCAAAGATTATAATTTGCTTCGCAAATGTAAGCTAATTTTTGTGGAGAATTATTTAGACAGCACTCTTAACGCCTTAAAATACTAATGATCGCTGGTAATGCTGTCATGAATCATTAATATTCAGTTACTAGGCAACCACATTAAATTTCGCAAAAATGCCTCTACAGTAGCCAATCATAGAATTTCCAGAAACTCGCATACGACAGTGAAAGGTTTAAACTAACAATAAATGTAAAGGGTTGATGTTAGTAAAAACTTTATTGTTCAATGATAGAATGCTATAATCGAATATATAATAATATATATTATAATATCTATAAAAGAATAACAATACTTTGTTCACTCATCTCTAACTAATGCACAATTGGGGCCACAGAAGAAGCTATGACCCAATGGTCTAGAAGAACTGGTCAATTCCCAAAAAGGACTCTGTTCGTGACAGGCACGAAATTCAACCTAAAATTTCTCTCTGCAACTGGGTTTGTCTCTAGTTGTAAAGGCTTATTTTGCCACTGGACTCAGACATGTTCAGCCAGTATCACAGAGCTATTGTTTGTGTAACACTGGCTCTTAAATACGCACAGCCTCTGCTTGCTGAGGGCTCAGCAGACATCATAGTCAATCTTTGAGTGATTGCTTACATATACGCAGCGCTGATCGCACTTTCCTCATCAACACTTAATTGGGACCTCAGGGAAACAAATGTGTGGGTTTACACAAAATTTCTAGGTCAGTATATAAAAACAAAATCAGCCATGAGTGAGAATATGCTTTAAATAGAAGCATTGCAGAACCTGTTGACATGTTCAGTGTGGCAAGTTACAACTTTAGAAAAACTTGGGAAAATGCAACAACTCAGGTCATATACCCTTTGTTGATCAATTTCTCCTTATGCATGTAGAGTTGTACTTGTTCTAAAAGGCACTTTTCAGCCAGACATAAAGTGTGACATTTTACGACGGATGTGCTCTAAGGGGCACCTGCCAGCAAAACATTCAAAATGTGACATGTTACAACAGATCTGCTTTAAGGGGCTCCCACCAGCAAAACATTCAGAAGGTGGCGTGTTACAACAGCTTGTTCAAGGACACATCACCTTAACATATATAGAATGTGTCATGTTACAAACGGCTTGCTGTAAGGAGACGCTCCTTACAGCAAGCCGTTTGTAAGCGATTTGTACAGCAAGCTGCTTCTTTTCACAAGGTTACGTCTGCGCTTACAAGGTTCAAACTTCTTGGCCTTCACACATTTGGCAGTCAAAACACTCATGCCTAAAAGGTTTTCTTTAGCACTCGTGTAACTCATTTCAAAACTAGTATGTTATTGCATGCATTTCTCAGCTGTTCAATTTGCTTGCAGACAAGAGAAATGACAGTTATGAAACGGACTATCCTCGTGGCTATGGCAGTCACTCTCCTTTTCACAACATCGTCTCTAGCAAATGTCATAGATGATTTGCTAGAGATGGAATCAGCAGAAGTAAGTTAACATGCGAATAAACCATCAGCTAATGTAACCTTTTCAAAAGCGTTGCAGTTTAATTTTACAGTGAGAGAAAGATCGCAGAATTGTCTGCCCTTGAACAACATTTGTTCACTCAGGCATACAAACCTGTTGGACTGGGCATGTTGACATTGATAAAAATGCCAATTTGCATTAAGGTCTTAATTTTATAGACAGTTCTCGGTGTGGAAACTGCTTGAAGGATCTTTGTGATGGAATAATTGTATAGATAACTCTGAGTAGTGGAGTAATTCTATGGAAGCTCCGAGTAGTAAGATGATTCTATGACTAGTATTGATGATAAAATAATCTAAGAAACAATATCAGTAATAGCATAACTCTCTAAATAATTTAACAAAACTGCACGATGCAAAACAATCAATGTCTAATGGTTAGAGTTTGTTTAAAAAAATTCATCTCAACTTTATCCTTTTTTGCCTGCCTTTTTTGTATAATTCGTGCTCAGACCACAACAACTAAAATCAAGTGCATTAGCAAGAGCCTTACTAGCACCTATTATGAACTTTCTGCAGATCGTACTTATGATGCAGTTACACCACTTACTCCCCTTACACCACTTATGCCACTTACTCCACTTACTCTATTTACGCCACTTAGTCCACTTACTCCACTTATTCCACTTACTCCCCTTACTCCACTCACTCCACTTACTCCACTTACACCACTTACTCCACTTACTGTATTTACACCACCTACTCCACTTACTCCCCTTGCTCCACTCACTCCACTTACTCCACTTACACCACCTACTCCACTTACTCCACTTACTGTATTTACACCACTTACTCCACTTACTCCACTTACATCACCTACTCTACTTACTCCACTTACATCACCTACTCCACTTACTCCACTTACTCCACTTACATCACCTACTCCACTTACTCCACTTACTCCACTTACACCACCTACTCCACTTACTCCACTTACTGTATTTACACCACTTACTCCACTTACATCACCTACTCCACTTACTCCACTTACTCCACTTACATCACCTACTCCACTTACTCCACTTACTCCACTTACACCACCTACTCCACTTACTCCACTTACTGTATTTACACCACTTACTCCACTTACACCACCTACTCCACTTACTCCACTTACTGTATTTACACCACTTACTCCACTTACATCACCTACTCCACTTACTCCACTTACTCCACTTACTCCACTTACATCACCTACTCCACTTTCTCCACTTACTCCACTTACATCACCTACTCCACTTACTCCACTTACTCCACTTACATCACCTACTCCACTTACTCCACTTACATCACCTACTCCACTTATTCTACTCCACTTACTCCACTTACATCACCTACTCCACTTACTCCACTTACGCCACTTATGCTACCATGTGTGTGTGAAATGCTGAAAACTCAAGACATTGGCAGCTTTGGTTAGCGTCGAAACCCATTAGTGTAAGCAGCAAAACTTTTGCGTTTGGTTTGCGGATAAAGGGTCATTATTGATGTCTAAACACATAAAATAAAATAGAGTCCCATTTGTAATCTTAATACAGCTGGTTTGCCAATCAGAACTCATAATGTCAATGTATTAATAACGACTTTGCTCAAATAATTTCTTCTCCTTTTAACTTGGGACATTCTAGCAGACGCGTGTACTCAGAATATCTTATTCATTTATATGAATGACAGAATAGATGAGACCATTTTTATAACAAACATTTTAATGTGACCACTTAAACCACCAGCGTAAGCACCTCCCTCTGAAGAACCACATTAGGCTGACAGAAAGAAATATAATTGTCGGACACGGCTAGATTTTGTCATTCTTACGATCAACTGCAGGGACCAAACTGCACTAAATATTAACTTTTTGATTAGTGGAGGAGTTACAATGGAGTTAATCAATGTTTGACAGTAGATGAATGTGTATAGGGGTTGTCTACCCTAAAGAACTTTTACTCTAGGCTATGAGCATATGTCGCTAACCGCTGAGAGTATGCGTAAACCAGAAAGGTTACACAAAGTTGTGTAAATGCACATTCATTAGCTTCAACTTTAGACCTCCAGTCACCTCCAGTCTTAATGAGAGCTTGGAGGGAGGAAGAAAGTACTGGCTGATTGTGTTGTTTAAAAACTACCATTAAAAGACTTTTTATCCACCTGTCACCATAGTAATAGGAAAGGTTTGAAAGCGAAAATTAGACTGCCTGCATTACATATTACATCATCCTTGTGTGCGAGAGTTCAGAGTTATTTATTAGGTGCGAACATACATGTACAATTTACTGGCGCAAAAGTGTAAACGTGTGCCAGGTGTGATGTCGGTAAAGGAAGCTGACAAATATTGTATTCATGGTGAGTAACTGCACGATTCTGGTCACTCACTTACCCTGTGCTTATAGGAATCACACTCAAAACAAATGGAAACGACCGAGATGTGTGAAGCTGGATGTCTGGATCGCCAAGTAGATGATTGCATCGGTGAAACAGGCAAAACACTAACCTGCCTTCGGTTGTACCGCATGCCGAGTGTGAAACTAGAATGTGGATTTATCTGTGGAAAAGAAGGAGAGAAGTAGAAGAGCTACCAGAACCCAATACTATATCTAATTTCTAATTATATTTTGTAAACTTTCTGTTCAGATAGTAATTGTTCGCTTGTTACTTTTACTTATTATAATCCACTCGTTAATTATAGACCATCTTTTAACTTATTGATGGAATATTTCTCTTTGGTGTTTAATTAAATGTATATTTATCACTCAGACACTGAAATACAGTATTACCATCATTTCATATGTGTATTTATGCAGTGAAACAATCTCTGAAATATATTACACTTTGGAATGTGTAGATAAGAGTTGATTGATTTTTCTTTGTACTCATATCGTTGGCCAAATGTCTCTTTGAGTTGGCGAGTTTGAAAAAAACATCACTTTGATTTTGGAGATTCCAAGTTATATTTAACTAATAACTCCATGACTTTAGAGGTTCAACTAATAACTCCATGACTTTAGAGGTTCAACTAATAACTCCATGACTTTAGAGGTTCAACCAATAACTCCATGACTTTGGAGGTTCAACCAATAACTCCATGACTTTGGAGGTTCCAACCAATAACTCCATGACTTTAGAGGTTTAACCAATAACTCCATGACTTTGGAGGTTCCAACCAATAACTCCATGACTTTGGAGGTTTAACTAATAGCTCCATGCAGGCTTGTATGCCCTGAGCTGGGGCATACAAGCGGGCGGCTGGGGCCGCCTCAACTTTTCAGTGATTTTTGGTGGTCAAGTACTAAGAATTGCAGTCTAACCTCATTCACTTCGAAATTCCAAAAACTAATTTACTAGCAGCTAGCGTTCTATATTGTCTCCGTGGGATCTCGCCAAATTATTGATATTGTGAGACTTTGGTAAGACTTGGAAACTGAAATTTATTGCTTATAGTGGGGGTGTGAAGAAGACCCCCAAACTTGCATTTTCATTTTCATATAAAACTTAATCAGCGTAGAATCAAAACATCGATGAGGAGCACTATGGGGCAGGCTCGTCTAAATATTCTTCTAATATTACACATATATAAAGATGTTGAAGTAGATACAGAATCAGTCGTGAAAGATTTTTGCCATATAGACATTGACAAAACAAGAGCTATTGCAATAAAGAAGTAATAGCTATTGTTCTGTCAATGTCCCTTACAGAAATCTGTAGTGTCATGAGTTTTATTTCCTTCGTTGAATCTAGAAAAAGTTTTGCCTACCACGAACAATAAGCATATTTATGTAGATTTTGATGCTTACAATTGATTGCATTTAGGCATACATTGAGGTTTGGTGATGCTTAAAAGGCTCAGAGCTTTGGGATGCTGCCCCAAACCTCGTTTGGGGGCTTACACCGCCCCCAAACCCTCAGGTGTTCATAACTAGTCGCCTAACATTTGCAGCCTCAACTGGCAACCAGGGAATACAGGCCTGGCTCTATGACTTTATAAGTTCAACTAATAACTCCGTGACTTTTGAGGTTCACCTAATAACTCTGTGACTATTGAGCGCTCACTTGTTTCTGTAAAACTTCTCGAAACCCAGCGCTAGCCAGACTCTATAACAAACACTTTGTCGCTAGTGTTCTTATGGCCCCTTTAAGAATAAGGTTAGCATTCCAAAACACCTCGGGGAATTTCTTGACGTCAAGCCACCGCGGAGGTGTTGAACTATTGTAATGTTTCTTCTCTCATCGTCACGTTGTCTTTTAACGCCCATAACACGCAACAGCTTAATAGCGAATAGTCTCATGCTCGTGTACTGTAAACATGAGAGCCATTGGGATTAGTAGAGCCATGGTCCTGACTGCCAGTTCTGTAGGTGACACATTTTTTGTAAGACGTCATACCATGATTATGCAATATGTCAGCTCAACACTTACAAGTTTTGTTTATTGACCACATCTCACATTCATCTCACATTCATCTCACATTCATCTCACATTCATCTCACATTCATCTCACATTCATCTCACATTCATCTCACATTCATCTCACATTCATCTCACATTCATCTCACATTCATCTCACATTCATCTCACATTCATCTCACATTCATCTCACATTCATCTCACATTCATCTCACATTCATCTCACATTCATCTCACATTCATCTCACATTCATCTCACATTCATCTCACATTCATCTCACATTCATCTCACATTCATCTCACATTCATCTCACATTCATCTCACATTCATCTCACACTCATCTCACATTCATCTCACATTCATCTCACATTCATCTCACATTCATCTCACATTCATCTCACATTCATCTCACATTCATCTCACATTCATCTCACATTCATCTCACATTCATCTCACATTCATCTCACATTCATCTCACATTCATCTCACATTCATCTCACATTCATCTCACATTCATCTCACATTCATCTCACATTCATTGCACATTCATCTCACATTCATCTCACATTCATCTCACAAAGTTATTGTTCCTAGCAGCGAGATGTATTTATACAATGTGCTCATGTTTTCTGCACAGAATCAGGAGCTTCTAAACCATAACTGTTTGTGAAACAGTTCACTCCGTTATGAGTTTAACACGTAAATTCTGTGAAAATATCTCTCTCATTTAGATTGTAGATTTTCAGAACTGTAGATGCTACATTTTCACTTGTTTTGTTACAGCCAATTCACATCTTTAATTAATCTTCAACATATATCCTTTCAGATGCTGAGTACCAGCTTGTCAAGTAAGCAGTCCATAAGCTATGTTGAAGCTTACATTCTCACTGAGCCAGCCATTTATGTCAGTTATGTCAGCTTATGTCACCTAATTAGTTAGCTATATTATGCACACTCCTAGTTAGAGAGCTATATTGTATGCACCCTTAGTTAGCTAACTATATTGTATACAGCCCTGATTAGTTAGCTATATGGTATACACCCCTAGTTACCTAACTATATTGTATACAGCCCTGATTAGTTAGCTATATGATATACACCCATAGTTAGCTAACTATATTGTATACAGCCCTGATTAGTTATCTATATGGTATAAACCCCTAGTTAGCTGACTATATTGTATACAACCCTGATTAGTTAGCTATATGATATACACCCATAGCTAGCTAACTATATTGTATACAGCCCTGATTAGTTAGCTATATGATATACACCCCTAGTTACCTAACTATATTGTATACAGCCCTGATTAGTTAGCTATATGATATACACCCCTAGTTAGGTAATTATGTTGTATACAACCCTGATTAGTTAGCTATATAATATACACCCCTAGTTAGCTAACTTTATTGTATACAGCCCTGATTAGTTAGCTATATGGTATACACCCCTAGTTAGCTAACTTTATTGTATACAACCCTGATTAGTTAGCTATATGATATACACCCCTAGTTAGCTAAGTATGTTGTATATAGTTTTGCGCTTTAAAGGCACATATTTCTTAGCTTGTAGCTGCGGCAAATAGCAGGAATGTAGCTGGAGTTCACCCTGCCCATCATCTCCTCACCCCTATTACTACTTTCATCTATACACCCCTATTTCTACCTTCATCCATACACCCCTATTACTACCTTCATCCATACACTCCTATTACTACCTTCATCCATACACTCCTATTACTACCTTCATCCATACACTCCTATTACTACCTTCATCCATACACTCCTATTACTACCTTCATCCATACACTCCTATTACTACCTTCATCCATACACCCCTATTACTACCTTCATCTATACACTCCTATTACTACCTTCATCCATACACCCCTATTACTACCTTTGTTCGTACACTCCTATTACTACCTTCATCCATACACCCCTATTACTACGTTCATCCATAAACCCCTATTACTACCTTCATCCATACACCCCTATTATTACCTTCGTTCATACACTCCTATTACTACCTTTGTTCATACACTCCTATTACTACCTTCATCCATACACCCCTATTACTACCTTCATCCATACACCCCTATTACTACCTTCATCCTTACACCCCTATTACTACCTTTGTTCGTACACTCCTATTACTACCTTCATCCATACACCCCTATTAGAACCTTCATCCATACACCCCTATTACTACCTTCATTCATACACTCCTAGATTGTTATATGACTCACCGAGTAGAACAGCTTTTTAACCTTGTAAAATCGACAAGACATATGGCCTATGGAAATGCTTACACAAATGCAATGCTTTCTTACATTCCCTTGTCACCTCTTGAAACACAATAAAAGGCGAGCCAACTGCAGTCAGAGCGTCACAAGGCTCTGCACACCCTGATAGAAACATAGTGAAGAAGTCTGTGTTAGGGAAGCTAGCTTTTGTTGGTAAGCTCATTCTTTTGCGGTCTTGTTAGACAGTTTTATATGAGATAAAGTCTCAACTGCTTATAAAAACTTTTGCTTGTAGTTTTTGGTCTGATCACTCGAGGAAGCTTGAAAGCTGAACACTGTCGGAAGCTTGAAAGCTCATGAATGGCTAATTGACTAGACTCAGTTTTTACAGCAAGCGAAAATAACATTTTCACATCAAGCATAGCTATATCTTTCAAGTGGCTTGAGAATTTTGTTACTTAGCTATTGTCTGCTAGAATACCCAGCTTTCCTTGTTATAGACGAATTGTGCTATGAGCAGACAGTTGCACTTGATTGCGGCGTTAAGTACTTTCTCAAAAAGATAGTCTCACTTAAAAATCCACAAGATAGTTTTGCAAAAATAAAAAAGATTTTTGCTTTGATCTTCTTTAAAGGTTAGAGATGATATGACAGAAATCACATTCCTATCTGCTTGAGCACTTTCATTTTCAAATTTAACACAATATTTTCTATAATTAAAAATACATTTTCTACGTGTTCAGCAACAAATAATAAAGTGCTAAAAAGAATAATTGCTGAAACATTTGTGAATTTCACCTCAAAAAAATAGTTAAATTTGTGTATTGAATCAAAAATTATTTGTATTGTCAAAAAATAACTGTGTATTGCAAGGAAATATATGTGTATTGCAGGAAAGTACTTGTGTATGGTAGGGAAATATATGCGTATTACAGGGAAATATATGTGTATTGCAAAGAAATAGAAGCGTATTACAAGGAAATATATGCGTATTGCAGGAAAATATATGCGTATTGCAGAGAAATATATGCGTATTGCAAGGATATATGTGTATTGCAAGGAAATATATGCGTATAGCAGAGAAATATATGCGTATTGCAAGGAAATACGTATATGTGTATTGCAGGGAAATAGATGTGTATAGCAGGGAAATATATGTGTATTGCAGAGAAATAGATGTGTATTGCAAGGAAATACGTATATGTGTATTGCAGGGAAATAGATGTGTATTGCAAGGAAATATATGTGTATTGCAGGGAAATAGATGTGTATCGCAAGGAAATATATGTGTATTGCAGGGAAATAGATGTGTATTGCAAGGAAATATATGTGTATTGCAGGGAAATAGATGTGTATTGCAAGGAAATATATGTGTATTGCAGAGAAATATATGTGTATTGCAGAGAAATATATGTGTATTGCAGAGAAATAGATGTGTATTGCAAGGAAATATATGTGTATTGCAGGGAAATAGATGTGTATTGCAAGGAAATGTATGTGTATTGCAGGGAAATAGATGTGTATCGCAAGGAAATATATGTGTATTGCAGGGAAATAGATGTGTATTGCAAGGAAATATATGTGTATTGCAGAGAAATAGATGTGTATTGCAGAGAAATATATGTGTATTGCAGAGAAATAGATGTGTATTGCAAGGAAATATATGTGTATTGCAGAGAAATAGATGTGTATTGCAAGGAAATATATGTGTATTGCAGGGAAATAGATGTGTATCGCAAGGAAATATATGTGTATTGCAGGGAAATATATGTGTATTGCAGGGAAATATATGTGTATTGCAAGGAAATATATGCATATTATAAAATTTTCAAATATTAGTCAGCGTCTTCCCTTGTATTTGAAAATGTAATTGTGTGTTAGAAAAGTGTTTTTTTGCAGAAAAGTATTTTCTACAGAGAAATATTTTTATTTTACAGAATTCACTCCAGCCAACAGGGAAGCTTGTATGATGAAGTCTGTGATCCCACTGTTGTTATTAGCCTTAGTTTCCACGCTTATCGTCTCTGCGCATTCTGACCCCGTAGAAGACTACCTGCGTGCGAGAGCTGAGGATTCTAGTGAGGTGTGTTCCCTTTTATAAATGATATACACGTCTCTAAAATATCGATGCGCTTATCAACTTGTGTCTCACACATTGTATTAGACTTCAACTTAAATATAGTCGTCTTGCAAGCAGTTATAGAAACTACCGGTAGTTGCCTTGAAAGACAATAAGCACTCGCAGCCTCCCGTCAAACGGTAAAACCACCTCCGCTAACAAAATTATACAACATTCAATTTAGCCGAAACTTTTGCTTATAATTTTTATCACAATGCTGCTTCAAGCATTACATGTAAACAATACGTGCTGTCGCCTGACTTGTTAAATCTGTTTGTTACTGTAGCGATTTTGTAATGTAACCAGTGGCATAGGAATGCTGAAGAGAAACACTGAATGAAACACGTGCAGCTATAAATGCTATCTGATGATAAGACCGCTCGCTGACGTACTTGAAGGTCTAAAATGTCATTCCTCTGTTTGGCAATGCTTCCGGCACTTCTCTGTCTAGCATCCTGCGAGGATTCAATGCAGTTGCTCGCGTCAAAAAGGATTAATAAAAGGTTGCTAGTGGTTCCTGAGCACGATCTGATAAACAACCTGCCGAGTACATTCCGCTCTTGGGACTTTTCTTTGCAGTTTGCTCAGTCTGCTCTCCGCTGCAGGAAATGTTTTTATGCAATACCTCATGGTTCTTACATTTGCGGGAAACGGAGTGTGTGGGCAGTTCACTGCAACAGCGGTCAGATTAGCGCATGCTCACATGCTAAACAGGCATGAGTGTGTCAACGTTGTTTTCCTGTCATTAGCCACCGTGTTAAAAACAAGGCCAACATTTCTAAAAAAATTAAATATGGCTTGCTAGTGGTTTAAAACTCCCAACCTGTAAACAACAGGCAGGGGTTCAATCCTTCGTTTTTTCGTGACGTCATTCTATCGTTGTCTGCCATCTTTATGGACAACTTTTATCGTTAAAAACACAAAGCTTCGGCAATTAACTATTGCAAACAATGCTTTTGTTCGCAAATTTTTTATTTTAGTATCAAAACAACACCAAATATACTATTAATCAAGAGAATGACGATCGTTTTCTACAAAGGTGGCGGCTTTTTCATGGACGAGCGCATGTGCAAACAGGGTGATGACGTAAAAAAATGATGGATTCCCAAGATATGCTGGTGGTGATAGGAATGACATCCAAATGTAAATTGCCATCCGCAACTGGGCATGTCTCTAGCTGTAAAGGTTTCCTTGCCACTGGGCTGTAGCATGTCTAGCCAAGATCGCATAGCCATTGTTTGTGCAATAATGCTTTTAAAATACGCGCATACAGTGAGCTAAATGTATTGCAGTAAACTGCAACAGTAAGCTAAACAGACCTACTCGATCTTCAAGAGATTGATAAAAAAAAACAGAAATCGTCTCATCTTTGAACATGCAAAGGTTAAAACAGTCAGATAATGCTTTTATCTCAAAAAGTTTTCTTTGCCATTTAACAGCTGTTTGGTCTCTCTAATCTTTTTTGAGATTCAAAATGTTATTTCACTCTCAAATGGTCTTCTTGACTTCAGTTAGAATTGAGTACTCACAGTTTGTCATGCTTCAGAGTTAGAAATCCGTCACGTGGCTCCAAGGTAAAGGAAAATTAAGAACGTGTATTTATTTAGTCAGCGAGCCAATCGTTGTTGAAGATGCTTAATGAATAGAAGTCAGCGGAAGCATGACTCATGCTCACGGTGAAGCAATTCTTATGCGACTGCAGATTGTATGTTGGCTTTGACATTGGCTGGTAGCTCATCCGTGAGACGGTAGTGTCTTTTCTTGGGCAACATTGTGTATAAGGCTCTGAATAACTATTCTAAAACTGCTCATACAGGGCTCATAGGTTATGAGCCCTGTATGAGCAGTTTTAGCATAGTTACAGGCGATCTCAACATCCTCGAGATGTCGCATTATTTAGTTTGTGATATCTGGCATCTGTCTTTCTTCTGCACCTCTTAACCTTGTATCATTTCAACCAACTTCTCTTCATACCACTCATTAACTCGCTGCATGATTTCTTCTCGAGTCTGCCTGTGTCCATAATGCCAATGTTTGGCAAGACTCTTATTCTGAGTCAAGATATCTTGTGTCTCATAGTTGGTGCACTAATCATTGATGTGCTCATTGTTGACGTGCACATAGTTGGTGTGCTCATTGTCAGTATGCTCATAGTTGGTATGCTCATTGTTGGTATGCTCATAGTTGGTATGCTCATTGTTGGTATGCTCATAGTTGGTATGCTCATTGTCAGTATGCTCATAGTTGGTATGCTCATTGTTGGTATGCTCATAGTTGGTATGCTCATTGTTGGTATGCTCATAGTTGGTATGCTCATTGTCAGTATGCTCATTGTTAGTATGCTCATAGTTGGTATGCTCATTGTCAGTATGCTCATAGTTGGTATGCTCATTGTTGGTATGCTCATAGTTGGTATGCTCATTGTTGGTATGTTCATTGTTGGTATGCTCATAGTTGGTATGCTCATAGTTGGTATGCTCATAGTCAGTATGCTCATTGTTAGTATGCTCATAGTTGGTGTGCTCATAGTTGGTATGCTCATAGTTGGTATGCTCATAGTTGGTATGCTCAGTGTTGGTATGCTCATAGTTGGTATGCTCATAGTCAGTATGCTCATTGTTAGTATGCTCATAGTTGGTATGCTCATTGTCAGTATACTCATAGTTGGTATGCTCATTGTTGGTATGTTCATTGTTGGTATGCTCATAGTTGGTATGCTCATAGTTGGTATGCTCATAGTCAGTATGCTCATTGTTAGTATGCTCATAGTTGGTGTGCTCATAGTTGGTATGCTCATAGTTGGTATGCTCATAGTTGGTATGCTCAGTGTTGGTATGCTCATAGTTGGTATGCTCATAGTCAGTATGCTCATTGTTAGTATGCTCATAGTTGGTATGCTCATTGTCAGTATACTCATAGTTGGTATGCTCATTGTTGGTATGCTCATAGTTGGTATGCTCATTGTCAGTATGCTCATAGTTGGTATGCTCATTGTTGGTATGCTCATAGTTGGTATGCTCATAGTTGGTATGCTCATTGTTAGTATGCTCATAGTCAGTACGCTCATTGTTAGTGTGCTCATTGTTAGTATGCTAATTGTTGGTATGCTCATAGTTGGTATGTTCATAGTTGGTATGCTCATAGTCGGTATGCTCATAGTCGGTATGCTCATAGTTGATATGCTCATTGTTAGTGTGCTCATTGTTGGTATGCTCATTGTTGGTATGCTCATAGTTGGTATGCTCATAGTCGGTATGCTCATAGTTGGTATGCTCATAGTTGGTATGCTCATAATCGGTATGCTCATAGTTGGTGTGCTCATAGTTGGTATGCTCATAGTTGATATGCTCATTGTTAGTGTGCTCATTGTTGGTATGCTCATTATTGGTATGCTCATTGTTGGTATGTTCATTGTTGGTGTGTTCATAGCTGTGTACACCCTAAGTTAAACTTGCCCACACAAAAAATGTCTTATATCTAAAAAGGTTGTTGCAACTAAAAACTTAAATGATTTTGTTGGCGAGATTACTTGTTAATACCGTATACTCCTTCTCTTTACAACATGGACCCTCTGACAACTCACGACTGTATTCCTCATTGGTATCTAGATAGGTTCAGTGGTTGTGTCACTGAGGTACACACAACCTTACTCATTTTATGCCTAGTGCAGTTCGCAGGTCGCTACGGTGGCTTTACACAACACAATACGATTACTACAGCAACTTCCCATGACAGAATACGACAACTACAGCAACTTTACATGACAGAATATGATCACTACAGCAACTTCACATGACAGAATAGGACTACTACAGCAACTTCACATGACAGAATATGATCACTACAGCAACTTCACTCAACAGAATATGGCTCTTTCAACAAGTCTCTCTGCCTCAGTTGAATGTCACTATTAATATAATAATATTACTTGCACAAATTATTTAAAAACTGAAAGGTCGCATTTTATAAATATGAGTTTAGTTTGGTTCAACACTGTTGACATGTAAACATGATATACTCTGTCATGTTGCATACTTTTGCTTTAGGGCCTCTGTAAGCGTACAGAAGCCTCGAACTTTTTCTAGTTCACCTATGGATCCTTTGCTTGAAGTCATGTTTTCCTCTTTGTCAGTGGTTTCAATGTGATTTCAAGGTGGTGATTAGCAAGCCAGCACTTGACATGGATGCCTGTCGACAAGGTTGCCTCAATTACGAAGTAGCGAAATGTTCTACAGCTCTTGGGAAGCAATTGAGTTTAAGATGCTTTCAAATCTCTGAAATGCCCGACGTGAGATCAGACTGCACCGAGTTCTGCGCCAAGGCTCTTGCTATAGTGAGAATGAATGAATAATTGTATGAACAATCATTTATGTTGTCTTTCAGAGTCCTTGTGAACCATTACGCGTTATGTGGAATAACCTCTTTAAATATTCGTGATATATTATATTTATATATTTAATCCAAAAGCTTAATAAAGTTACATCTTACCATGGCAACACTTACTAAGCTTGCCCCAAAGTCGTGGTAGGAGTGTGAGCAAACCTGACTATGCATGATAACCCTCTACTGCTCCATAAAGAAGCCATGCATAGCACATAGTAAACACATAGCAAGTTGAGTGTATCTGCCATGTATAGCACACAGTATGCACTTAGCAAGTTGAGTGTATCTGCCATGTATAGCGCATAGTAAGCACTTAGCAAGTTGAGTGTATCTGCCATATATAGCACATAGTAGGCACCTAGCAAGTTGAGTGTATCTGCCATGTATAGCACATAGTATGCACTTAGCAAGTTGAGTGTATCTGCCATATATAGCACACAGTAAACACTTAGCAAGTTGAGTGTATCTGCCATATATAGCACATAGTAGGCACCTAGCAAGTTGAGTGTATCTGCCATGTATAGCACACAGTAAGCACTTAGCAAGTTGAGTGTATCTGCCATTTATAGCGCATATACCTGTAGTAATATATATAGTACTATATGTATATGTACTATATGTGTATATGTATACTACATATATAGTCAGAGGCCGAGTTCTCCAGCAGTAGCTGCATGTCAGAGGCAGAGTTGTCCGATGTAAAATGTCCAATGTACAAACAATGTAAAATTGTACATTTTACATGTACAATGTAAAATGTACATGTATATTTCACATTTCCGTAATTTTCCTATGAAATAAGGAATAGCAGGAAATAGTAATGTGATATTCATCACATCGCATTACCCGCACTGTGGTAGACGTTACTGCATAGCGGACAATCTTCTTACCCAAACAATTTACTCTCAATAAGTACAATTTTTTACCAAAATTCATATTCTCTCTTTTGCTAAACCCTCAATTAAGATAATAAACATTAGTTCAGAAAACAATTTTTTCTATATATACCTACTAGCTCCAAATGTATCCAGCGAGCTCGAAAATAGATTATTTTTGTCATGAGTTGATCAATGGTCCTGGCCTATTTAAACGCCACCTCTATTTGACCGTCACCCTAAAAAATGGGTTGAAAAATAAAGTGCCATTCTCCATTTGAACGCCTCCTCCATTTCACCCCTACTTTAGAATTCTTTGATCTTTACGAGCCCTTAGTATTGACTGATCAGTAGAAAAGTGTCCACACATCGTATTAATAATGATTCGTTTACATCATTAACAATCAATTCTCTCGTTGTCCAAATCCAAAGCTTTTCGCTTTGTTTTTTGTTAAAACTTTGAAAGTATCACCATAAAAATAATTAATAACTGTCTCAGACTAATAGTAGTTTCTTGTTTAACGCGGTCTTGATGTTTCCAAGTACATGTACATGCAAATAAAAATTTACGATGGTAAACAAATGACTAGTTTTAGGGTCAATCAGTCAATGTTGCATTTACCGAGCAAAACTTTTGTGCATTGCATTTGTACTAAATGCAATGCGCAAAAGTATTGCTATGCCAAAAAATTGTTTGGACCAATATCAACTAGTTCAGTAGTGCAGAAGAAGAGTTGAAGTCAGAAGACATTGTGGAAAGTATTGGACAACCACAAGATGTTTGTTCCATCTAGAGCAACAATCAGAACACAGCTATCTGAGCAAACGATGCTAATATTATTATTTTAAAAACGTTAATTTTTAATTCTGTACGTAATATAAGTATGGTTCATGTTCATGAATATATATATACATATATTTGTAGCATTTGATCGATTACCATTATATAACTTATAAATATGCAGATTTATAGCATGTTATTTAATAGCGTCCTTGCTGCTATCTTAACACGGCTTACAATGGATCGATGCTCATAACTCAACTTCTGTTGCACATAAAAAACTATTTTTGGCTGCAAACTGCAGCAAATGTATCAATGCGTGCAACAAGCTCTTATTCAACATTGTTAAATATAAAATAAAAATATGCCTTCAAATTTAGAGTGAAATAAAAAATTGAAAGTTCTAACTAATTACAAAGCATGGCGAATGCTATAATATCATTGTAGGTTAATTGCAACGGATAACAACAACTGGTAGAGATATTTCTTGGCGTTCCCAATGCATATTTTATTTAGAGACCTTTTTAGCAGATTTATTTCATTTCGAAAGGTTTCATATCGGTTCACCAAAAAAAGGAAGGTGCCGCCAGGTAAAATATAGGCAATATTCGCTTTGGCCGTAAAAAGGCAAATTTATCTTACCAAAATTCTGACGAGCCATGTAAAAAATACAATGCCAGCCTCCATTTGACTGCCACTAGAGAGGAAGGGTTGAAAAATAGAGCGCGGTAGCCCTCAATTAGAGGTTTTACAGTACCTTTCACCAATACCTTTCTGAAAAGTAAATTAATTCTTTTCAATTCCTTTATGACATCTCTATTGTTGTAACTAAGAAAGATGCTCTTTGCAGTCTTACTCAAATGATAGACCAATTATAATGGTTCAAAAATTTTACACAGAGACAGGATCCTCACCTTTTCTATTGAATAAACATCAGCATATTTCAAAAGCCTAGGTTACTGCTGTTTGGAGAAAATCTTTCGCATGACATCATGCGTTGGAACACGGAGAACATCAGCAAAACTCTTGCTCACCCATGACGTTTATTTTGTTATGCGAGTAAACTTACACATGGTGTACCTCTATCTTGTTATGCGAGTAAACTTACACATGGTGTACATCTATCTTGCTATACGAGTAAACTTACACATGGTGTACATCTATCTTGTTATGCGAGTAAACTTACACATGGCGTACATCTATCTTGTTATGCGAGTAAACTTACACATTGTGTACCTCTATCTTGCTATACGAGTACACTTACACATGGTGTACATCTATCTTGCTATGTGAGTAAACTTACACATGGTGTACCTCTATCTTGCTATGCGAGTAAACTTACACATGGTGTACATCTATCTCGCTATGCGAGTAAACTTACACATAGTGTTCATCTATCTTGTTATGCAAGTAAACTTACACATGGTGTACATCTATCTTGTTATGCGAGTAAACTTACACATGGTGTACATCTATCTTGTTATGCGAGTAAACTTACACATAGTGTACATCTATCTTGCTATGCGAGTAAACTTACACATGGTGTACCTCTATCTTGCTATGCGAGTAAACTTACACATAGTGTTCATCTATCTTGTCATGCGAGTAAACTTACACATAGTGTACATCTATCTTGCTATGCGAGTAAACTTACACATGGTGTACATCTATCTTGCTATGCGAGTAAACTTACACATGGTGTACATCTATCTTGTTATGCGAGTAAACTTACACATGGTGTACATCTATCTTGTTATGCAAGTAAACTTACACATGGTGTACCTCTATCTTGCTATGCGAGTAAACTTACACATGGTGTACCTCTATCTTGCTATGCGAGTAAACTTACACATGGTGTACATCTATCTAGTTATACAAGTAAACTTACACATGGTGTACATCTATCTTGTTATACAAGTAAACTTACACATAGTGTACCTTTATCTTGCTATGCGAGTAAACTTACACATGGTGTACATCTATCTTATTATACAAGTAAACTTACACATGGCGTACATCTATCTTGTCATGCGAGTAAACTTACACATGGTGTACATCTATCTTGTTATGCGAGTAAACTTACACATGGTGTACCTCTACCTTGCTATGCGAGTAAACTTACACAAGGTGTACATCTATCTTGCTATACGAGTAAACTTACACATAGTGTACCTCTATCTTGTTATGCGAGTACACTTACACATGGTGTACATCTATCTTGTTATGCGAGTAAACTTACACATGGTGTACATCTATCTTGCTATGCGAGTAAACTTACACATGGTGTACATCTATCTTGTTATGCGAGTAAACTTACACATGGTGTACATCTATCTTGTTATGCGAGTAAACATGAGAAACTAAATGAAACATGCGCAGTGAAATAAATTGAACTCTCCATCTGAGCATTTTTCATATAAATGTTGGTTCGGGCAAGACCATCTTGAAATCCATGTATCAAAAAACCTGCTCATGGCATACTAGCATGGAAATATTGCAAGGGCCTAGTGAATAATGTTCAGCCAACTTCATGCCTATCAGATGAACACGCAGGAGTCTATATTTAACATCCATTTCTAGATTTGATGGTATATATAAGATTCTCAAGCAATATTATAATGTGAAGTAAAAACTTCGGCAAAAGGCTAATGACCATATTTCTGAAATTCCCACTCTCTGTTGTCCAGAGGACAAACTTGCCGAGTCTTCAGCCACCGGGAAATGCAGTGAAAATGGAAGGCGTGCTACAAAGAGAACAGAAGCTAGTTGACACCAGATCTTGTCAGTTATATAGTACCAAAGGGGTACCTCTATTATTCATAATAGCAGCAAAGGGGTATCTCTATTATATATAATGGTACCAAAGGGGTATCTCTATTATATATAATGGTACCAAAGGGGTATCTCTATTATATATAATAGTACCAAAGGGGTATCTCTATTATATATAACGGTACCAAAGGGGTATCGCTATTATATATAATAGTACTAAAGGGGTAACTCTATTATATATAATAGTACCCTGGCAGTTTAGCTGCTGCGAGAGATCATCAGGTGCGCCGATAAATCAAAGAGAATAAGTAGCTGCACAAATCTTCAGAAATGTTTGAAGGCAGACGATTGGTGGATGTATTAGTGTTAGTCTACCGATCCGAATGTCACAATTTGGAATATCATTGAAATCAATCTTTCATCCTACTATCTAACTCTGGTTCCAGATGAATAGACAAATGGACAGACAACTCCCTTAGTACAGTTGAATATATATTTTATTTTACTTTGTATTGGACATGTACAATATTTTTTATTTCTTTTTTCCAGCATAGACATTGCTGTCTAAAAAAGTGACAAATTCATTTGAATAGACATTAAAGTTACCGTAATCATTAGCCCTAAACCAAGTAAAAGTGATAAAGGAGACGAAGTTGTTAAACCAATAGTACCACAGTTACTTACATACAGTTACTGTACAGTCATTACCGTGAAAGCTCTATTTGAATGCCACCTCTATTTGAGCGCCGCTTCTATTAGACCGATACTATTTGATATTCTTAATCTTTACAAACCCATAATAGCAAATTGATCAGTAGAAGTGCCAACAAAACGAATCGTACTAACTGTACTAATAATGACTGGATTACATCAATAATTAGCTCGTTCGTTGTTTCTGTTCGAAACAAAGTCCGTTATCCAACTCCAAATCTTAAGGTTTTTTCGTTAAAAACTTTGATTGCAACATCATAGAAATAATTAGTAACTGTATCAGGCTAATAGTAGTTCTTTTTTACTGTGGTCTTGATATTTCGATGTATGTAGGAAAAAGTTTCCGCATTTATGATAGAAAATGTGCTATTACGTACTTTGAGGCTAATATTTTGAGGCCAATATTTTGATGTCTGCCTTCATGTTAGAGATAGGCTGAATTTTGGAATCATGTGTACTTGCAACAATGCGACCATTTAGCACGCAAACATCATACACAGAATTTCCTTGCGGTAAGCCCACATCTAGTGCCCGCTCAACCCGAATAAAAACCGGTCTACTTACATTGCATATGCCCCAAGCAACAGTGCATTCTTCACTCGTGGCAGAAGCTTGGTTGGCTTGACACTCTATACAAAGATCCATAATATGGTTCCTACAGATGGCACAGTTGTCCACAACTATATCCCAAGCCCAGAGTGCAACAGCACTCCACTGTAAAGACAAAACACATCCCTTGTTGCTATTTCCGACTACTTCCGGCAGCATGATTGGACTTACCATAACCAAACCACAGTTCATGGCTGTTATCAGTAGTGGAAGGTAGGGCAATTTGGGTCATGAGGCAATTGGGCCAAGTCACATATGTGGAGTTGAATTTTATGTTTGTTTTTTTTTGTTGGGTCGCCGACAACATCTTAGGTTAAGGTTATTTTCTACCATTATTTAGTAACGAACATTTAGCAGGTTAGAGTTTTATTTGACATTCACTACTACAATAGAGGCTCCTATAACGTATACTTCCTACAATGTAAATTCCAGATAACATAAAAACTTTATGTGAAGTTTTTGCTTCATACGACATAAAAAATTTCCTATTGAGTAGTGCCCAGTCGAGTGAGCTTTCAAACTCTATTTGAATGTGAATCCATCTTGCTGCACTTGCGGGAAAAATGACATGCGCATAGCGTTACATCTATTATATATAATATTTCATGACATTCTAGTTCATCGTAATAGATCGCCAAATGTGTCAACAAAACAGATACATGTACAGTGCACCCTCAGGACACGAATACCCTGATATACGATTTTTTTATCTTATGAAGTGGAACATGATAATTTTTTCACATCACCATACAAATCGTATTTCACCATAGGGTAAAGCCGTTTTTGGCAGGATTGTGACGCGCGGGACATTTGAACGCTTCCTCGCATACCTCTCAGCTCAGATGCGAAATTTTGGTGTCATTCATACTGTTTTAGAAAGTACTTGACATCAACTACTACTGAATGAGATTTCATCCTTGTCATGAAATGTGTTAACAAATTATGAATCATTGAAGCTGGTGTGACGCGCGGGACCATAATTTGACATGAAAAACTACTCTTTGATCAATTGGAAAAATCTTCTGAATTTTTGAACTCATAACATTATTATTTGACAAGCGCAAAGCTCTTTTGTCCTTCTGCTAGGAATACATACCATTTTGTTTCCAGGCCCAAGTTTAATGACTCTGTGAGGTTTGAAAGAAGACAACCACCTGTGACGCGCGGGACTGTGACGCGCGGGACAAAAATAACATCATGAAAAATTAAACATTTTTCTATGTTTTGTTGTTGTTAGACCACAAATTGCCATGAGTTGTAATTGTAACAGTGAATATATTTGTATTAAACCCACTAGTAATTAATATTATTATATATTGCATTTATTTTATTTAAACATAAAACATATATAACCTAAAGATTGTCAGACTTTCATGCAGTAAACCATTTTTTTTAAATCAGCATGATTCATTTTCCATTTTACACAGTTCTTTTCAGTAGCTGGTGGAGCGTAGTAGGCATTTCCAAAGAACAGACACTAGCCTGCCGCAGTCCCAGTAGAGCTGAATCCGCATTTTCGCAGTATTTGCAAGCACAGACAATTTGACCATACATGTCTAGAAACTGGCTTGCAATTTACTGGGCGCAACTCTTTTTAAATTTACTAAGGCCAACCTTAATATCTGGATATTCCTCCTTGAAAATCTCAAAGATGTCACTTAACGTGTAGTTCAGTGTTTCCGAAGTTTTCATCGCTTACCAGTCTTGTCTTTTACACTGATGGTATCCTTCTGGCTTGGCATTTCTCGACTGATCTTACTGTCCCGGTAGAAAGAAGTTATCTTCTCCACTGTTGATTCAAGTAGCTTGTTCCGTGGCTGAAAATTCGTTCGCGCTTTTGGTTTAGGCAGACAAACTGCCTGGAGGGCAATATCCTGTTTGGTCGGGCTCATCATGGACAGCTATTTACCAATCAAAAGAGCTTTTCTCCATGGAAAGTGTGGCAATGCTGTCTGTAGCTTTTTTCTCGCTCCTCATTCAGACAGTCAGCTTAAAAATATGGAAGAGGTGCTTGTTCCTGGTGTTGAATTAGCTTCTGCCTCTTAGCGCGATATTTGGCCTTTCTCTCTTTCCTTGGCACGCTTTGCTTCTAAATCTGATGGAGCCATACGAAATCTCTTTCTCTCCCTGTGCTATCTACACCTAAATAATCATAAAACTGTACACTAATATTCATTACAGATTAAACCATATTATGTACATATCATATACATGTATATGGCATGAAACCTGTTGAATGTTTACTCAAATTCGTGATTCACCTTACATCATCAAACCACAAGTAGTGTGATTGATAAAAAATGTTGTACGTACTTGTGTATACTTGCTCAGAAATGTATAATAGGCATTAAATATATTTTACCTTTCATTCTCTAGTTTCCTGAATGCTTTAAATCCATGTTGTGCTATGAAAATTTCTCTACTCTTACGCTTACGATCCATCGAATTAGGCATCTTGCAAGCAAATGACATCTAACATAACGCCAAGTATGGCATGACGCTGAGCGTTATGTTGAGTGTGGTGTTATTCTGTCAGCCTTGCCTGACAGGGAGGATGGCATGTTTAGTATGGTGTCATTTTGGCAGTATTACCATACCGAGAGGAAGTGTAGCATGATTTTAACAGCAGTTTGGCAGTCATTGGAACACATGCCAGTTTGAAAGTGTGAAAAAAGCAAACGTACTCTCTCTGAAAAATTCTTAGTGTTTATGAGGGAAACCTACTTTCTCTACTGACTGAAAATTAAATGCATGAGTGGAAAGTAATTTTTGTAACCATACTTTACAAATACACATTTGGTTCAAGGATTACCTCGTGATTTGCATGCTAGGTATGTGTGTGTGTATCAAAAGAGTAATCTTGACAAGCTACATATTTTGAGTTACAAAACTTCATAAAATAATTCTAATTCATTATTTTTCTCAAAGAAACTGGCTTTTAAGACTTGGAATATCCAGCATTACTTTCAAATACCAGAGTATCAAAGAGAACTCCCAAACAAAGGCAGGCATCACCATATTATTAAAAATGTCCCGCGCGTCACAAATACTTCCATGTACCTATAAAACTATAACTTGCAGTATCTTCAGCAAATTGGCGCGTTTGGCTAAGCTATAGCAGCCCAAAATCGAATTATAGATGAGAATTTTTTATCTCAGATAGCTTTGAAAGAACAGGCTGCAACTAAATGCACTTAAATTGTGACGCGCGGGACAAACTAATTTTTGCTTGCCTAAATGGTAAGGAAAAATTTGCATTTGCTAGGAAAAAACACCTGGGCTATAAAATCCACTATAGTATTGATTATAAAATGGAAGAAAAATTTATTTCAGAATGAATTGCAAAGTTTGAGAAGAGATGATCAATTGTCCCGCGCGTCACACACCATACCAGAAAAACCTACTTGCATGCCCAATATCTTCATAAGAGAAGATTTCATTATGAAAACTTTTGTGTTTCCACATGTCTGAACATGTTTGCTTGCCAATTAACTAAAAATTATGGTTGCTAAAGGCAGAAAAAAAATTGCCTTTGTGTGTGACACCATGCTTGGCCTTGCCCCATACATATTCAACAAAATTTTCGCCTAAGTTCAAATTTGGCAGTCGGTGTGCTTATTATGTTCGTAGAAATAACAAAAAAGCCCAAATGTTGTTCGGCCAAACTATTTTTACAACGCCTGAAAGAGACACAATGACCGATTTCTCTCAGTTCAGTAATT
Organism: Watersipora subatra; assembly: GCF_963576615.1. Taxonomy (NCBI): domain Eukaryota; kingdom Metazoa; phylum Bryozoa; class Gymnolaemata; order Cheilostomatida; family Watersiporidae; genus Watersipora; species Watersipora subatra. Next base: position 40,027,797 of record NC_088715.1, read on the forward strand.
TTTGTGTGTCAAATGCTAAATTTTTTCCCTTAAAACCAGTAGCAAAGTTGGAGTTGCAATCCCTTCAAACAGAAGGTCAGTGGTAAGACAACATTTCTTAACCTGCTAACAAAAATCCAGCTAACAAAACAGCATCATTCAGGCTTTCATACCGAATTAGGTTGAAAAAAGTTTTCAACAGGTCAGCTAAAAAGTTTTAGTGAAAGTGAAGACAGAAACTGACAGGTGATAAAAATTTAGTAATAAAAAGTTGAAATACAGTAAAATAGCTAAAAATACATACTAGGACTTAACTTTAAGGGTGTGCTTTTTTCAAGCTAAACTAATTTGAGATGACTAATTTAAAGTTTATGTTATACGTACTTCTGTCTTAAAAGTAAGAACTCCCTACTGTACATTCTAATGTTAAATTTTATTACATACATACTGCACATGGCATATTATGTTACATTTTATTGCAGATCATAATCACTGAATACAATAAAGTAACTGTAAGTAATGTTACTAAGATTGTTACAAAATAGTGTTAACATACTATTTGGTTACTAATTTTCAATGTGTACAGTAATTATATAAAATTTTGATGATTTTTACCAGGGGATGTTTGCATCATATAACTACTATGGTTTCTATACCCCAGCATACAATTTTTTAATCATATGATGGCAGTCCTGGAATGGATCAAAATCGTATCCTGAGGATGCACTAATAGGTTGCTGCGTAGGTTTTTATAAACATTTGAAGGCGATCGATTGATGCAGGTGTTACAGCGTCGGTCCACCAATTTCAATGTCACGAGTATCGTCAAAAGTTATCTTTTATCCTAACCTTGACCCCTGGATACAGATAGACGATGAACAGGTATCACCTCTTTTTATAGTAAAAATATTTTTGTTGTTTCACTTTATTGTAGATGTATAAAAAATTTGTTATTAGTTTTACTATGCAGAGTTGACCTTGCTGTTCAGAAAGAATAAGCAAATCATAGAAAACTATTGCAAACTTATCACAATTGTTTTATAAAACCAGTGAGATTGATCAGAAAAAGAAAAAATTTGCCGAGAACAACCAATAATACTGTAGTTACAGTACAGCCCACAAATTAGAAAACTTGAGTCAAATTATAGCCTTTTGTAAGGCCAAAGAGGTGAGTTGTGAACAATCTTGGAACAGATTAGGCAATTTACCTATAACTATACCTATGCCATATGTTACTGTTCTTATTACTTAAAATCCCTATAACGTAAATGTTCCTGGAACGAATTATTTACATCATAGGAGCACCTACTGTGTTTTATATCAAACTAATGAAATGGCCAGCGTTGCACAGGTATTAAAAATCAGCTTATATACAGTGAGAGGTAATGTAGTTGTCTGTCATTGCCAATGGCTAATTTGATTAGGCTTACTAAAAAGAGCCTTGGGAACAACCATAAAATTATGTTGCGCCATAACGGAGAGCGATAGCATATACCCAAATAGCGACATAAATCGCCCAAAGAATCCATGAATATCATGTAGCTTAATTGGTAAGGTATTTGCTTGGTGAATGGGAGGTTCGGAGATCAAATCTTCTGTGATACAGCTTCTTCATTTTAATAGCTATAGCCTGACAAACCGCAGGACACATAAACTTTGAGATTTATATAGATGTAAAATTTACCTGCCAAATTGTACTCTATGATTTTGGTAGAAAAAAACAGAAGTATTCCCATGACCAAACACAAACGAAGCGATTGTTTGGGAGCTTTATGATAGATGCATATGTGCACACAACTCACGAAAATTATTCATCATCACCGTCGCAAACCCTTGTACCGAAATCTCATCAGCAAATTTAACCATTTTTCAATTTCAAGTCGTTAAAGTATAATAACGAAACAAAACACATATAAACCTATTTAAATATGTTACCAAGTTTTTGAAATTTGTAGACAATATCCTAAACCTTATCCATCTGATCGGATTATACATAAATAGACAGATTAAGTTGGCCTAAAATCGTTATTAAACCTTGACCAAGCCTTATTTTTAGCAAAATTAAGACCGGCAAACGAAATGCCGAGCGACAGAGAATAGAACCATTAAGTCGTGCGCATTTCACGAAAAGAAATGTGCACATTTCACCAGTCTATGGCATTGTCCAATTGCCAAAGGTTTCTGTAATTAACGCAGAAGTACTGAAAAGCAATCATTTCTTTTTTGCCGATTTCAAAGTAACCAACTTTTATTAAAAATCATTATATTATATATATAATGATTTATATATAATGTATATATATACAATCATTATATATTAAAGCACTGAAAGTAAAGGAAATGACGATGATAAGTTTTCTAACGATTCTTATGAGATTATTACAATATTTAATTATAAGAATAATTATTCGATTTTATAAGATTTAATTATAAGAATAATCATTCGAATTTACAGGATCGAAGTATATAGTGACTGATGTTGGGCAATATGTTACTGTTATTACTTTTTATAAGTAGTTTTGTTAAATAGATTTTCTAAAAATCTATATAAATATCACAACTTTTTGATATTGGTTGCTGACGCTTTAAAATGTAAACAAAACTGTGCATTGGTTTTCTATTATTAATGTATTACTATATTAATAATATTGGTTGTTCTAATAATATTAGTGCATTTTACTTCTCATATTGCACTTCTCCTATTGCGGGGAAGAGATATAAACATATAATCTTTTCCTTTCATTATTGCTGTCTTTTGCACATAATAACACCCAGTACATTACAGCTACCTTTGCATTTATCCTATTGCACTGCAGTGCCATTTGACTGCTAATATTGCATTTCTCAACCATCGGTACCCTTTCTTTTTTCCAATATCACTTTGGTCGTGGGCTGTATGACAGGGGAACTTATAGTTTTATGTAATTCAGAATGACTAATGGCTAAAACTTCACAATTAAGTTAGCACATAAATACATGTATTTGTAGCTGCTAGAACAAATAGTGAAAACAAGTACATTTTGTGCAGAAAAAACAGCTGGGGCAAGTTGGGTCAATCTTGGTAGGGCAAGCTGGGCCACTGACCCAGCTTGCCCCACCAAGATTGGTCTATATGTATATACTAGCTGTGCTACCTTGCATTGCCCAGGTAATAAAAAAGTCTTCAGACAGAAAATTGATTTGTATTTAACATATAACAACATTTGCCATTCTAACTTTCAGACTATAGATGAGAGAAATGTTTTGTGTAGTTAAAATAAATTAAGAGAAAAAATAAAAACAACTGTAAAGGCTTTCAAACTTTGTCAAACAACTGTTACCTATAAACCACGAGGAAAATTTTTTGTGCAGGACAACTAAATAAATAAAACAACTGTAAAGGTTTTCAAACAACTGCAAATTTAAAATTTCATAACTTGAAAGTCTTTTGTTGAAATAAATTAGAAGGAAACATACAAATGTAAAGGTGTTTAAATGTAAATGTGAAATTATTAGCAAGTAATGGTAACATGCTAAATATAGTCTATTTTGCTACGATTACAATCCAAAATTATTTGATATAAGAATTATATGATTTCAGTTCGTTTCAGTGTTGGCCTGCAAAAAATGGCATGTAGGCTAATATCGTAGGCTATAGGTACTAATCATCATCATCATCAAAAATAGTGCCAAAATACTGTGTTAACCTTGGTAACTATAGGTACCTACTTGTAATGATTTGAGTGAATTTAGTGGTTATGATCTGCGTGCCCAAGATAATATAACATTACAATGTACTGTGTGGAGAGTTTTTACCTTCGAGACAAACGTATATCATAAACTCTGAATCTAACTTGAATGAATTTAGTTTACTAAACACATACTTGAAAGAAGTTTTAGTATGTATTTATGTATTTATAGTATGTATAACGGATACAGATGACTCGCCATGGCAAGTTCAGCGACGTATATAATTTTATCTTTTATTAATGTATATAATCAGTTCATAATTCGCCAAATTTTAAGTTCGAGATTAATTATCGTGGGCGGAATAAATTAGCCCTAACGAAAAAGACGAATAAGCATCGCGTTGCATATACTTACTGAAGTCCCAAAATATTTCTGAACAGAAGCATAGTAACTCGTTGACGATGAAAGCTAAAATAATTAGCACACGCATTGCGTATCCGTTATATTAAAACAACTTCGATCACTATGGTGTTCTAGCTCAGTGGTAGAGTGTCCGGATTGGAAAATTGTCATCAAATCGTCGTGAGTTCAAATCCGTCGCGACGCGTGATTTTAATAGCAAGATTTTAAGATCTACTAGCTGGAATGCGTACCAACATGTCCATTATATACACACATACTTTGAGATATAGATACAGACAGACATACATGTACTTTGAGAAATATACATATAGACCACATATAAGCCTAACAGATGAGAAGTTTTAGAACAGTGAATAGAGTCAATAGTCTTCGCACTTAACAGTTAAAGTCTTTGAAATAACTCCCGCGAATTTGCATACACCACTAAGGCACCACATAGAAAAGCTACTGTAAACATAAGAGAGCTAGGACTGCAATACTATTTGGCACTACAGAAAACAGCAGCTGAAAAATCCCAAGTAAAATGACAAAAAAAGGAAAAAGCTCAATACAAAGCTCAGATGAAAACCTTTGCAGACCGCTTTCAAAGACTAGTCCAGACAGTGATTTACTGGCGACAGAGACTGATAATAAAGAAATGGAGAAATCAGTTCGAATAGAAAAGTTTGTTTTAGTAAAGTTTGATGGAAATCACAAGTTATTTGTTTGTTTTAATGGTGACAAAATGTGAGGAATTGTTTGGCTGGTAATCTTTTACAAAAGGACCCTCAAGAAACGAACAGCAAACCTGAACTGGAAAGTGTGTCACCAGGAGATCCAACCAGGCCATTAAAAAATTACGGGTAGGGGTACTAAGGGCCCACTTTCTACAGTAACAACTACCAGAGCAGTAGGAAGTGTCAGCTTTGGTGTTAAGATACATGTAGATGTGAAGGAAATTTATGGAAAATTACGCTAATAATGCTTATTACGCCTAATAAAGGTAAGCTATAATGTTTTGTTAATAATATTACTTACGCATAATATCACATATGTACATGGCTACATGCGCATAACAATTATAAGTGTAAAATATATTTAAGGTGAATCCAAAATATACAGCAGTTGTAATTGTAAAGCATTATTGTGTCATAAAACTACTCTTCTGAATGCTTACCCCATTGTCAGACCTAACTTACCCCAAAACTGGGGTAAATTGGGACACACGACAACAAATTTTTAAACGAGCATTTTTTCATTCTGGCCAAATCTTGACCATTGCGGATTTCCAGTTCCATAGAACACACACTAGTCTATTTAAAGGAAAAGTTTAACAATTCTAGAGCTTCACTTTTGCCATATTTCGCATAAATGTGATTGTTGACCCAGCTTCCCCTATTCATTTCACTTGCAACTATTTACCTATTTTACATAGTGAGAGCGGCAACAAGAGTGTAGTCAGAGAGGCAACAAGAGTCTAGTCAGAGAGGCAACAAGAGTCTAGTCAGGGAGGCAACAAGAGTCTAGTCAGAGAGGCAACAAGAGTCTAGTCAGAGAGGCAACAAGAGTCTAGTCAGAGAGGCAACAAGAGTCTAGTCAGAGAGGCAACAAGAGTCTAGTCAGGGAGGCAACAAGAGTCTAGTCATGAAGACTCTTGTTGCCTCTATGACTAGACTTTTGTTGCCTCATCAACATCAATGACTCAGCTTCTCTCTTTTCCCAGAGAGCCTGCAGAGCTCTCTCTTTTCCCCGAGAGCCTGCAGAGCTCTCTCTTTTCCCCGAGAGCCTGCAGAGCTCGCTCTCTCTCTCTTTCCAGAGGGCCTGCTTAGGCACTCTTCCCTCAGCCTGCTGAGGAGTCTCTCGCTCCACCCGCCTATGAAGCCTCATTTTTCTTCCAACAGGCGAGCCCCTTCTACGCCACCATCTCAACTGCCAAAACTTTCTACCTATGGACTGTCACGACTCTCTTTGACTGTTGAGACTCAAAGCTATACGGGTCTGAGCAAACAAACATGGATGACCGTTCGAGTAAGGATGTAACTTTCATTAACTAATCTAACCTTGTCATTAATATTATTGTTTTAGAATTTTATTACTTGGGTATTCAATTGTTGGACATAAAAGGATAAAGTAACTTATACTGGTAAATATCAGTATTGCTTACAATAACTTAACACCTTCACTAGTACTTGAACCAGTAATAATGAAATTAGTTCCCACAAGCTATGCAAAAGTGCAGAAACTAAACAGTCAAAATAAAATAAAATTCATTGACAGCAATTTCAACACTGATGTTGTATGTGGATTCGGATTAGTTATGCATAACAATTTTTCCATATCGAAACTCGCGTATTATATCACCTACAAAAAAATTTTCATTTTGCTCACTAACGAGCCATCTTTCTCTGAAAAAAGGATCAAAAGCTTATTGCCGATTTCAGTAAACCAGATACAAGACAAAATCCTTGTGATAGAATAATTACTAAATAGATATACCTTTTTCACTTCGAAGCGCTTTTTAGTTCCTTTGTCTGAACTCGTGCCAGGCATTGGTTGGTCAACATCCATTTCTGTCATGACTAAAACAATAAGTGCAATTATGTCACAAACTTTTGTTGATACGTCCTATACTTTCGTATGCAACAATCTGACTGAATATTAGAGGAAGAACCTTATTCGACCATAGAGCTAGGAATTGCGCTAGAAGCATATATAGCGAATGCGCTTTTTATGTGGTACAATTCGAGTGCTAAGTTGTCCAGCCCTTCGTAGTTTTATTAAAGCTTCTCAAATAGCTCCATATTTGGCTATTACGATTAAAGTTGATAGAGGTTGATGAATCGGGGACAAATCTGATACGCGACGGCCGAAGACATACCACAAAAATCTTTGTCTGTGAAAACGTAAACATGTTGAGTTGCATGTTTTTGTGTTGAATGTTTTTATTTTATGTTCAACTTAAGACTACATTCTCCGGATATCGGGCTATTTGAGAGCGAAACCAATTAATATACTTTATACTAAACTTACTTTATATTAATAGACTTTATACTGGGACGCATTTACTAAGCTAAGCTGCTTTAACCCATTCAGGACTAATTAGTTATTGGTTGACTGCTCCCCCAGCCTAATTAATGTTTCACTAGCTTTACAATTAAAATAGAGCTACACAAAATTGAGTATAGCTAGAGTTCTTTTCAAAATAATCTTGATTTGTTTTTTGCAGCTTAACAAAGACATTCCAGGCTACAATTTAATATAAATTTTTGTGCACCTTTACAAATTCTACTAACCACAATTTCTAATAATTCTGTGAACTTTTTTGATCAAAATTGTTTTTTATGTTTCATAGCAGCTCACAAGCAGTTTTTTGGTACTGACATTGTTGGACCTATGTTAGATTGATAGCAAACTTTATCAGCAGCAAATAAAAAAGATTTCTCAATTTCAAGCAATAGAACAGGTGTTATTAGCTTCTAACCAACACTACGTCACTGATAGTTTTATCAATTATATAATCAAACAATTTGTTAATTTATATTGAAATGCATTGCAGAGGTTATTATGAATATATTATGCATAAAAAAGATACTCAAGTTACCAGCTAACAGACAATCAATCACCAGCAAAAAATAGGTGTGAAAATACAGTAAAATATATTGTAAAAAATACAGTAAAAATGAATATGCATGAAAACGAAACAATATATACATGTATAATATGGGTTTGTTCATAAAAAAATGATGACACGGTGAGAGTTATTTGATGCTAACTACACATGCATATTTGCTCCCATTATAAGTTAGTTGATGCAGTATTCATCAGATATTGGTGTTGAAGCCCTAGGCTCATCATCAACGGCATCATCACTCACAAGCACTTGACTGTCTTCACCTTCAAGTAGCAAATATGATCGGTAGTAAGCAACCTATTTGCTTTCAAACTTCTCGTACAGCCTAGAAAAAATTGTGCTTTAGTAGCTTTTCAGTGTAAATACCTGATAAAAAATTGAAAATAAGTAGTCTACTGCAGTTAACAATTGGTAATACAAATTGCAAATATTTTTTGATACTGTAGATATAAACACAGAAAGTCATGAAGATGATTACTGTGGTAAGTGTCCCCTATCAACCAATATTAAAGCCTAGTGGTTGGGGCTAGTTTATAGTAGATGTTGGGGTTGAGAACTATATGCTTGACTAATTGTGGGTTGAACAATTTGATATAAATGAAATAAGCAATTTTTATTATCTTGTAGTTCTACAAGGAAATCATAAAACTATTATTTATTATGGGGTAATAGAGTGATGAGTTCATGCTGCAAAAAGATCTAAATTTTATTTGATTGAAAATGTTATAATCATGTGTATCATGAAAAAATCCATATCTTACACTGTTAGAATAAAGCTTGTTAGAAACTCACAAGAAAAATTTCGGCTTTTTATCGTTTTTTTTCGGTAAAATTCTATAAATAGCCACATAAAACTTACCTTCTTCCATCAGAAAATTCTCATTTTCTTCTTAAACTTTACTTTTGTCGCTATTTTCTTCCCCCTGAGCTGATTACCACATCTAATTCACTTGAAAATTTTGCCATCGTTCGGATAAGCTTTTTCCAGAATGGCGATCAACAAATTTTCAAAACAGTTGATATCTATCACATAATTTGTTAGTTAAAACTTTCTTGTCTAATCACATATTTGATATCAAAATGATGCCCAGACTCTTAAATTTCGTTTGGTGAATGAATAAAACCGATGTACCTAAACAGCTAAGCAATAGAGCAAATCAAAGTTTAACCCGAAGACTTCAGGAACGGGCCCTGGAGAGCACAACTCTTCCCGAAGTGATCGAGAACAGTCCTGAATGGGTTAATTACCATAAGTGTTCAACTATTGTCAGATTAGCCATGTAATTCAAAAGCCAACTTGCGTGGAAAGCCTATTGACAAACACCCAGCCCTTGCTAGATATATATATGCAAAGGTGCTTCAGTGTTACAGTAGTTGGAAGAACAACAGCGTAGAGCAAGGAGTACGGACTACGAGCTACAAGACTGAGAATTCCGTTCCTAATCATAATTAAAAACAGTGGGGTAACATTAACTTACCTCTGTGCAGCTTTGTGTATACTTATATATCTTGACATTCTTGCATTTACAAGTGTAACTGTATAATGAGGGTTTATTATTTGTAAACTCATTTCGGCATTACGCTTGATTGTATTGAATTGTATCTAATTGTTCTGTTTTTTCATGCTTATAAAGCTTGTGTAATAAAGAGCCATACTCATTTACCAGTCACCTTGCTGCAACAATTACAGTTGTGCATGAGAGCTACTTCTCATTTGGTGTAAGACAACTTGTACGCAGAACCTATTTGCAAGTGGCTAGTCACCGCTGACTTCCACAACAATACGTTTAAAGATAGCCACAAGGCCTATCATAGTGCAACAGTGAAATGGCAAGACTATTTAAAATATAACAATTATACAGTTACAATACACGTCTGCTTCGGTTTTGTCATTTTCATCATAACCATTATTCATTACTATTCAGTATTTATTCAATTTAACAGCAAAATGTGTTGTGCCAGTTACTAATTGCTTTTTATTAGAGACTATAGATATGCTATCATGCATACGCATGAGTATGGCGTGCAAGGATCGTTCTTACAAGTAGAGCAATCAAGTAGCGAACATATCGTTTAGGCCTGGCCAGGCAAACACTTTGTAACAACATTCTAAAGCTACAACTGGTATTAAACTACGTACCTATAAAACCAACATAGCAAAGGTGAGCTTCCAAAACACGGCGTTAGGAGTAAATACTTAATCATAGCTGGGACTAGAGCATACACATAGAATCCTGACTATTAAAACTTAAAGGAAACTACACTTGATAGAATACTCGCAACCTAGATCGCTCAATTAACACTGCTTTGAATTCGAATGGCTTGACCCTGTGCATCCCCTGGTACTACATAGGGAAGAAGCGTTCTGCGTGTTCAGAAAACAGTGGGAGAGGTATTCAATTGTAGCCAGTAGCTGTTTAGCTACTGACTTACTACATAAGTCAGTAGCTAAACAGCTTTCAAATATACAAGACTAACAATGAGCACAGCTAAAGTAATTGTACGAAATCTTACCAACAACAAGAAGTACAGGGTGCAGTTTCACGTAGTATCTGAGAAGAGAACACCGATACTTGGCCTGCGAGCGTCCATAGCCATGGGCTTGATCACTATCAATCAAGAAAACATCAATACAGTAGCCACATGTGCTCCTCTAGATATAAATAAAGAGTTTCCCAGCATGTTTGACGGCGAACTCGGGGAACTTTTTGGGATACAGAATTTGCAAATATCTTCAAACGCAAAGTCGCACGCATCACCAGTTTGCAGGGTACCACACGCTATTCGCTCTGAAGTGAAGACGGAGTTGAAGAAAATGGTAATCAAAAAAATAATTGCGTCAGTTGACACACCAACACTGTGGGAAAGCAATATGGTAGTGGCTAAGAAAGCCAATGACATGTTAAGAGCAACATGCCAATGGCATGTTGCTCTCTGTCAGAAAGTGTGGGCTCAGGTCACCCAGCGGTTAGACAAAAGCGAAAGATCTTACGTAGTGCAGCTTGAGAAAGGATCTCTCATTCGCTGCAACAGAGTAGACTTTAGAAGAGTTCCGTCTCCTACCAAGATACACTCACCTGGATTAATGGTCTCAGAAAGGCCAACACCACCAAAAGTAGAAAAAGACAGCTCCGAACATGAATCTACCACCAACTGGCACGATGGTCTCAGAAAGGCCAACACCACCAAAAACTAAAAAAGACAGCTCCAAACGCACTAATCCACCACTAACTGAATCTACTGAAGCACCTCCAGTGACCCCAGGTAAGACAACTCGATCTGGAAGAGTAATTACACTTTCCGTGCGCTACCGTGAGTAATGCGCCACCCCTGTTTTTACTAATCCATGTACATATTACCCTGCACCATATTTACTTAACATCACGAACACTAGTCATTTAAAAGAGAAGAAAGCTGCAGAATGTGTTGTGCCAGTTACTAATTACTATTTATTAGAGACTATAAGTATACTATCACGCATGCTCATGAGAACAGCGTGCAAGGATCGTTCTTACAAGTAGAGCAATCAAGTAGAGAACATATCGTTTAGGCCTGGCCAGGCAAACACTCTGTAACAACATTCTAACGCTACAACTGGTATTAAACTATGTACCTATGAAACCAACATAGCACAGGTGAGCTTCCAAAACACGGCGTTAGGAGTAAACACTTAATCATAGCTGGGACTAGAGCATACACATAGAATCCTGACTATTAAAACTTAAAGGAAACTACACTTGATAGAATACTCGCAACCTAGATCGCTCCATTAACACTGCTTTGAATTCGAATGGCTTGATCCTGTGCATCCCCTGGTACTACATAGAGAAGAGGCATTCTGCGTGCTCAGAAAACAGTGGGAGAGGTGTTTAATTGTAGCCAAGCTAGCTGAGAAAAATGATGCCTATCGAGCAGCCCTGTTAATGTACACAATAGGAGAGCCTGCTGTGAAAATAGTGGAATCTAGCGGAGTATTGGATTGCGCATGAGAACAGTGCGCAAGGATCGTTCTTACAAGTAGAGCAATCAAGTAGCGAACATATCGTTTAGGCCTGGCCAGGCAAACACTTTGTAACAATATTCTAATGCTGCAACTGGTATTAAACTACGTACCTATAAAACCAACATAGCACAGGTGAGCTACCAAAACAGAATGTAGAAAACCTAAAAACTTCGCAAATGTCATTCTAGCAAACATACTATAAAATGGGTGATGAATTTATTTAATGAATATGAAGGGCTTACAGAGATTACGCCTACAAGAGGTTATGCCTATAAGAAAGTTCGACACCAAGAGGTAGGCTTCGTCCACAATGTTAGGAGGTTATGTCCACAAGCTCTACACTTCCTGGAGATTACGTCTACAGTTATGGATTTGGTGCCTACCATTGATCACTGAGGAGAAAAATGGTAAGAAATAATGTAATAGTAGTGTTTTGACTTAAAATTGATTGAAAAATGTACTCCTGATAAGTCATTTATCAATCGGAGTGACTATAGAAACGAAGGGTGAAAATAAAGCTAAGTGTAAAATAAAAACAATTTATTATCTCCTTTCCTTTTTTAATGATTACTACCACTGCTACTATTATTACTGGTGGCTCCTCGGAACCACCAAAACGCTAAGATGTGTGCTTAAAATTTCAAGGCTTTGGTAGATGCTTCGAGACTAATAAGATTATCACCACCTTAGGGTGAGAGTACCATTCGTTGTGCTACAAATTATGATCTATTGATCGTTTGTAATTTACTAATAGTCTGCAACTCACGGTGAGCTAGTATTAATAAGTCGATATGTTTGGCATTGGTCTGTCTGTCTATAGTAACTTAATAGTAAAACGAGTGTGGGTAAATGAATAAACTGAAACAATCTAACTATTTGCGAATAAATAACAAAAATAAATAAATAGTCTTTTCATAGCTAAGTTATTTCATTCTTCTGATCACTTTTAATGTTTTATTGTCTTATGCATTGCTAATATATACTACATAGTAGTAGTAATAGTATAACAAATATACATATCTTTAGTATATATATATATATATATATATATATATATATATATATATATATATATATATATATATAGATATATCTTGTAGTGGTTTTATTATTTTGTGTTGCAGGCAAGGTCGATTGATCGAAAGGTTGAGTCATGAGTTGAAACTGTGCTTTGCTTGGGGTGACTATTTGTGGTAAAAAATAGGTAAGATTACATTAAAAATTTCATCATTTGAGCAATTAGTCTAAAACTGTAAATCATGAAAAGCCAACCCCATGTAGTAGGCTACCATTTTACATGTATGTAGCATTGTACGCAGCATCTAAATTACAAGTTCCAGGTAGCGAATGGATTTTTAGTTTTTAAATTAGGGTGTTTTGATTTAAATCAGATGTTTTTGAAAACATCAATTACCAGCTATTTTTCATAACCGCTAACATGATATTATTTTATTTTGTTGAAGCGTGCCACGTGAAAAAATTAGCAACATTACAAAACAACTTTGCATCACTTTAATTTATTAGAAGTTGTTATTATTTTCATTTTGGCCAAGTTGTGCAGTTCATGATGCAGTTTTAGGATAATTTAAATCACAGCCTTTGACATGGAAAAAAATTGTCAAACATGATTTTTTAAGATGATTTAAATCATTTGATTTTAATCGACCAACCCTAATTGGCCCTGACCAATAAGGCACTACTCTGATTGGTCCTGACCAATAAGTCACTACCCTGATTGGTCCTGACCAATAAGTCACTACTCTGATTGGTCCTGACCAATAAGTCACTACTCTGATTGGTCCTGACCAATAAGGCACTATCACCGCCCAGCATTTTACTAAAACATTATGGCAAAGTTTAACTCATCTGTCTTTCAAGGGTTTTAAAAAATTAATTTCCCATAAAACTAACTCTGCCTTTTTGTCTACACAAAAATCTCAGTGCAACATTTTGAGTTCACTTTAGTAAAGTAATATCCTTTTTTCGGTAAGGGTACCAAACCATGCAGCCCTATTCAGGACCAGGTCTAACTAGTAAAATATCAGCTATCCTTTTCTGTCTTGTGATCTGCATCTCTCAGAACCCTCGTAAGCATGCTGATTAATTGCTTTCCCTTGGATTCATTTTTAAAATATGTTTATTAAATTTCAGATCATTTTGCAACTCTACCACAAAATAAGGATTAGAAATATGAGTAGAAGTATGTGAAGTATTATAGACAATAAATTTTGTTGCAGCATGGTGGGTGGCTTTGTCTTGCAGCATGGTGGGTGGCTTTGCCTTGTGTAGCTAGAGCATCATCAGCAAAGTGTCTACACAAATGAGAATTAATGGTGTCCACAAAGTCATTAATGAAAAATAAAAACGCAAAAATCATGTTGAATATCCGTAAGTATGCCATATTTATGAAGATGTGTGCTTATGTAAAAATGAACAGAATGAACAATGTGCTCCAACGCTTACAACAAACGCTACTCAAGGACACAGGTCTATAGTTAACTAGATCAAGCTTAGAACCCTTTTTATATAATAGCACAACCTTGGCACATTTCCACACCAATGAGAGTCTTGCAGTTTTTATGGAGACCGCAAACGAAAATTGGCCAAAATACATGTAGTTGTTACCAACAAGGTGACCACATGACTTCAGCAGGCTCTAAGTTGTTAAGTCACCTTCATCGTAATCCCTCCAGTTTCATCAGTTTTCTTTGAGCCATTATGGATGATTTTCTCACCCTTTTTGTAATTCTTTTTAGCAGAAATAAGCTTTACATTAATCAATTTTGATTTTTTATACAGTTCTGTGATTAATCTATAGAAGTTTGGGCACCATTTTTAAATACCCTGTGATTGAACTGTCGGTGCCAACCTTCCACATCGTTGTTCGTTCTTGTAGGTCTCATGAACTTGGATCATGAAGTGGGTGGCCATGTAGTTAATATGTTTTAGGCGGACCTGGTATAATCGGCTAAATCTCAGTCTATCATCACTTTTTGCCAATCTTATCCAAAACATAGGCATAGGCAGCATAGGCAAAACAAAGAATCTTTTGATAATTTTTTCTATCTTACTGTCTTAATAGAGTCACCAGGCCTAGTGTCTGTATCGTTCTGCAGACAGCTTAGATCCAGTGGAGATGACATCCGTGTGAGGGAATTAGTACGAAATTAGCACCTTCTTTGATTACTGTTGATAGACAGCTCCTCCGACTACATCACCAATAGGTCTTCGACAGCCCTTGTCTGGTCATCGCGAAGCTATAACCTGTGCTGCTCACAAGAAGATCCTTACCTCTTCGACTCCCTTCTGTTATGACTTTAAAAGTTTCTCTACAAAGGTGAAAAAGATCTACCTATAAGAGTTTTTATTATTAAGGTTAGTTTAACTGATGAATTCACATTATTTGGCACCTGATGAATATATATATACATATATATATATATATATATATATATATATATATATATATATATATATATATATATATATATATATATATATATATATATATATATATATAGATGAACAAACTGTTCATCAATAATCCATCTAGAGTGTATTCCCAGTTCAAAGGTGAATTGCTGAGGCCAATGTCTGAGCCTCCCCGATCGAGCACTTCAAAGTTCTGGAAGGACATCTGGGAGAAAGAGACTACTCATAACACCACTGCAAATTGGCTGAAGAGGCTTAAAGAGAGCCATCAACACACTGTGGCTCAGCAAGGACTCACCATCAGCAAAGAGGACATCAAGTGCAGAGTGCAGCGTATGAAGAACTGGGCAGCACCTGGCCATGACATGATTCAAGCCTTCTGGTTAAAGAAATTGACATCACTTCACACTAGAATGGCTAAGCAGATGGAATGCCTAATAGAACAAGGTGACCATCCAGAATGGCTGACCAAAGGGCAAACTGTACTTCTGATAAAAGATCCAAAGCAGGGGCCGATTCCCAAAAACTATCGACCAATAACGCGCTTGCCCACCACTTGGAAACTGCTCTCAGGAATAGTTGCAGACAAACTGGAAGAGCACATGAGTCACTATATGACCAGTGCTCAGAAAGGAATTGGGCGCAACACCCGAGGAGCCAAACATCAGTTACTGGTGGATCGGACGGTCTGTCAAGACAGCAGGAGAAGGCAAACCAATCTTGCCATGGCTTGGATTGACTACAAAAAGGCCTATGACTCAATTCCCCATAGCTGGATACTTGAGTGCCTCAGTATGTACAATGTTCACCCTGCTCTTGTGGCATTCATCAAGATGTCAATGACCAAATGGAAGACGGAACTGGAGGCTAATGGCAAAAGGCTGGCGAACGTAAAAATTAAGCGAGGCATCTATCAAGGTGACTCCTTATCACCGCTGCTCTTCTGCATATGCCTAAACCCTCTAAGCAATATGCTGGAGGAGACTCAATATGGGTACCAGTTTAAGAGTGGCACCAAGATAAACCACCTCTTCTACATGGATGACATCAAGCTGTACGCTAACAAAGAAAGGGACATTGATTCGCTAATACACCTCACTCAGGTATACAGCAAGGACATCGGAATGATCTTCGGTATTGAGAAATGTGGAAGGCTAATTCTTAAGAAAGGCCATTCTATGCTCACAGATGGCCTAAGAATGCCAAATGGTACCATCAAAGATATAGAAGAAGGGTACAAGTACTTGGGGATTATGCAAAGCAACATCAACCCCGAGGCCGAGGTACGTCACAAAGCCATTACCGAATACAAGAAACGCCTTCGGCAGGTCTTACAGAGCCAGCTCAATGCCAAGAACCAAGTCATGGCAATAAATACCTACGCATTGCCAGTAATAAGATATCCAGCAGGCATAATAAAGTAGACTGAGGAAGCCATCAAAGAAACAGATATAGCAATTCGTAAACTGCTGACCATGCATGGAGAACTCCACCCAAAATCTGATACTACTAGATTGTATCTTGATAGGAAAGATGGCGGTAGGGGACTCAAAAGTGTACAGCAGACAGTGAAAGAAGAGGAGCAAAGCATCAAAGCCTATGCAGCCTCCATGGCCATCTCAGATAAGTTGCTAGCTGAATTTCAATCGGCTGCTCTTACAACGGACCTACGCCCTGATGAGGAGGAAATTGACTGGCACACGAAACCTCTTCATGGTGCTTACCACCAACATATATTTAAGGTTGGCGATCTTCACCAGACATATATGTGGCTGAACAAAGGAAACCTAATGGCCAATACAGAGTCGCTAATCATGGCAGCCCAGGAGCAAGTGCTCCCAACAAGGCAACTCCAAATGAAAATCTATCACACTAGAGACGATCCTAGATGCAGACTGTGCAAAGATGTACCTGAGACCATCCAACTCATCATCAGTGGGTGCAAGCAGCTAGCAGGAAACGCATACACTGAGCGGCATAATCATGTCGCAGGTGTTGTATATAGAAGTCTATGTGATGAGTATGGCCTTAATAAACCACAACACTGGTGGGAAGCTCCTGGTAAGGTCAATGAAAATGACCGCGCTAAGATCCTCTGGGACTTCTACATCCGAACCGACAAGCATGTCCTAGCAAACCAACCAGATATAGTGGTGGTAAACAAGGAGAACAAGAGGGCTACTATAATAGATATAGCAGTACCCAATGACTACAATATAGCCAGGAAAGAGAAAGAAAAGGTAGAGAAATATCTCCCTCTTAGAGAAGAGATTGAAAAATGCTGGAATGTAAGAACAACTGTAATCCCAGTAGTCATTGGGGCACTGGGCGCATTAACACCGGCGCATAAAATGTGGCTTGCCCAAATACCAACAACAATCAACTCAGGTGAGTTGCAGAAAAGTGCGCTATTGGGAACAGCTAAGATCTTGAGGCGAGTGCTCAAACTGCCAGGTCTCTGGTAGGAGACCCGAGTTAGAGCAGAATTTACCACCCATACGGGGTATCCGGGGTGAGGAAACAATTTTTATATATATATAGGTATATTTCTCAAAGTTTGTCTGTATGCCGTATATTTGTCTGCATTCCAGCTATAGCTATTATTAGAATAGCCTAGCTGAGCAACAATGCTGATGCAATGTCATTGTCTACCGGCATTTGAAGCTTACAAACTAGGTTAGTGGAATTTTCCATTGGTAATGTGCCAGGCCACTTGGCATTGGCCTGCCACTTGCTGGAGCATTGCCTGCCAGCAAGTGGTAAGCAAATCTCATCACTTCTCATTGTTTATAAGCTGATTTTTAATACCCGGGCAACGCTAGAGGCACAGCTAGTATATAATCTATATAACACATGTCTAGCCTATAGTTTACTTACTCTTCATGCGTAATGATATCTTCCTGATTTTCTGGCACAGGTGTGGTTGTGGCACCAGTAAGTAATGATCTGAAAATATTAGGGAATTTCGTTAAATCTATTAACTTCTGTTTTGAACAAAAAGCAAAAAAATACAAGATAAACCTGAGATATAACAATGCATATGTGAAATTTTAAAAGATGACACTCACTACCAACCTCTTAATATGAATAAGTGGTCTCTGGAAGCTTCTTTCTGCCAGAAAACTGTACATTTTACTTTCTAGGTCATCTGATTCTCCCACATGCACATCACATTATCATTGGTCAATCAATTTGACATTAATATGGTATTCATTGTAATTTGAAGTCGTTTCACCAGTGTGGGCACAAATTCAAGCTTGCAGATACTCGATGCTTTTAAAAGTTGCTGTATCAAGTCAAGTACAGGCATATAAAAAACTAGGCAAGTACATGTATATATAAATATTATTGCTTAAATGTTCCAGGAAATAATCTCTCCAATCAAAAATGGTTGTACCGAAGAGATTAATGAAACAAACTTGATAAATTTGAAACTGATGGATTCGAAGCCATGGTATGCAGTTGAGTCACATCAAATGTTGTATATTGGCAGTAAATACATCTAATTTATTGTCTTAGTAAAGTGACAATCATCATCTGCATTTTATTGCTGATACAAATGATTTTTTTTCTCTTCACTGGTTTTACCTAAAAATTATGTGCAAGTAACCATTAATTCTTTATGTTATGTACATAATGACAAATGTTTTCCCATCATCAAAACTCATTGATTACCTAAATCAGTACACTCTTAGTTTGTAGATACTTGCAGCTATTTTGACAAGTACTAGTGAAAATTCCTACATAATTATACTCCAAAAATTGATCTGAAGTGTATCAATTAAACTGCCATGTTAGTGTTTTTATATCTCTCAAAGATATCTTGATGGTTGCTATGTGTTCTATTATGGTCCACCTGTGATGGTACGTTGTCAATGAGATGTGCAGCTGTGACGATCATTCCAGCGACAGGTGACACTGCCAGAGGTATGGGTATACGTTTTTTCTTTCTGCACTACAAAGTTATATTCCTAATACCGGTAATTAGAATAAGAAACAAAAGGCAGTGTGTTATCATTACATCGCCATAAGTATTTGTTATAAATTCAAAGGTTTATAACAAATAGTTATATTTGATATAAATTTTTGAATTTATAACAAACATAGATATATTTATGTATTTGTATGTATTATAAATATATAAATGGTATTTTATATTTGTTTTATATAGTGTTTTATTTTATATAATATTTTATACTTAAAAAGTATAAATATACATATTTATAATTATTAAATATAAATATACTTCATATTATATTGATAAATGTTAAATATAAATAAAATTTATTTATATTTTAAAGTTAAAAATTTATAAATTCATGAATTTTTAATTATCTAAACCGTGGTATTCTCAATAACATAAAATTGCTACTCTAAACAGACATCACCCACGATAGTGCTGGTGTATGAGTACTAGTAATTTTATCTCTTTACCGTCGGTCTAGATCAACTGATATTATTACACAGCTCTTCATTGCATGTCATCTTCATCTAAACTGCGTCATCCCCACATCCTTGGATTACGGTTAAAAATAATTAACTTCATGGCATGATTCTTTTTAAATATACCGCTGGCTCCATTGAATGTCAAGTTTTTACTTCCAATTCTTAAAATGAATTAGATAGATATTATTAAATAGAATTCGTAGATGAATTGTCAGCGGCAGACTTCGGCAAAATATAGGCTGTACAGATTTTTATTTGAGTTATTATGCTTCAGTTTTTTATGCAATTACAAAAGAATTGAATCACATAGAATCAAACTGCATTAACGCCAGTCTGAAAATTTAATCATTAGTATTCTAAATTGCCTATCAAGGTTATTGTTAAGGTCAAATTGCTTATCAAATTGCTTATCTAACTTACTTGGTATATATTTTGATACAGCTTATGCTAGGTGTTTTCTCCTTGTCACTGCAGGGCGGGTTGTCTAATTTCCTGTCATCAAAAACATGTTTGATGTACATGTAACAGCATTTAAATAAATTGACAATACCAATTATAGAAAAAGTTTTGGTGATCCAACCACTAACTAACTCCTCTTTAAATGTAATATTTGTGAAATATTACAGTAATTTTTGTCAAACATTACAATAAGATTATTTGTGAGATATTCCATAAACTTCTGTATTCGAATAATCAAAAAGTAGGTAGGATTTTTGACTAACTTTTTTTGCCCTGCGGATGTATATTGCTTTACTGGAAATACATGTATATACGTATGTTCACTTTTAAAGTCATATGAATTACAACACCCATACATAGATTTAGATAGTCAGTAGATGGTTTGCTGGTTTGGGAGTTACTCATCCCATGATCTAGTCTATTAGGTATATCATGATTATCATGATTAGTACTTAGTACTCTACAAAAACATTCTGTTGAGGGAATTTTATCACATTTTTATTTACCAAAGCAAACAATTTTACAAATTGTTTTCATCACTTATACAGTTAACTTATTAATTTATTGTGAGCCAAAACACTTGCAATATTTGTTTATAATTGCTGCCATCTTTCTCCTCACCAATCTGCGCAAATCCTTTTATCCCGCGCTCAGTGTTGAGTTCCTGATGTATCGAGCTAGAGAAAGTAAATTGCATGATCATACTCACTAATATTCTCAAAAAAACATATTGCTTTTTTCATGTCTTTCTACTCTACTTTGTAAAACAATGAGAGAGCAGTCGATTGAAAAAAAATGATAATAGCCAGATGAAAGTGATATGATGATGCATACGTTATCAAACAAATTCTAGTACAAATACAGATGCTGCCATTTCAAGATGTATCACTGACATGGTGGTGCTTGTACGGGATGAATAAGAAAATGGAACAAATGAATCTGTACTGGATATGTGTATTTTTTGCAGCAGAATAAATCTTTAACTTGTAATATATGTATTGATTCAACTGATGAAATAGGAAAACTTCAGCAAGTAAAAACACTACAAGGATGTGTACTTAGCATATATATTGACTGTAGTGTGTACAAAGATAACAGAATTCCTCCAAATTATACAAAAGTGACTAATTTTGCATAAGACTAAATGATATTCAATTCAAAGTAATCTTTTAATCTATACTTGTTATATTATACTTTTAATCTATACTTGTTATATTATACTTTTAATCTATACTTGTTATATTATACTTTTAATCTATACTTGTTATATTATACTTTTAATCTATACTTGTTATATTATACTTTTAATCTATACTTGTTATATTATATAGCAAACCTAAAGAGAAGGAGCAGTTATAGTAGCCATGCAAGGAGATTGAGAAATGGGTTTTTACTTCATTTCAAAGATATTTATTACAGCAATACAAAGAGGTTGAAGCTATGGCCACTTTAGCATAATGTTATCAAATTGCTTTTTTGTGGTATATAACAGTCTATTTGTTAATTTAGAGTTGGCTCGGTTATATGTAATATGTGTTCTTGCTAAAGCAGTAATGTTTGATAAATCATTTCTTTGGTATCAAAGGGAAATGACATTGATTTTAATGTAAATTTTTATGAGAGCCTTCTTTGATCATTTATGATGGATGACACTATTGTAAATCATACAACTTGTATTTGTAATGTACCCTGTACGTGCATATGTACCTAAGGATGATCTCAACCAGCTGCGAGGGAGGCTCTGTGTAAAAGTGAGACATAATGATAGCCAATAGAAGATAAACAAACAAATCCAAAAGTATGCCAATTGATCACTTTTTGTGATGGGCTGCTGATAACATATAGAAATACTCAGTTATTGAAATGTGTGTGTATGTATGTATAAGACTAACAACTTTAAAAATACATACGCTTGTTTTTTGCTTTATGATTCAATAAAAATCTGGTTTCAACTTCAATAACAGATTTTGCTTCGAGGCAAATAAACGGCTATTAAATCACTATGGTTACTAATTATCAACTCGAATTAAATTTATATATTTGTAAGGATTTTCTATGTAAATGATAATAAGATTGGATATAAAAATAATGTATTCACATATAAAATACATCAACACACGTGCATAACTTACATTCATCATGTCATTCATTATTTTCTGTATCACATGATTTTCAGGCGTGATATCCTAGGTCGTAGGCAGTCTCCGAGCAGTCTCTTGTAGACGTAATCTCCTGTAGGCAAAATCACTTATAGGCGTAATCTCCTATAAAAAGTCTAATAGCGGGCAGCTCTCACTACTTCTCATTGTTTATAAAACAAAACACTTTTCTTTTGATATGTAGTTTGAAAGTTAGAATGGCAAATGTTGTTACATGTATATGTTAAATACAAATCAATTTTCTGTACAATAATAGCTCAAAATGACTACATGGTCCTCTGGTCACGTTTTGAACATGCTGTGGAAATATAATCAATAAATACGTACCTTCTAAGATACAAGAACAATCCTCTCAACCGCCATGGATAGAGAAACAAACTGAATGACTATTGAAAGACAGCGTAAAACATACAACAAAATAAAGCAAACGGGTTTGCAAACATATATCAGTGAGTATAAAAAACTTTAAAAAAACAAAATAAAAAATTATAAAAAAACGAAGGCTCAATATCTATTTGATAAGTTGTTTGTTGCCTTGAAGAAGGGTGAAAACAAACCTTTCTTTAGATACATGTATATGCGAGAAAATCACTCAAATTATGGTGAAATCCTTCCTGAATTGAGGGGAGGTGATATGGCAGCTAAAACACCTATTAAAAAGATAACATGCTGAATCAACAATTTCAATCTGTTTTTACTTTGGATAAAAATGATTGCCTCCCTGCAACAGTTGCACCTCGTTATGAAGACACTAGTTATACAGAAATAACTGAGATAGGTTTAAAATGGTATAAATGGTATAAAAGTTGGCAAGGCTGGGAATCCTGACAACATCAAAGGAAGTACACTAAAGACTTCCTTACGCTCTCTTGCTCAGCCACTTACAAATATTTTTCAATACTCAATAAACACAGAGAAATTGCCATCAGTATAGAAACATGCAAAAGTAGTGCCCATTTGTAAGAAAGGTTCAAGGCATGATCCTGCCAACTATAGGCCAGTATTACTGACTAGTGTCTGTTGTAAGTTACTGGAACATATTATCCATTACCACATAAGGGCGACCTAAATAAATTTAATATTCTTACAGATGTACAGCACGGATTTTGTGCTAAACGATCCTGTGAAACACAACCCATTTGTACACTAAACAATCTAGCCAAGAACTTTGATAGAAATTGATTACAGCTATAATAATAGATTTTTCAATGGAATTTCATTTTGTGAATCGTCAAAAACTGGTTTATGAAATCGGAAATTATAGAATACACAATCAAGTTTTAAACTGGATAACATCAATTTTAGAGAACAGAACTCAAGTATTTGAGGTAGGAAATGAACTGTCAATTAGTGTGTCTGTAACCGCAGGGTTCGCTGCTGGGCCCATTGTTATTTTTTATTTATTGATGACCTTGCAGATAAAATAGAATCTTAGTGTAGACTTTTTAGTGTATGCCACAAGAAATCAAGCCAATACCTTGCAACAGGATCTGCATTCACTTGAGGCTTGGGCGAGTCTCTGGTAGATGAGTTTTAACTCTAAAAAATGTTACCGCCTTTTAGTGGGGAAACCTCATCTCATGTCGGATAAAAAGATTTATTTTTCTTACGCGCTCAAAAACTAGAAAGCGTATTATCTAATTTGTATCTCGGAGTAGAGCTGCAGAGCGACCTAAAATGGAATAAACACATTTGCAAAATTAAATCTAAGGGAAAGCGATTAATAGGGGTGCTTAGAAAGGGTACTCCGAGATGCAGGTGTTTGAACTAGGAAGGCTGCATATACATCCTTACTAAAACCAGGTCTCGAATATGGCGGCATGGTTTGAGATCCACACCTTATGGAAGATGTTCTATCATTGGAGCAAACGCAGAACATAGCACTGATTTATATTTAAGAAAAAAGGAATTGTTAGTTTTAGTAATTTAAGAGAGAGTAATTTTTTTGAACCGTTAGAGGAGAGACGATCCAGATTGCGTTGAAATATTTTTAGTAGAATCTTTGGAGGCGACGTTAATATGATTGTAGGCGTGAAAGTTAGAAAAAGCGGTTTAGATGAGGAAAACAGGCCTCCTGCATTTTCTACTCGATTTGGAAAGTCTTCCTGCCCCAAATTAATACCGAGCAGCTTAGGTATTCTTTTTGGCTTCGGATGGTGAGATAAGTCCGTTCCAAGATTGAGTAGCTAGCTTGTTCTTCTAAGTAGCGTTTTGTTATTTTTTACCTCCACTGGAGGGCCTTTTGCAGAACATTTTCATCTGATCTAAAATATATTAAGAAACAAAAACTATAAACATGTTTAAATGTAGATGGAAAATAATTCGCAATAAATAGCTAAATTAAGTCTGTTTTGCTACGGTCACAATAAAAGATGATTTGGTAATGATGCAATTAATACGAACTGAGAAAACAAAATAAAAATCCTGAATATGTTGAATTAATAATAACAGTTCGTGCATAGAAGTGGGTGTGTACAAAAAAGTTAATGTTCCAACAGAAAGTATCCATCAAAGTATCCATATTGGACTGTTTTTGTCTGACCGAATGAAAAGCGAACTTAGGGCTATTCTTACTTGAGATAATACAATTGTCTGCATGAAAATATAAGCCTTTTTCGATTTAGTAATTGAACTTTACGAAAAACCTGAAATAGAAGTTTAGGTATTTTACAAGTAAGCAGTTCACAGGTGAAGGCATTGTGTTTCATAGAGTTAATAGTTTCCATTAATACGTCGTTTAGCATGTACAATCGAAAAAAGGGTGTATACAGTATAAAGTGAGAACTACGAATCGTAAGAGCCTTCCTAGACCGTGGTTAGTGTCAGCAATACAACAAGGATATTGCTGCGCAGCACCAAGCTGCTACGATGACACGCCAACCTCCCCTTTGCTACCAGTCTTCACTACCATGGCGACGCACGCCACAGCAGAATGCTGTCACTAATCTCACGGCAGTCCCTATTGCCAACCCGTAGGCAAATCAAATCAGCAGCCTTACTGCTACGTGATGGACTATCAAGTACGATCTCCAGCACAGATTGCTGGTCAGTAGATGCATGGCAATACAGATGATCAGCTCACTTGCTCTCCTGCTGAGGCTTCTGCGAAGCATCTGTTTAACACCTGTTTATATAGCGAAAGCTGTTAGTTCCTTGGCTTTCCTGTGAAAAGCTAACTTTTCAAAGCCCTGGCATTCCATGAAAGCCAGCCCCGTGCTACCAGCTAATCACTCGGAAGCTTCGAATATCTACATAATATCCCACATTTCCTCCAGCTTTTTGCAAAGCTCACAAGAAATATGCATTTGTCTCGAGTGACTAGCATGCATAGTCATCCAAATACACAGGACGCCGTCACAAACACTGCGACCGTCTAGGCCAGTGGTTCCCAAATGGTGAGGAATTCCCCCTAAAGGGGGAACTTTCAAGGGGGGGGATTCCAGCCTTTATTTATAAATTTTTGCTGATACATTGTATTTGCAAAACTGTGCATAATAGTTACATGCGGCATATTGTTATTTGTTGTTAATAAACTAAGCGTTTATTGCATTGTGTACTATCTTGGGATTCATAGTTTCATCATACTTTTTATAACTTTGGGGATTTTCCACTTCCTTTTCCCCAATAAGATGCTGACCAGACCTTTATAAAGATAGTTAAACTACTAAATGCTGTGATACATAATATTTGGTGATGTGGAATACAGAAATGACAAAATATGACAAAGCATGCAGATTGAAAGCAAAAGGAAGCCTAATAGAATAGGTGGAATTGAGTTTTCATAGTCTGAAAAGGGGAAACCAGGGAACCTAATTGGGAACCCCTGGTCTAGGCAGTTCAGGCTGCTCAGTCAGTCTGTCTGCCTCAACCACCAGCCTGTCTGCATCAGCCCCGGGTTCGACTTTCTCAGCTGGCAGCTGCGCTCCGTCCCCTCCCTGATGCTCTGCTGCCTTGCCATCAGCCGCAATTAGAGGCAAAACAGGCAATACAGGGTCAATAGCCAGCTCCACTGGCGGCATATTGACTGCATCCACCTCCAAAAAAGGGTTGCCACCTAAACCTAATGGTCTAGGTCAAATGTCACTGACAAGTTCATGGCTGACATGGCCAGTACCTATGTTGTTGCCATAGCGCCGTTGCCTGACATTCCTTACATGCCTAGGCATGCCATTCACACACACTGTGTGCTTAGAAACGACGCTGGTAACCTGACTTAGCGTCTACTGTTTTGTGCAAGATGGGGGGTATGGTTTCACCCACACCTCATCACCCACACTAAAACAGCTCTTGACATCTTTATCAGATACCTTACTGTTGATACCAAAGGGCACTCGCCATAGATATCGAAGCAGCACATTCGAAGGAACAGAGGTCTCCTCCGTCTCCTTTCGAGGAAAAATATTATACCAAAAAATCGCCTCCTTTGGGGTGATTCTAACCCTTTCAATAATTCTCTTGATTTTTCGACGATTTCTCTCAACTATTCCACTACCGCCAGAGGCGTAGGCGGCTCGAAAACAAAGAGAAATTTCCACCTGTCAGCAAACTGATGAACAGCTGCTGACCTGAATGCCGCTGAGTTATTCAGCAACAACTCATAACACGGCCATAATAACACATAATAACTCATGATGCTACACAGCTGAGTCGCTATCTGTGCTGCAGACTCAGTTTGCAACCTACACCAGATGGCAAACCGCGACGGGCCATAGTTCACTATTGACACAAAAGGACTGTCGCCATATTGAGTCACATCAATAGCAACTCGGCACCAGCTCTCCTCTATGGCCAAATCTCTAACAACCACAATAGCCTCGCCCCGCAGTGCAGGGTCAACGTGCTGGCATGCCTTGCACCCAGCCAGGTTAGTCTTCACCTGTTTCCGTGACAGATCTTTACGAATTTTTTGTGCAAGGTAAAGCGTCCTGTCAACTCCCAAATGGTACGGCAAGTGTGCTGCCCAAATGGTGTTTTCAAGACTTTTGGTACTGACAGTCGCAGCTGACACCTCAGCTCTTTCACAGTCAGTTTTTTGGTACTTTAGCCAACGCCTAGGTATTCTGGTCATTTGATCAGCTATATTCTGTACAGAAGGAACAAAGTGAACAGACACTGCAAGTCCATACTCGGCTATCGTGTCAGGGATCACCCCCAAACGACGCTTCACAAGCATCTCCGCAACACCTTTTGTTTGGACACGGTTTTATCCATCAATGGTGTTGGTTAAGAGTTAACAACTGTGAGCAAATCAATGGCCAACGTGAAAGTTTTGAAGCCCCATGCAATTGCCAAATTGATCCCTCGACCAACTGCCTCCAACTCAGCAACATTGATGTGCTGATGGTCAGGCTCTTTTCAGAGCCATGAAGCATCCTCTACAATGTTGCCATCGACCTCCAAGGCAACGCTCATGCTAAGAAAGCTTGCATCAGTCCACAGTGTAACAGAACTGCGAGGGTTTACCCTCCAAACTCTTTTGACTGGGTCCTCGCAGTGGGCTCTTGCCAAGAGCTCACTAGCCAGACTGCCGACTGTCTTTTCGACAGAAGAGTCCTAAGTTCTACTGCAGCCTAGCCATTTTAACAAAACTACACTGTGGGCACAACCACCCTGCCACATATCGACAACAGCTCCTTCCTCATGAGTGCTGATGGCTCCAAATTGTATCTCGAATGAGCTGTTCCCCTCGACATCTGCAGATGCCCGCTGAAATCTTTCTGCAAAGCAACACTCAGCAACCAGCTTCTATCTAAGGCTTCAGGCTTCTTTGTATCGAGCCCATATCTAGCCAAGTAATCTCTCAACTTTTGAGCACTCAATACAGACTCTTGAACCACTATGTCATCAATATAGTGATCAGTATCACAGTGAACACGTTCGTCCAAGGCCAGCACCTTTTTAAGGATTGAGGTCATGATCCTTGATGCACATGACAGGCCAAAGTCCAGTTGGGTTAAGGCATAGTACACGCCCTTGTACCCCATGACTTCATACTTCCACAGGTCCTTGGAAAAGTGAATCTGCAGGTATGCGAACTTAAGGTCTACCACCTTCCGCTCGTTCCACAGCTGCCGCCATTTCCTAATCTTATCAGCACACACTGCCACCACGACATCATCAGTATGACACTCGACAAGTGCATTCAGCTCACGAAAATCCATGACTGGGTGCACTTTGTCTTTCATTGGCTGTCCGACTGCCAGCAGTAGAATGATGCCTTTTTTAAGCTCGTAGCACCGCTTCAGCCAGTCTTTCGAGATCCAGCTCTCTAGTTCGGCGCAATGGGGCTCTCGCAGCTGAGGTGCCTGAGTACATTTATACTCAGAGATCCTGGCCTGAAATCCATTAGGTAGCTTCCCAGATCACCCCCAACTAACAGTCCAGTGACATTTGGCAAACTCGACGACGAAATTTGGGTCCTCAAATCACAGAGGGCCCATACTACCACAGGTTGATGGCCCAGAATCATCCACAGCTTTGCTGGCTGCACTAACAGTAGGCTTTTATCGAGAATCACCGCAGCCCTTCTCAATGAGGTTTCCCCACAGAACACTGTATTTCGAATCTAAGCCTCTCCCAACAGTGACACCACCCATATGATTGATGACATCACCGCCAAGAAGACAGTCAACCCCTAAATTCCTCAACTCACTCAATACTGGTGCAGTAACGCGAAAGCAGTGTCTATGCAAACTAATACTGACTCGAGATCGGCCTCTCATGTGAGAAACTTTGCCATCGGCTGTTAACAAATGCTAGCTTGGCTTAATAGGAAGCCCCACCACCAACCGTGGACTCACCAATGTTTGCTCGCTTCCTGTGTCTACAAGACATCCTGTGTCTACAATACACATGAAACAACAACCGTTGAGAATGGCCTGAACTACTGGCATGCGAACACTGCACATAGCCCTACCAGTTACCCCAGACAGTACCAAACTGTCTGACCGAGCGCAAGTACCAATTCGTGCTACTCTGTTTCCACTGAAGAAGACGCCCCACCTATGACTGCGCCTTCCCCGTAAACACTCGATCTACCACTGGTAGACCCGGCGGCCAAATCATTGTGCGATCGCTGTCTAGGACAGCTAGCAACGAGGTGCTCAGAGCTGCCACACTTGAAGCAACTCTTTCTAGTAGAAGCCTCTGTTGACTTCTTTCCTGCGGCGCTCTTACGCTCAAGTTTGTTCTGTTGACAGGCTTTTCTTCGGTGATTACCATCAGACTGAAAACAGCTGGAGCTGCTTCCCTGCTGCTTGGAAGCAGCAGCGAGACTTCTTGTTGAGTCCAATGAGAGCGAGCTTCTGCAGCTTTCTGCGAAACCAAGCAAGCTCACACACAGGCCAGCACTGACCCAAAATCGGTTGTGTATGCATGTTCATGCGCAATGGCTTACTTATAAACAGAAGATAGGAACTCTTCGTAAAACTTGACTCAAAAGCCAAAGTCACCTGAGGACATCTTCAGTCTTTTCCCTAATCGCTCCAAACGATCCCAATAAACGTCAACTGCATCACCAGTGCCAAACTGGCAGTTGACAAATTGTCTCCATGTTTTCTGTCGAAGCATGGCATACTCGGCTTCCAGTGCAGCCTTTACAACCTTCTAGCTGGAGGCCCCTTCCGTCATCTTACGGCTGTGTAGCCGGGCAGCCTCGCCTTGCAGCATATATGGGAAGAGTTCCACAGGCGCGACTTTTTTAGAGCACATTATTGCTCATAGTCAACAATCCACGCAGACACCTCCACTGGCCCCTCGCCGGTGAATTGGAGCAACTGCTGGCTCAGCCGATCCAAATTTGGCTCACGAGCCTGATTGAAAATACGGGCCAAAACACCAGCTTCTAACCACATCGAAGCAGGTGCCTGTGCACATGCACCTGAAAAACCAGCATCAGCAGGTGCCTCACTCCCTGAGGCAATACTCTTAGGTACAGCCGCCAGCTAAGTTGGCAACTTGGCTTCCAGAGCTCTGACAAAGGCTGAATTAGCTTGTCAGCAATACAACAAGGATATTGCTGCGCAGCACCAAGCTGTTACGAAAACACCCCAACCTCTCCTTTGCTACCAGCCTTCACCATCACGGCGATACACATCCACAGCAAAATGCTGTCACTAATCTCACGGCAGTCCCTACTGTTAACCCATAGGCAAACCAAATCAGCAGCCTTGCTGCTACTCGATGGACTATCAAGCCCGATCTCAAGTGCAGATTGCTTGTCAGTAGAAGCGCGGCAATACAGACGATCAGCTCACTTGCTTTCTCGCTGAGGCTTCTGCCAAGCATCTGTTTAACGCGTGTTTATATAGCGAGACCTGTTAGTTCCTCGGCTTTCCTGTTAACAACTAGATTTTTAAAATCCTGGCTTTCCATCAAAACCAGCCTTGGCTTTCCTTGAAAGCCAGCCTCGTGTTACCGGTTAATCACTAGGAAGCCGGGAATATCTACATAATATCTCACAGTTAGATAATTGGGTTACAAACCTGCGTTTGCAATCTTTGTGAGTTCAAATCTAACAGAATGTGAGCTTTTAATTTCAAGATTTTAATAGTTATAGCCGGACATTCCAAAGTACACACACGCACGCACGCACACACACACACACACACACACGCACGCACGCACGCACGCACGCACACACACACACACCACAGAAACACTTTAAGATTTATATATAGATGTGTAAATATATAGTAATACTGTATAGATAATATGGAATCATATGGCATTATAATCTATATCATTGATTCATTGGATTGCAGTACGCCAGCTAACAATAGGCCGGCTTGTTTTCGCACATTAGTGATTAAATGGAGAGTATGCAGATTTTTTGATGAAGCAATGCATTTACTTCTCGATTGATAGTTCATTTGATTATTGGATGCGGTAAATGGTTTTGACATTAAGAAAATTTTGGGATAGATTGAATTTATTTGTGGGGGTTGTTAAATATAATAACTGATAAAAGCAAATAACATTATTTTGCAACATTTTACATCAATTTGATAATAATATGCAAACTCCATCTAAAAATGCCAGAAATTTCACTCCAATTAACAAAAGCTTTTACTCCAGTTTAAAAGCTCTTAGAAAGCTGAAATCATCGATGGCATTCTTCGATGCAGACTTCGATGGCATTCACCCAAAGATGCTAAAACAATTGAGTCCATTTCTTCTCATAGCTTTACACTGCTTATTCAACGCTGTTCTCAACAAACAAATATAGCCATGGAACAAGTCAAACTTAGTAATATTCTTTAGGAAAACCGGTAAAGCAGATGGTAACCGGTTTTCCTTGAGAAAACCGGTAAACACTGATGTAAGATCATACCGTCTCATAACCATCAGCTCCCATGTGGGAAAAACACTAAAAAAGATTCTAAAACAAAGATTAAGAGATAACATAGAAAATAATATATTATTACCAAACTCACAATTTGGCTTCAGAAAAAGCAGAAGAACATTGATGTTCCTTCTTGAACTGATATCAGAAACACAACAATGCCTTAAAAAGAAGCAACACTCTGCAGCCATTTTCTTAAACCTTCAAAATGCCTTTGATACTGTATGGCATCAAGGGATGATATGTAGATTAGCTGTCTTTGGGGTCTCTGGTGCCTTCTTGAGAACCGTTGAATCATTTCTCACCACAAGAAATATTCACCTGAAGGTAAACAACTATATACACACACCACACAAATGTACAATACGACTTCCACAAGGCAGTGTTTTGTCTCCATTGCTTCCCATTATATACATATGTGATATGCTGCTACAAGTAGAAGGCACTGGTCTGCAATTTGCTGACGATTGTACCATACTGATGTCAGACCATTCGTCATTAGAGCTCCAAGACACATGCAACAAAAATTGCACTATTATCAAATAATGGATGACAAAACGGAAATTAAAAATTAATTACCAAAAAACAGAATTAGTAGTTTTCCATGGTCATCTTCAACCCCCAGGCATGGGAAACGAGAACATTAAAATTGTAGACTCCACAAAAGTACTTGGAATCTAGGTAAATAAGGGTCTAGAATTTAAGAAACAGATTAGCAACAGCGTTAAGTCGTTGAATACAAAAATGAACATGTTAAAACTGTTTCTGTATTCAGGAATGAGCTGTCAAACAGCAAAAAAGATTCTCACTCATGCAATTATTCCCAAGGCTCTATATGCATGTTTTCTTTGGAACTTGACTGAAAAAGTCTCACAGCATCCTCACCTCAAACTCCTTCTTGGAACTCATTTAAATCCATCTTTAGAATCATTAAACGTTATTATTGTGATACCCCGATAAATATTCAAATGACAAAAAAAAGGCTACAAATAATGCGGTGTCTGGTTAAATCAGATATGTCGCACATCATTACCGCTTCTCCTCACAGCTCACTGATAAAAGCATTAAAAGCTGATATCAAGAAGTTAATCCCCAGAAATGTAGAAGTCGATAATATTGACTTTAAAGAACTCAGTAAAACAAACATTAACGATCTTACAAAATTAGAATAGCTGAGAAGATGAAAGATGCAAATAATTAATAGGAATTGCTCACTAGGCCTAATTGCAACTCTCCCAGTAGACCCTTTATTCAATAACCCAATGCCTCTAGAGACAGAAAGGAAAGCACTTGCTGCACTGCGTGATCCGCTAACTGGTCATAGCAAACTGCAACTATTCCAGTATACCATTGGAGCAACCTATAAACCTACATGCACATGTTTGTTGGAAAACGAAACTAGTATACACTACCTCTACCAATGCTCAGGCTATAATATTCCTCGACAACAAATACATCCAAACACTATGAAATGGGACACTGTTATTAAATTTATCGCCACAACAGAACGTCTATACTATTAAAACTCTTTTACGTAAAGCCAATACAATTATATAGTGCTACATAAATATACTCATGAAATAATATATGTACATATGTGACTAGAAATATTAATTTATTTTATTATTCATATGTAATATTAGGCCTGAAGATAGAGTAAATTTATACTTTTTCTTTTTTGTTGGTTGTTTAAAATAGAAAGTTAACTAACTAAATAACTAACTAACTAACTGACTGACTGACTGACTGACTGACTGACTGACTGACTGACTGACTGACTGACTGACTCCAGTTTAAAGAAAAGTTTAAGGTGTGTGGAAAAAAGCCTTCGCTAGTGTTACCAGTCTATTTTTATTTTCTATAGTCAAGTTTATTAGTTTTTTACATACTCTTTTGGTAATTGCACTAAATGCCTTGAACCATATACAGTATATACATGTATTTACATTCATTAACTTGAGACAGTATATTATAATTATCGAAGTTGTCTATCCTTTCATTGATACGAAAACTCTATCATATAGCGTGTGTTAAATCCCGAAGTCTTGGGAGGCGTTTGACGGCACTTTGACCTCTATACGTTCCAAAAATTGCTGCTAAGTCATTTAGTACAACCGCCTACGGTTTCTGTTCCACTCTCGCACTAAAACTGTGTCAAAATGTTAGTCGCGCATTTCCCATAAAAGCTGAATTTTGCGTGAAATTGAAGCGATGGTTTTGCAGACTCTTGAATTTAGTGATTGTCTGTTAGACAGTCCACACTTTCGAGAACGACTAAACGCACACGAGAAAGAACTTGACAACACTAATAAGGTTATCAAAAAGTTAATTCAAGAAGGCAAGGAATTGATAAGTGCTGCTAAAAGTGAGTTTTTCAATAGCCCATACATGATCGGGCTCATGCTTATTTAAGTCATTTAACATTTTGGTCATTTTTGTTATTTATCAGCTAATCTTTGGTAGCAATGTAGTTATCATATTATAGCCTCGTCTGCATCCATTATTACTAAGGAGAACCATCGTTGTCTATTCGGAGAACAAACTCTAATAGTGTATATTTTGTCTATCAAGCTAACCTATTCAATTTTGTTCAAGCATATTGTATTCAACGCCGTTTAATGTACGAAGTGTGTAAGTGTGGTGTCTGTTCCACAAACCTTTGATAACAATATAAGCTATTAAAGGCCGTTAGAGACGCTTCTGGGTACAACAACCGTAATAAATATAAATCAATTACAAATGTTCTGATTAGATATTGCATGGGCAGTCGTAAGATAATTGCCGGAGTTCAGAAGGACGAATATGGTTTTAGGCATTTATTGTGCCACGTTCACCAATATTCAAAAAGTCTTCACTTTGTCGCTCTCAAACTCTGACTGCCTTTTTAGTTCCATTTGATGGATTTATATAACATGTCTGATTTCTTGACCTAGTTAATTTGGATTGGTCTATCAAAAATCAGGCCTCCTCCAGTCTTCTGGCATCCTGATATGTTACTACACAGATAGGTCACAATTCATTTCCAAATCTCAAGACACTAGCGAGCTACATTTGAATGTATGGATATCTTCAATCTCCACAACATAGCTGTAGACTGTCTTTTGTTGACGTTGATCCATGTACTTTCTGGTTTACGATGTACTATGTTAGTGCTCTGTCTATCTCTCATCCTCTTTACCGTGCCCCATTTTGAATGTGCACTGCTTCAAATATGTCCAGCAAAACTTGCCTCTCTGCTGGGTTGCTCGCGACCTCGAGTCATTTCAGGATTTGTGCCACGACTCTCCTTTGCCACCGTTTTTGGTCAAGCAGTATGTTATGTTGGGGACATTGATATGGATAAAAGCTTTCTCTTATGCATTCTTTACTTCTTTCAAGAAGCTAAAGTGGGACTAACAACAGCGCCACTGAGTGCTTTTCGGGCTACTCATACTTTCATAAGTTATGTTTTAGCCGACTCCTTCAGCAGAGTGTTGGTGCTGGTTGCTCCTGTTTTTACTGCTACTACAACTTTTCCAGTTGTCTTCTTGAGAACTATGCGTTGAAACCTAAAAGAGAAAGGCATAAACCATTGATTTTTATTATTTGCTCAATGTCAAACCAAAATGTAAGGACAATTTTTGACATTTGCCTTGATTTACAAAACACAAGTATTTTGAAACACGTTGAGTGTCATATGTTAGAAATTATTTCATTTGTGGAGACAAACACCCGCTCAAATTTTACATTGTATACATGTCAAAAACAATTACGATGCAGTTGTGGGTCAACATCTCATGGTACTTGGATATTAGAGCTAGCAGCTTGACTGTAAACGCATAAAAATTGAATGTGTACAACACTAACTTCTTATGTCAAGATTCACTGTGCAGTTATCTTAAC
This sequence comes from Watersipora subatra, assembly GCF_963576615.1. Lineage (NCBI taxonomy): Eukaryota > Metazoa > Bryozoa > Gymnolaemata > Cheilostomatida > Watersiporidae > Watersipora > Watersipora subatra. The sequence goes on from NC_088715.1 coordinate 40,063,202, forward strand.
ATGGAGCACTCAGATGTGGTCTATGTGAACCCACGTTAAACCATAACTGTCACGCACAACTTTTATTGTATTTACTAGGTAAATCAGACACGCTGATTCCGATTTTGTACTCAAAATAAAGATTGGTCCACTAACTTTCAGAGTATTGAAGGCTTTTTTTACAGTGTTTTAATGTCGGTCTCAAAAACATCACGATCGGCACAACAAGCTCCGCTCATAAATACGTGATTTAACCTAGCTTTTTAGGAACGGAATTTAGGAATGTTTAGACCGATCTAGAATAACAGAGATGGGTGTTTTAAAATCCATCATTATCTAAATTCAGTCTTAAAAATAATCTCTTTTCTGAAAAGTAAATAAGCTATTTAACATTGCATATTTAAAAATGAGCTCAAAAAAGTGGGATAACAATGCTAGCTTGTGATAAAGTCGCGCTTTTTTGAGCTCATTTTTCTTGGCGTTCAGCCCATTTAAATATCATGTAACAAGCTACGAGCAATTTTAAATAGTTTATTTACCTTTTATAAAAGACAGATTATTTTGCACGCTGGATTAAGTTAATAACGGGTTTTAAGACACCCATCTCTATTATTCTAAATCGGACTAAACATCCCTAACTTCCGTTCCTGAAAAAAGCTAGGTTTCGTCACATATTTATGAGCGGAGCTTGTTATGCCGATTGTGTTGTTTTTCGAGACCGATATTAAAACGCTGTAAAAAACCTTCAATACTCTAAAAGTTAGTGGACCAATCTTTATTTTGAGTACAAAATCGGAATCAGCGTGTCTGATTTACCTAGAAAATACGATAAAAGTTATACGTGACAGTTATGGTTTAAGCTTGAAAATATTCAGCAAGTTCACAGTGAACTTGCTGAATATTTTCAAACATACCTTAGGCGCTTTTGAATTCTGTATTTGCATCGCAGAAGTGGTCACGTGAAAAAATATCTATCATTGACCAGACTTGCAAGTATCCACAAACTTGGAGTTAGTCTCTCCATGCTGCTTTTCAATGATATGCAATCAATGCTGTAAATGGTGTATTGATTTGAAGATTACCCCATAAAAAAGTTTTTAGCACTCTCCAAGCACATTGTTAAGCATGGCAAGCATTAAGTTATTATTTTAGATTCCCAACGCTTGGGTGGTATTTGTAGTTATGTCTTTCTGATTGCAATCACATAACGTAGTAGGTGTAGTAGCAGTGCTACTAATATCATACATACTAGTAGCAGTCATAGAGGTAATTCAGTGGTATTAATGGCATTCATAGAGGTAACTTAGTGGTACTAGTAGTAGTAGTATAGGGAGCACTGTTTTACTTGTATCAGTCAGAGGCAACACAGTGGTACTAGTTGCTGCCATAGAGGTAACACAGTGGTACAAGTAGCAGTCATAGAGGTAACACAGTGGTACTAGTAGTAGTCATAGAGAGAGCACTGTTTTACTTGTAGCAGTCAGAGGCAACACAGTGGTACTAGTTGCTGTCATAGAGGTAACACAGTGGTACAAGTAGCAGTCATAGAGGTAACTCAGTGGTACTAGTAGTAGTCATAGAGAGAGCACTGTTTTATTTGTAGCAGTCAGAGGCAACACAGTGGTACTAGTTGCTGTCATAGAGGTAACACAGTGGTACAAGTAGCAGTCATAGAGGTAACTCAGTGGTACTAGTAGTAGTCATAGAGAGAGCACTGTTTTATTTGTAGCAGTCAGAGGCAACACAGTGGTACTAGTTGCTGTCATAGAGGTAACACAGTGGTACAAGTAGCAGTCATAGATGTAACACAGTAGTACTAGTAGCAGTCATAGAGGTAACACAGCGGTACTAGTAGTAGTCATAGAGAGAGCACTGTTTTACTTGTAGCAGTCAGAGGCAACACAGTGGTACTAGTTGCTGTCATAGAGGTAACACAGTGGTAATAGTTGTAGTCATAGAGATAATACAGTGGTACTAGTATCATTCATAGAGGTAACACAGTGGTACTAGTAATGTAATAATGATAGGGTTTACAATGCATTCTCGGATGTCTCTGTACATTTAGTTTGTACAGAAGTACAACCTGTTTGAATAAAATCTATGTGGTTGTGCTGATAATATTAGCTTATAAAAAGACCGAGGCTGTGTCCTTCAAGTTGGAAATACTTATGCTTGATATCTGGTGTTATTTTTGGTTGTATCAATTTTGGTATGAAAAAACAAAGTGGCCACATCTCTTCTTGCTGTTATTCTTATTGTTGGATGTGATGATGAAGGATGAAGGCTTCCTTGCCCCCATAAATACCAGAGCCCCTTCATTAGCTACTGCACCAGTAATTGAATTACTGGAGTTGCACTTGATATTACTAATGAAAATTCCAATCATCGGTTAGAAGTCCTGATCAAGTAAGCTATTTGTTCATTTGTCTGCCAGTAAATACTGTTTTGCCAGCAAGAGTAGCCAGCAAAGTATTCATAGCTAATGGAGGCAAAAATATCTAGTTCATGTTCGACACTTGTGTACAAATCAATATGTGATAGTTTCTGACAAATCATGAGTTATGTAGAGGTTTGGGATTTTATTACAGCTTTATAGTAAGTTTCTGCTGATTCTATTGACAAAAAATGCTGCTTAGTTACAACTGTTTGAATCTTTATATCTACAGACATCTTTGATAGTACCGTTTGGAGAAATTGTGTTGTAAAGTTAAATATGAAAAAAGTACATTATTTGGTTACATTTGTTTTTCCTTAGCCAAACAAGTATCTTTAACTAATAGAGCGAGGTTATATGCCAATATACAGCTGGGATTTTGAGAAAACAATTTTTCCCAAATATTTTTTTATAAAAATATGTTGAAAGTGGTATTCAAACTAAACATATTTTATAGATTATTTTACTTTCTCGTCACAAAAAATTTACTAAATGCAGCGCTATGTTACAGACGATAAGTCAACACTTTTTAGGTCGACCAAAGCATGGAAGGCATCCATTAACAGATATAACCAAGTGATATTGGAATATGGATATAAGTAATATTAGGAATTGAAGCAACTATTCAATTAAAATAACTAGAAATTCCACTGTCATACAGCCCACGACCAAAGTGATATAGGAAAAAAAGAAAGGGTACTGATGGTTGAGAAATGCAATATTAGCAGTCAAATGGCACTGCAGTGCAATAGGATAACTGCAATGGTAGCTGTAATGTACTGGGTGTTATTATATACAACAAACAGCAATAATGAAAGGAAAAGATTATATGTTTATATCTCTCTCCCTGCAATAGGAGAAATGCAATATTAGAAGTAAAATGCACAGATATTATTAGAATAACTAATATTATTAATATAGTTTAATATAGTTATAGGAATTTAATAATTCTCGGAATTAGCTGTTCGCGAAATCGCAAATTTTTATAACCATCGAATATTTTCATCCTGAAGGGTATATCGTGTTAACCCAAGCTGAAAATCAGTTGCTATAATGATAATTTGTAAAGTATTTAAAAGATTTCAATGTCTATGTAATCACAAATTTTTGTGTCTTGATTAGTATTGTGTCTTGATTAGTATTGATTTTGTGATTATTATTATTGATCGATTAGTATATACATGTATAACAATGTTTTATAAAGGCTCATAGCACTGAGGTTCATAGCTACGATCAATTTATACGAGAGAACAATTGATAATTTCTGCTCCGGCTTGAAACTTTTCTCCACTAGATCACTCTTTCTGGGGAGAACCCTTGTGAAAGTAACTGATTTTATTGATCCAATGTAGTGCGAGGAAAGGAATTTTTTTTACAAGATTTAGTCATTTGCAGATTGCAATAATCAGCAATGGCAATATGCTTTGTAAGCCTATTCAAGCTCAGTCTGTTTGGCATTGTTAAAAGTGAGCTTACTGAAGCCTCATTCACATTGGTCCCTGTTGGGTGTAATGTATTACTTATAATACAGATGGAAGTGTTTGGCATGGTTGAACATTTTCCTCTATCCTATATGTCATCTATGCATGAATAGGAGCAGGGTAAACTACAGCAGTTTTGTGGACTTTTTGATTAGGTGAAGATAATCTTTGATCAGTTCAAAAGGGTTATGCTTCCGCATTTAGTTATGCAGAGCATTCCATGGTCTATTCCCAGCTACCTTACTAATACAATGGCTTTTTCATTGTCACAGCTGTCATCAACTACTGCCAGTGCGTAAGCTGAGGCTACCTTCCGTATGGATACACTTTTTCAATAAAAGAATGAACAATAGTGTCAAGAGATCTGTCTCTGCTATATTAAATATTTCACGGAATGTGTATGACATGCATGATTAGTTTGCAGTTATCCAGCAGTCTTCTCCATTACTACTTTTACTAGTGGTTCTTCCGGTTGTAGTACAAATACAACTGCTGCTACCTCTATTGCTATTATTGCCCCAAAGACTGCTACCTCTATTGCTATTACTGCCCCAAAGACTGGTATTATTACTACACCACTATTACTATTACTACTGCTATTACTACTACTATTACTACTAATACTATTCCTACTAATGCTATTACTACTACTAGAAATTCCCCTGTCATAGAGCCCACGACCAAAGTGATATTAGAAAAAAGAAAGGGTACTGATGGTTGAGAAATGCAATATTAGCAGTCAAATGGCACTGCAGTGCAATAGGATAACTACAATGGTAGCTGTAATGTACTGGGTGTGGGTGTTATTATATACAACAAACAGCAATAATGAAAGGAAAGGATTATATGTTTATATCTCTCTCCCTGCAATAGGAGAAATGCAATATTAGAAGTAAAATGCACTGATATTATTAGAATAACCGATATTATTAATATAGTAATACAGTAATAATAGAAAACCAATGCACAATTTTGTTTACATTTCAAAACGTCATAGCTAACAATATCAAGAAGTTGTGATATTTATATAGATTTTTAGAAAATCTATTTAACAAAACTATTTAGAAAAAATAATAACAGTAACATATTGCCCATCATCGATGTTGTTAGTGTCTCTATAACACTTCAATAGTCATCCAAACTTATAATTAAATATTGTAATAATCTCATAAGCATCATTAGAAAAAAATATCATCGTCATTTCCTTTACTTGCACTGCTTTGGACATCAGTTAGAATACCAAAGTACTCAAAAGTTTCCAAAATGTCAGTTACTTTGAAATCGGCAAAAAAGAAACGATTTCTGTACTTCTACGTTAATTACAGAAACATTCGGCAATTCGACAATGCTATAGACTGGTGAAATGTGCACGTTATTTTTTCGTGAAATGCGCACGACTTAATGGTTCTATTCTCTGTCACTCGGCGTTTCGTTTGCCGGTCTAAATTTTGATAAAAGTAAGGCTTGGCCAGTTTTAATGACGATTTTCGGCCAAATTTATCTGTCTATTTGTGTATAATCCGATAAGATGGGTAAGTTTTAAGATACTGTCGACAATTTACAAAGACTTGGTAACATATTTAAATAGGCTTATATGTGTTTTGTATCGTTATTATACTTTAACGACTCTACAAAAAAATGGTTAAATTTGTTGATGAGATTTCGATACAAGGGTTTGCGACGTTGTTGATGAATAATTTTTGTAAGTTGTGTGCACATGAATTTATCATAAAAACTCTCAAACTTTGCTTTGCTCGTTTGGTCGTGGGACTATTACTGCTACTATTACTATTACCATTACTGCTATTACTACTATTATACCTAGAGTAAGATTTAAATGTAGTGCTGCTGTAGATAATTAATACAGTGATCCCTCCTACTTCAGAGCCTTAAATATCCCAGCTTTGTTGTGTCATCACCTTTGGTGGCCTTCATTTGAATAGTTATATAGATAAAGGTGAGATGGACTTCCGTAAGTCAACTGTGATATGACTCTGTCCGCTGTATCTAAAAAGGTCACATTATCAACCTTGCACACAGGATAGGAGTGATACGGAGTCAGGCACTTGTCACTTTTTATGCATTAGCTGTTATCTTCCTTGCCCATGTAATTGCCGCATGTGACAAAGTTTGTATGTTTCTGAAAGGATATGATGTGGTTGGTATGATTCTATTTGGCCACGCGATTACTTTCTCAATCGCTAAAGCCTGGTTCCCATATCGATTGCGAGACTTCGGCGGTAACTTGCGCAGCAAAACGCTTGCGACGCTAGGCTCGGCAGCATCTGTTCACATACAAAGCTGCATAGCTAAACATAATCGTGTAATCAAATCAAATGTTCGCTTCTATAATGGTGACCTTCACCTGTACAGTGCATTTCGGGAAGGTTTTGCCTGCGGCCTTTTGCGAAATTTGAACAGCGCTAAACTACTGCGTTGCTGCCGGCAACTACCGGCGGTCCTCGGCGCTAATAGCCTGCGGTGCTGTCGCCGGTGCTTTGCGACGTATTTGGAAACTAGGCTTTAGAAGAACCCAATTGGCTTGTTTTGCCTCGTTTGTGCATGCATGAGAAATCAAGTAAACATACATTGTAATCAGCTTGTTTAGTTGATTTTCGATAAAGACTAGCCGAATGTCCTGTGGTAATTGAATAATTGGCTAATGAATTTGAGTAACTAGAACTAGTAATTAGAGTGAAAAGCTAGATCTATACTAAAATCTTTATTAAAACAATACCTTTGTTTTGGGCCAGCTTAACAATCGTTACACGTGACGGTCAACAGTGCTAGTTATCAACCCCAAGCAAGCGCGAGTATCTCAACCAATTTAATGACTATTTCCCAAAAATCCATTGCATTCCGTTTAGCTTGGTGGTTAAGTTTGTGCCTCTAGATCTGGAGGTGCTGAGATCAAATCCAGTACCAAGCATATTTTTCATCGCTAGATTTTAACTGCTATAACTGGTCGCAGCGTTTACACAGCATAGATTACATTCAATATCATATAGCCTCACTACACACATCAATAAAGTGAGTTGGTTGCATACCCAAGGAATAAGTGATATGTAGAGACCACCTCGTCCATGTGTTGTTTTAAAAGTAACGTGTTGGTGTAGCTGGGCAGATAAAACCAGCGCATCTGTGATTGGTTGAAATAGTTGATCTTACCAATCTCGGTTCAGTTTTATTTTTACAGCTCAAAAATCTAAGGATAAACATTTTATGTAATTATAATAGCAAATGAAAATTATAATAGCAACTGGAAACATGTGCGCTACTTAAAGGTTGACTTGCAACAAAATTCCCATTACAGTTATTTAGTATCAAAAGATTCACCATGTCTTACTCTGTTGTGTTGTAGGTGCAAAATATGTGGGAATGTGATTACAAGTTCTTGAAAGCTAAAAAACGAACAGTTAATCGCAGCCACACGCGACCGCCATAGTTTGGATTCTTTTTCCAAAACGGCTCAAATGGGACGTAGTTGTTACAAGATGGTTTCTTTTTACACTTTCATGCAACCTCATTCGTCGAAATATTTTCACAAATATACTTCACGCATTCAATAAAACCATGTCTATTGTTCTTACGCGTCTGTTTTATCGTCATTGTAATGCTGTCACTTTTAGCACTGATATCTTATAACTTACTGTAAAAATTCGTTTAATATTTTAACCTTAGCTCGAAGGAGTACATATCATTGTCTGATAATCAAGACGAGCTTGTTGGTGTCCTGTGATAATCGAAAAGTGCTGCAGAAATTATTTGCGAAGTATTGGGTCACATGATCAGATTACGACTTGACGATGAGATCAAGCCGAAACAAAACTGCAAAGTAGCAAGCATCTATATTTGATACGGGGTCTTCGGTAAAACCCGAAGTGTTTGTCATAAACTAGTGCTACGATAAGTTTTATATTGAGCTTTTTATTGGCCTTTCAATTCACGTGAGAACATCACGTGACAAGACAATAACCGAATGTAATGACTACGTCAGAGAAATAAACAGATTCCAATCTACGGCGGCTTTTCGTTTTTGAGCTTTTAAGAGCTTGTAATCACATTTCCACATATTTTGCACCTACAACACAACAGAGTAAGACATGGTGAATCTTTTGATACCAAATAACTATAATGTGAATTTTGTTGCAAGTCAACCTTTAAGCCTAGGTAAAACTGAATATCAACAACTCGGTAAACAACTTGACTATATGTAAGAAATTGAACTAAGAAAAAGAGATTTTGTTAAAGACAGGTAGACTTGGGGTTGGACTAGCCTATACAGAAAATAGACAGTCCCTAGGTAGAGGCACTAATACATGTATAGTCATACGTCGACATAGGAGTGCCCCAACCTACAAGAAAATTGACATACGAGCCAAATTTTATGCAAGTTTCTACCTTGAGATACTATAAAACTTTGAAATCCAAGCTGGTTCTCTATGCAGCCGCAAAGTGGCCAAGTATGCGAGAGCATGGTTCAGCCTTTTTTATTGAATCAATTTGAAATTTTTAGAAAGACCGGCTAAAATTTATAGTGAAAGCAAGGCAAACAGCGCCAAATTTGAAAAAAAGATTATAACGAAATTAATACGAAGACAAAATTAGAGTTAGGTCTAGTAAAAGATTAAAACTTAGCGGTATGTGCATACTTAGTGGTAATTAATTTAAGTTAAATTCACAGTTTATGTTACGTAGTGTCTACAAATGTCTAGTATACCGAATGCGTTGCTGTCAAGTCTCTCTCACACCGCCATTAGCCACTACGTCTGTCTCCAAGGTAAGACCTCCCTACAGTTCTGTGCATAGTAATGTTACACCTTCTTTCTGATAGTTACTAAATAGTTTTGTAGGTTTTGCATACCAGGGTTACAAAACCTACAAATCTAACTCTAAGTCTTGAAGTTCAGGATTTTAAAACAAAAAATAAAGTATTCAAATGTTAAACAGTATTCAAATATTTAATAGTATTCAAATGTTAAACAGTATTCAAATATTTAATAGTATTCCAATACTTATTAATATTCAAACTTTTGATGGCGTTCAAACGTGTTGACATTGTAAATCTAGGTTTGTCTGTGTAAATCAAGGTTTGACTGGGTTGACTGTCAATCAGGGTTTGACCAGGTTGACTGTAAATCAGGGTTTGACTGGGTTGACAGTGTAAATTAGGGTTTGACTGGGTTGGCAGTGTTAATTAGGGGTTGCCTGTAAATCAGGGTTTGACTGGGTTGACTGTATATCAGGGTTTGACTGGGTTGACTGTAAATCAGGGTTTGACTGGGTTGACTGTATGAATCAAGGTTTGACGGGGATGACTGTGTAAAACAGGGTTTGACTAGGTTGTCTGTGTGTAGGAAAAGTTTGGAAATATTGATAACACTTGATCAGACTTTAAATATGTTTTGCTTCATTTTGTCTATTAAGCAATTGCAGAAGCACATTGACATTGCTAAGTTCTTCAGAAATATTTGTAAACTACCCTTTCATTCATTTCATTAGCTATTATCCTTTAAAAGAAATCTGATATAGTTACCAGGTAATTATCATCATGTCTGGCCATAACCAGTTTTTTTAAGGGTCGACTGGTAAAGGTGTATTTCCGAATCGCGTAGACAGGCCAGAGAGCTGTTTATTGAGTTAGTTGATATTAATAGGGATGTGGGCTACCAGCGGGTGGCATTCCTTAATGTTATATTATATATTAAATATAGGATTAAGGAATTTCTTACATAAGTGCAATTCACTCTGATTGCTTTGGTAGGTGAATGATTGCATTTGGTGCTTCTCAACACGTGGCCATTTCAGTGTTACTGTTTGTCACATGCCGTAAAACCTCTAATTGAACGCCACCTTTATTTGACTGCCTGCTCTATTTGACCCCCACTATAGGAGAAGAGTTGAAAAATAGAGCGCCACCCTTTAATTGAACGCCGGCCTTTGTTTGACCGCCACTATGACATTCTTTGATCTTTACGAACACATAATATCAAGTGATAGTAAAAAAGTGTCCACAAAATCGTACTAATACTGACTTGGTTACATCGATAACCATTAATTCTTTTGTTGTTTCTGTTCATATCGAAGCCTGTTTTCCAACTTCAAAGCTTTCCAGTTTTTTCGTTAAAACTTTGGAAGCATCACCATAGAAATAATTAATAACTGTACGTATTAGTCTAATAGTATAGCTCATTGTTTAACACAGTCTTGATGCTTCGACGTATGTGGAAAACTTACCATGGTTACATTTATGATGGTATATGTGAATGACTAGTTTTAGACAAAATGTTGTGCCTCGTTTATGTCCATAGGGCTAAAAGTATATCATTATTTGTGTGAAGTGCGACGCTTAAAAGTTTTGCTTAGCTAAAAAATTATTTGGACACTATCGACTAGTTCAGCAGTGCAGAAGAACAGTTCCGGTCAGACGACATTGTGGAAGTTATTAAACAACCAGAAATCATTTCAAACGAAAGCAAAAATCAGAACGCAACTGGCCAAACAATCGATGCAAATGTTTTATGTTCAACAATTTTAATTTTTTTTTATGTATTATCGGTATGGTCTGTTTAATTCACTTGTTCTTGCAGTTGCATATATATATATATATATATATATATATATATATATATATATATATATATATATATATATATATATATATATATATATATATATATATATATTTGTACCATTTGATAAACTATTATTATTATATACTTATAAATTTGCAGATTTATAACTTGTTATTTGATAGCATCCTTGCGGTTATATTTACTCGGCTTACAATGGTTCGGCGCTCATAACCCTTTTTCTGTTGCGCATAAAAAGCCAGTTTTGGCTGTTAACTGTAGCAAACATATCAATGAGTGTAATGAGCTTTTATGCAACATTGTTACATATAGATATAAAATGGAATTCTCCCTTCAAATTTAGAATGAAATAAGAAATTGAAAGCCCCAACAAATTGCAAGGCAGGGCGCAGGTTATAATATCATCGCGGGTTCTCATCATACTCATGAGTTTATTTGCACTGGCAATGGCTGCTAGTTGGTCCATGAAATCACACAATGTTCCGTTGTTCCATGGGAATACCAGAGTGCCGTCTTTCAATGTTTCACTGGAATACCAGTAGTTTTTATTAAGCAATTTAACCCTTTCGATGCCATAAACGCATAAATGCGTTTTCTATGGTCGAGTGCTGTAGACGCATAATTGCGACTTTCCCAGAAATTGCGTAGTTACTTCATTTTACTATTCATTGACAACATAACCCATGGTCTATATGACTTTCATTATATTGACAACGTTGTCCGAAGATATCTTTATAAAATTAGCCTAAAATAACGAAGCAATTTTAAACTTTTGCTTGAAAACTACTAACTTGAAAACTAACAATTTTTGTGGGAGTTCATTAAGTACTGTGCAAGTCAGAAAACAGGTAATTACTTATTTTCATGACGTTATAGCCAATTCAGATTTAGATTTTCGTGATTATACAGATAATTGAAGTATCAGCAGTCACTCTGATAGGGGTGAAAGTAATAGTTTTGTCAGAGTAAGGAACATTGTTGAAGGATCGTCTTAGCTTCGTAGCGTTCGCTTCACATAGCTTTTTCATCGCATAAAATATAGATTCATTGAATTTTTTTGCATAGCAGTGTTAGTTAAAATGTTGGCAAAATAAAATGTTACAAAAAATTTTCCAGATAGAGTTTGAAATTGAAAAAAATATTGTAAATATATTATGAAGCAATATCGGCAATTTTCGGTAAATTGGCTGGCACGAGGCTAATAGCTAAATTTGTACATGCATGGCAGTGAAAGGGTTAACTAGCTATTTGAAAACAAGCATTGCTTATTTTAATTACCAAACTATAATTGACATAAATTTTTATAGCTTTTCATCTTTTTTCTGGAGTTACACCTCAAACACAAGACCTCAAAAGATGTGCAGTGGGAAGAATTGTTGTACTTTGTAGTACTTAATATGAGCAAAAATATAAACCTCAAGCAATTTTATAGATGTAATGCAGCTAACATAAGAAGCTTTGCATATGCTGTTTTCAAAGTATTTGGATGTACGTGATACAAAAATTCAAAACATTTTAAACTTGGCTAATTTTTGAGCTATTGCAATAGCTATATAAAGTTGCTTGTATCAATAGAAAGCAACATACAATAGACATGAATTTTTCAACAACAAAAATTAAAAGATTAGAGACTGGATAATAGAAGAATTATATAATTTAAAAGCTTGGTTGACACTGTTCACTAATTCAGACAGCGTTCTGAGAAGCCTTCAAAACCTTGATCAAAATAATTATATAATGATACTGTTTCATCTGTATAAACAAGGCTGGACAGAGCTAAACCGAAGAAAGCTTTGAGGCAATGTCATACTATTGGCATGTAGATATACAGTTGTTACATTAAGTGCGCCTGGGCAACTCACACCACCCTATCTCAAGCGATCCTCAAAATTACTAACATCTGACATGGGGTGCCCTATGTTGATGTCCGTAGTTATCCATACAATTAGTTATAAAACTACTCGCATCATAATTCCCTGGGTTGCTAGTTAGGGAATTGCTATTTATGGTTGCTATATTGTATTTAGACTGTTAGCTTTATACAAATGAAATATATGTAGCATCAACTCGAAATTTTAAGGTATGTTAACTAACAATGTAGTTCACAGACCTGTTACCATGAATTCCGACATTCAAGTCAAAACATTGACAATTTAAAGTTTTGATGACAGTTTTCATGGGAAGGTTTCTAGTAAGCTTAGATTCGAGAAGATTATTGCCGGTTGAAGCTATATGACATCGAGTATAATTATTTATAGTTTAATATATATAGTCACTAGGGGAATGCCTGGCGTTGCAAAAAGTAACAAAAAGACTACAGAAAATTTCTTTTTAATAAGCATATATAGCATTCACCATTCTAAATTTTCTATGAAGACCAATTTCTGTGCGTGCCATAGGTTTGGTTACCTTCACTTTATACAATATACTTGATATTAATAGCATTTCGGGAAAGTCCGGGTCCGTATTTTTCTACTAGTAAAATTTTTCTTTTAGTAAATTAGTTCAAGAGCGCTAGATGAAGCATGAGTATTTTACCCAATCGGCATTGAGGATTGGCAGATGTAATAAGTATGTGCACCATTATTCCATAGTGTGGCAAGTTAGCTGTGTAGCATTGTGTACCATGACTGTTTGCAGAACTGGGGTTCCCGAATTGAAATGCAGTGCGAAGCGGTTTTTCATTCCTAAAACTTTATTCCTATACCTGGACACACTAACAGCAGACAACTGACGGACAAACACTGATAATTATAGATATAGTATATATATAGTAATATTAAATATTAATGTTCTACGTATTTTTATTTATAGTGAAATACTAATACTCTTCTTTACTATAATGCTAGCTGTGCTATCCAGCGTTACCCGGGTAATAAAAAAGTCTGTACAGAAAATTGATTTGTATTTAACTTACAACAACATTTGCCATTCTAACTTTCAAACTACATATCACGAGAGAAGTGTTTTGTGTAGTGTTGAAGTAAATTGAGAGAGAAAATAAAAACAACTGTAGTTTTTCAAACTTTGTCAAAAAACTGTAACTTTCAAACTTCATATCATGAGGAAAAGGTTTTGTGCAGGGCAATTAAATTAAAAATAAATAAAACAACAAAATGTTTTCAAACAACTATAAGATTAAAATTTCATAACTTGAAAGAAGTGTTTCGTTGAAATAAATTAAAAGGAAATATAAAAATGTAAAGGTGTTTAATTGCAAATGTGAAATAATTAAAGAGTAATGGCTAAATATAATCTCTTTCACTACGATTACATTCAAAAATTATTTCTTATACAATTGTACGATTGTATAAGAAATAATTTTTGAGCGAACTGAAATCATACAATGATTTCAGTTCATTTCAGTGTTGGCATGCGAAAATATCGTAGGCTATATACGTACATAGACTAGTATAAAACACATAGTCATTATCTAATGCAATCACCTCCTGGTAAGAATCATCATTAAAAATAGTAACAAAACAATATACTAACCTTAGTAACTATAGTTACTTACAATAACTTTAGTGCATTTATTGGTTATGATCTGCAAGATAATATAACATTACAATGTACTACGTGGAGAGTTCTTACTTTCGAGACAGACGTGTAATATAAACGCTGAATCTAACTTAAATGAATTTAGTTTACTAAACACATACTTTAAGGAAGTTTTAGTATGTATTTTAGTAAACTTCAAACTTTTAACAAAACTTTTATCACATATCCGTTTGCGAATCTTTATGAGCTATTTTTGAGCTTTTAAGAGCTTGTAATCACATGCTCGGCTTTGCTCCGGGGTGGTGGTGTGACCTTTTAGGCTCACCTCTTCTCGTCTCAAGCCATGTTCACTTGTATTATATCCACCTTCTGATGATATCACATCCTGTTTTCTTTCAGATTATGCAAAATGTCAACGGGCATTTGCTCAAACTCTTGTTGATTTCAAGTTTGAAACGATTGGATCACAACAGACTGATGAAGAGATAACAATTAGTAAGCAGATTTTTCCTGTTCTCTACAATTCTGTAAACACATAACTAACTCAAAGTAACTAACACTCAGCTCAGCCTAGCAGTTACATGTATTGGTACTGATTATTATTATATAATAGCAACAGCTGTTTATATTTAGTTTGGTATATTTTACACATGGGATATGTCCATGACACAAATGCTGGATTACTCTAAGCTAGTGCAATCGAATTTGGCAAAACAGAAAGCAGTATTTTCCCAAAGAATGCCATTTATCATGTTTATGTAATACTACTGAATGCCAGGTATTGCACTAGTAATAAAGAAGGTTATAAATAAAGGTTTTTTGTTTATTTTTGTGTACTGTGTTTATTTCTGTGTAATTCATGCTGCAGTGCCTACTACAGACCTGTACTGATTGCAATAGTATTGCAGGCCATGCGAGGTTAAGCATTTTTTTCACGTATGGGCACATTTTTTTTCTGGCATGCTTCACGCATAAGGCTAGCTGCAGTGTTATACATGAAGCCATGAAAGATTAGCATGTGTAATAGGTATGTATCCATAAATCCCTTGTCCGCAGAGCTGGAGTTTCCAAGTTCCAATCCAGTACAATGTGGATTTTTCATTTCTAAAACTATCGCTATAACTGGACATGCTGACAAACAGACGGACAAACATTAAGATTGTTATATATACACTAGGTGAATGCCTGGTGTTGCGTGGGTCATAAAATAATTACACTGGTCATAAGATAATTACACAATGAATTTGAGTAATTTACTTAGTACGCTAATAAAGGTCAGCTGACATTTACTAAAACAATTGTTGTGTTTACAGACAGCTTAATAATCATTGTGTTACGCATAACTGTCAACCATAATAGTGTACAGCTTTAAGCGTGAGTATTTTAACCGATGTAATGAATATCTTGACCATTATCTATGCTCAGTTGTACACCTAGTCTAATGGTTTGGTTAGTCGCCTCAAGATCTGGAGGTTCCGACATCAAATCCAGTGCAATACGGATTTTTCATTGTTAGATTTTAATTGCTGTAACTGGACACACGGATGAAAACAAAAAGACCAACAAAAAATCAAACCAACACTGAGATGTATAGGTATATAGTTAAAGATATATAGGTATATGTACAAATATGTGAGATCTATAGGCCATTATTGTTGTAAATTGAGCATGCTATTTAGTTATTTATGTAATTGAGTTTCAAAACTACCTCAAGTACAGTCAAACATGGATAACTCGAACTTCACGGGACTGAGCGAAAGTGTTCAAATTATCAGAGCGTTCAAGTTATCAGAGCACTGTCACAAGTCCATGTATTTACTTATTTGTTAGTAGATACATGTACATATACAAACTATAATATAAATCAAAAGCACAAATGGCTTGTTTGAAATTAAATGCTTCTAATGTAAAGTTTAAAACGTTTTTATCAAAAAGTATAGAGATTTTTTTATCACTTGAGATTGGTTTGTTGTTTGAGGTGATGTTATTGCC
Organism: Watersipora subatra; assembly: GCF_963576615.1. Lineage (NCBI taxonomy): Eukaryota > Metazoa > Bryozoa > Gymnolaemata > Cheilostomatida > Watersiporidae > Watersipora > Watersipora subatra. Next base: position 40,079,182 of record NC_088715.1, read on the forward strand.
GGGACGTTTTTTAGATTGACATTGGCAAAACTTGATCGTCGTTGAAATGCTCAAAAGAAAAGACATCTTTTTCTTTTGAGCGTTTTACCCACGATCAATTTTGCCGATTTTTTTTGAAGTTTATGCAAAGATTACCTCACTTTACCTTGCTTCCGAAGGGCGATCGCTAATATAATATCGCTAATATAAGCGGATGTTTGGTATAAATCAAATTTCACCAAACCTTTAGAAAAGTCGTTGACAAAAATATTTTGCCGATGGTGGTAATAACGACGCTTATGAATTACGAAAAGTTGAGGTTTACCTCTATGGCTTGGAATAAAGTGATTTTCTAAAGCGATAACAACCGTTTCGGTAGCCGTTGGGCAAAAAACAGTTCGAGTTAACAGTGTTGAGTTCGGGTTATCTATAGCAATTTATCATTACGTGGGAACGGACCAAAGAAATCGTTCGAATTAACCATGTGTTCGAGCTATCCGTGGGCGAGTTATCCATGTTTCACTGTAGTTAGTTTTAAAGCCAGGATTTTATCAACTGTTTGTAGATGTATTTTACCATCTGGTATTATGTCTCTCTATGCTCCTAACAAGTTATTGATCTGTGTCCATGCCCTTACAGATTATTTATGTGTCTATACCCCAGTAGATGATTGATCTGTGTCCATACCCCTAGCAGATGATTGATGTGTCTATACCCCTAGTAGATGATTGATCTGTGTTCATACCCCTAGCAGATGATTGATGTGTCTATACCCCTAGTAGATGATTGATCTTTGTCCATACCCCTAGTAGATGATTGATCTGTCTATACCCCTAGTAGATGATTGATCTTTGTCCATACCCCTAGCAGATGATTGATCTGTCTATACCCCTAGTAGATGATTGATCTGTGTCCATACCCCTAGTAGATGATTGATCTATGTCTATACCCCTAACAGATGATTGATCTGTCTATACCCCTAGTAGATGATTGATCTATGTCTATACCCCTAACAGATGATTGATCTGTCTATACCCCTAGTAGATGATTGATCTGTGTCTATACCCCTAGTAGATGATTGATCTGTGTCCATACCCCTAGTAGATGATTGATCTGTCTATACCCCTAGTAGATGATTGATCTTTGTCCATACCCCTAGCAGATGATTGATCTGTCTATACCCCTAGTAGATGATTGATCTGTGTCCATACCCCTAGTAGATGATTGATCTATGTCTATACCCCTAACAGATGATTGATCTGTCTATACCCCTAGTAGATGATTGATCTATGTCTATACCCCTAACAGATGATTGATCTGTCTATACCCCTAGTAGATGATTGATCTGTGTCCATTCCCCTAGCAGATGATTGATCTGTCTATACCCCTAGCAGATGATTGATCTGTGTCTATACCCCTAGCAGATGATTGATGTGTGTCCATACCCCTAGTAGATGATTGATCTGTGTCTATACCCCTAGCAGATGATTGATGTGTCTATACCCCTAGCAGATGATTGATCTGTGTCTATACCCCTAGCAGATGATTGATGTGTGTCCATACCCCTAGTAGATGATTGATCTGTGTCCATACCCCAAGCAGATTATTGATATGTCTATACCCTTAGCAGATGATTGATCTGTGTCCATACCCCTATTAGATGATTGATTTGTGTCAATACCACTATCTATACTCCTATTAGGCTATTGATCTGTCTATACTCCTACTAGGTTAATGATCTGTTTCTGTTCTAGCACGCTCTTGATCTTGCTCTATACTCTTAGAAATATATTGATTTGTTTCTGTTAACTCCTAGTAGAAAATTGGTCTGCTAAGTTGAATGCCGTTAGACCAGAACCCATTGTTGCAAGCAAACCTAAATCTATTCCATTCGGTGAAAAATTCGTTGCAAGTTCGAGGCGACGGTGCTAATCCTTACATAGCCCTAACAACATCGTTCTCCATCGATAACTTGGCAAACGACTAGCTCATTTTCTCTCAAGTAGTATTATAAAAGGCAAATACTCCTGGCAATTCTGCTACCCATGGTACTTGTTTTCTACATCTGATTATTCTTCACTTGTCTGCTCACTCTGAATGTGACGGGAAGGCAGTGTGCGTGTGTATCAAATATGATAGAGTAAAGATAGTAACAGGACTACTTGATAAATATGATAGAGTATAGATAGTCATAAGACTACTTGATAAATATGATAGAGTATAGATAGTCACAGGACTGCTTGATAAATATGATAGAGTATAGATAGTCACAGGACTACTTGATAAATATGATAGTGTATAGATAGTCATAAGACTACTTGATAAATATGATAGAGTATAGATAGTCACAGGACTACTTGATAAATATGATGGAGTATAGATAGTCGCAGGACTACTTGATAAATATGATAGAGTAAAGATAGTCGCAGGACTACTTGATAAATATGATAGAGGATAGACAGTCTAGTGGATAGATATGAGGATAAAGGTTGTGACCAGCAGTAATGTCTCTACTTTAATATGTCTTCATATTTTCTCTGTTACCAAGACTGCTTGGATATAGTGTAGGCAATTGTCACCCTGTCTGTTTTAGGTAAATCACTCAGAAGCTTTGGGGAGACGATTAGGAGTATAGAAGATGCTCGTGACACAATGGTGAGAGCCTTTCCCATATTGATCTAGTGTTAATCTGCATTATTCATTTGGCGTTGATATACAGAATATTTACTTACCACTTCTTTATGCAGCCCCTTAGCTGTAGAACCTCCTCTCACACCTTTACTGTGGCACCTCCTCTCATACCTCTACTGGGAAACCTCCTTTCATACCTCTACTGTGGAACTTCCTCTCACACCTCTACTGTTGAACCTCCTCTCACATCTCCACTGTGGAACCTCTTCTCACACCTCTACTGTGTAACTTCCTTTTACACCTCTACTGTGTAAACCCTCACACCTCTACTGCGGAACCTCCTCTTACACCTCTACTGCGTAATCTTTTCTCACACCTCCACTGCGTCACCTCCACTCACACCTCTACTGTGGAGCCTCCTCTCACACCTCTACTGTGTAACCTCCTCTCACACCTCTACTGTGGAATCTCCTCTCACACCTCTACTGTGGAGCCTCCTCTCACACCTATACTGTGGAACCTCTTCTCACACTTCTACTGTGGAGCCTCCTCTCACACCTCTACTGTGTAATCTCCTCTCACACCTCTACTGTGGAATCTCCTCTCACACCTCTACTGTGTAACCTCCTCTCACACCTCTACTGTGGTACCTCCTCTCACACTTCTACTGTGGAACCTCCTCTCACACCTCTACTGTGTAACCTCCCCTCACACCTCTACTATGTAACCTCCTCTCACACCTCTACTGTGTAACCTCCTCTCACACCTCTACTGTGTAACCTCCTCTCACACCTCTACTGTGTAATCTCTTCTCACACCTCCACTGCGTCACCTCCTCTCACACCTCCACTGCGTCACCTCCTCTCACACCTCTACTGTGGAGCCTCCTCTCACACCTCTACTGTGTAACCTCCTCTCACACCTCTACTGTGGAATCTCCTCTCACACCTCTACTGTGGAGCCTCCTCTCACACCTATACTGTGGAACCTCTTCTCACACTTCTACTGTGGAGCCTCCTCTCACACCTCTACTGTGTAATCTCCTCTCACACCTCTACTGTGGAATCTCCTCTCACACCTCTACTGTGTAACCTCCTCTCACACCTCTACTGTGGTACCTCCTCTCACACTTCTACTGTGGAACCTCCTCTCACACCTCTACTGTGTAACCTCCCCTCACACCTCTACTATGTAACCTCCTCTCACACCTCTACTGTGTAACCTCCTCTCACACCTCTACTGTGTAACCTCCTCTCACACCTCTACTGTGTAATCTCTTCTCACACCTCCACTGCGTCACCTCCTCTCACACCTCCACTGCGTCACCTCCTCTCACACCTCTACTGTGTAACCTCCTCTCACACCTCTACTGTGGAACCTCCTCTGACACCTCTACTGTGGAACCTCCTCTTACATCTCCACTGTGTAACCTCCTCTTACATTTCTACTGCGTAACCTCCCCTCACACCTCTACTACGTAACCTCCTCTCACACCTCTACTGTGTAACCTCCTCTCACACCTCTACTGTGGAATCTCCTCTCACACCTCTACTGTGTAACCTTCTCTCACACCTCTACTGTGTAACCTCCTCTCACGCCTCTACTGTGGAACCTCTTCTCACACTTCTACTACGTAACCTCTTCTCTCACCTCTACTACGTAACCTCTTCTCTCATCTCTACTGTGTAACCTTCTCTCACACCTCTACTGTGTAACCTCCTCTCACGCCTCTACTGTGGAACCTCTTCTCACACTTCTACTACGTAACCTCTTCTCTCACCTTTACTGCATAATCTCCTCTCACACCTCTACTGCGTAACCTCCTCTCACACTTCTACTGTGGAACCTCCTCTCACACTTCTACTGTGGAACCTCCTCTCACACCTCTACTGTGGAACCTCTTCTCACACCTCTACTGCGTAACCTCCTCTCACACCTCTACTGCGTAACCTCCTCTCACACTTCTACTGTGGAACCTCCTCTCACACCTCTACTGCGTGACCTCCTCTCACATATCTGCTGCGTAACCTCATCTCACACCTCTACTACGTAACCTCTTCTCTCACCTCTACTACGTAACCTTTTCTCACATCTTTACTGCACAACCTCCTATCACACTTTATATTAGTGCTAATCTACTATGCAAATTACTCTATCAATTGAGTTTGTCTAGCAGTCAAACTTGCATATAAATTTTGATTGTAGCGCATTCATGTTCTTTGCATCTTTTTACTTATTCTGTTGACATTGTACATGTTTTTATTGCTTTCTTTAGATGGAAAAAATAAAAGAGACATTTGTCGACAAGTTGGAGGAATTCCGAAAAGGCCATCTTGTGCCAGCCAAGGTAATAAAAATGGCTACCGTTTTGTACTGCTAATGATCATGAAAGGTCTATTTGAGATGCTTTTCTCAGCATTTTTCTTTTTTTTTGCCATCAACCATACTCTGTCCTTCCATAGCATGGCCAAGTCCCTCGTCCATAGTCTATAGTCCATAGTCCTAGTCCCTCGTCCCTTCCATAGCATGGCCAAGTCCCTCGTCCACTCTCACTATTATTATCATATACTTTAAATCGCTCTAGCATTTTATGAAGTTGTCCAAAGTCTTCTTTTCTACCTTTTAGGATGAAAGAAAAAGATTTGAGAAGACAACAAAACAGTACTGCGCAGCCATTGAGAAACACTTGGCCCTAAAGCCAGCAAAGTCGGCTGAAGGCCAATTGCAAGAGGTAGTTAGATTTAGTTGTCTTCTTCTGTTGTGTTTCCCATCTCGTAGTTGCGCACGTTATCTACCAAAATTATTAGAGTCAACATTTAAAAAAACTTGATTGGGTTTGATTCATCAAGGCAGCTACCTGCGCTTCTACAGATGTATGATGAAGACTTCCTAAGAAACGCCGTTACAAACTGAGGGTGGTCTTGAATAGGTATAAACAGTCATTTTTCCCTTTAATGCCTCACAGGTAACGATGGTCAGGATGTCTTTTATTAATTGGTTTGACTGGGAAGCACATTTGCACCATTGTATTCTAGCTCAGTTATAGACAGTTTAGACACAACAATATGACTGTTGATTGAATTCTAGGTTAGTTATAGACAGTTTAGACGCAACAATATGACTGTTGATTGTATTCTAGGTTAGTTATAGACAGTTTATACGCAACGAGATGACTGTTGATTGAATTCTAGGTCAGTTATAGACAGTTTAGACACAACAATATGACTGTGGATTGAATTCTAGGCTAGTTATAGACAGTTTAGACCAACAATATGACTGTTGATTGTATTCTAGGTCAGTTATAGACAGTTTAGACACAACAACATGACCGTTGATTGTATTCGAGGTTAGTTATAGACAGTTTAGACACAACAATATGGACATCGCAGACGGTTTGATTAGTCAGAGCCAAACTAGCATACAAAGTTACCTTGTTCCCACTTTGCTTACTATGCTAAAGCTGCAAATGCTGCATCAAACATTCATCTCAAAATACTTTGCATTTTGTTAAATCCATTCCTGAATTCAATAGCCAATATTAAATATTTCACAGAAGCGCATTTAGCATTGCAACAAGTGCATTGTATAATATTATGTAAAAAGCTAAAAGTACAAACCTAATATATTTGTAAAAATTAAATTAAATTAATAAAGTAAGTGCATTCTCAACATACGATTATCCTGATATATGAATTTTTCACCTTACGAAGTGGAACATGATGATTTTTTCACCTCGCCATACAAGTCTTATTTACCATACGAATTCAACAAAATTTTTGCCTGAGTTCAAATTTGGCAGTCGATGTGCTTATTACATACCTCAAAATAACAAAGACACCAAAATGCTGTTCGCTGAAAACATTTTCACAGCGCCTGAAAGAGACATGGGGATGGATTTCTCTCAGTTCAGCAATTTTCGTGTGTAAAATGGTAATATTTTTCGTTTAAAGGTTGACTTGCAACAAAATTCACATTACAGTTATTTGGTATCAAAAAGTTTACCATGTTTTACTCTGTTGTGTTGCAGGTGCCAAATATGTGGAAATGTGATTACAAGCTCTTAAAAGCTCCAAAACAAACAGTTAATCGCCGCCATCACTAAACCAAATATGTGGGAGTGTGATTTCAACCTCTCAACTCATTCGCACCCTCGCGTTTGGTGCGAGTTATAATGAGCGAGTTATAAGGTGCCAACGTTATAAATACGCGAGTTAACTCGCGTATTTATAACGTTGCTAGGCACCCAACGCGAGTTAACTCGCGTCTCAAATTTACCAACTCCTTGCATTGTTATTTTTAAATTGTAAGAGAATATTTTTGATTAGTTAGAAAGAAAACTCTCTGGCCAATCAGACAAACTTTAAAATATGGCTCAATGACGTCTCTGGCAAAAGTTATAACCAAATTAGTACACCCATCTCTATATCTACCAAAACCGGAAATCATCGTGCCTGCTTGAAATTTTATCATTCACGATCAATTTTTTTAAATTCCAGAAGTAAATATGCAGATTCAGATATGGTAAGACATTGAAAGACTGCATAAATCAAATTAAAACATTATTTTTAACGTTCCAAAGTTTTTTTTAACTTTTAATTTTGCCAATTTGAGTCGCTATGCTCGAATAAAAATGCACTTTTCAGGCTGTCAGCCGTAGTCAGACTAACGTTATCATTCAGTTTCGATAGGATCATATTGATTCTTAAAGCTGTCTATCAAGTCTGGAAAGTCAAGAACAGAGTTATTGAACATATTTTTATTATTTGAAACATTTTCATGACGTTTTATTTGAGTTATATTGGCTACGCTTTTGTTTGAAAGATAATACTTGCGAGGAAAAGTTCGAAATTAGTTTCATGATTTTCATGTTTATGATTAACTTCATATGTATAAATAATATTCCTAACTATGTATTGTATGTAATAAATAAGTAATTTTAGTCAAACTTTGTATATTTTGCAATTTTTATGGTGCAAATCTAACTTTGTTTCAGCAGAAGACAATTTTTCAAAATTGGAAATTTTCTGATATGAGTTGTCTATATGAATGTAATATAATTTGAAAGAGGAGATTCGGCTGGTTCTTGTCAAACTTGAATGAAAATAACTATCTCAAGTCTGTCTCTTGTAGTAGTAATTTGAATTACGGCAACTTTCTGAAAAATAAGTGGTATCTGGGGCTAATCGCCTAGAAATTAGTCGGGTGCGAATGAGTTAAAAGTTCAAAAATTAACAGTTAACTGCAACCATCACGAAAACGCCATAGGTTGAAATTCCTCTCAAAACGGCTCAAATGTGATGTAGTTGAACATGATGTGCTTTTGTTTACACTTTCACGCAACCTCATTTGTCAAAATATTTTTACAAATAAACTTAACCCATTCAGTAAAACCATGTCTATTGTCCTTACGCGTCTATTTTATTGTCATCGTAATGCTGTCACTTTGAGTATTGATATCTCAAAACCTAGCCTAAAAATCAGTTCAAATTTTCAACCTTAGCTCGAGGGTGTGCATATCATCCTCTGATAAACATGAAGAGCCTGTTGGTCACCTGTGATAGTTGAAAGATGCTGCAGAAATTGTTCGCGCCATTTGGCGGAAAATATGGGTCACATGATCAGATTATGACTAGATGATTAGACCTGGCTGAAATGAAACTGTAAAGTAGCAAGCATCTATATTTGATACGGGCTGTCCAGTAGAACACGAAGTGTTTGTCATAAACTAGTGCTACGAGACAGTTTATATTGAGCCTTTTGTTGGCCTTTAATTTTACGTGATAACATCACATGTCAAAACAATACCCAAAATGTTTGAGAACGTCATCGAAATAAAGAAAATCCAAACTACGGCGTGTTTGTGATGGCTGCGATCAACTGTTCGTTTTTGAGCTTTTAAGAGCTTGTCATCACCTTTCTACATATTTGCACCTACAACACAGCAGAGTAAGACGTGGTAAACCTTTTGATACCAAATAACTGTAATGTGAATTTTGTTGCAAGTAAACCTTTAGTCAGTAGCAAAGTTGGGGTTGCGATCCCTTCACACGGAAGGTCAGTAGTCAGACAACTTCCCTTATCCTGCTAATAACACTCTACAAACTTCATTACGAAAGCAGCATCATTCGGGCTATTTCGCCAAATTAGATTGAAAAAGGTTTTAATGAGAACCGCTAAAAGTATATTGAAAACGAAGCCAGAAACTAAGAGATAATCAACTTTTAGTGACAAAAAGTCTAAATTCAGTAAAATAATCAAAAATACATACTAAAACTTAGCTTCAATTGTGTGTTTAGTTAGCTAAACTTATTTTAAGTGAATTCAACGTTAAACGTATACATTTGTCTGTCTTGAAGGTAAGGACTTTCTACGGTACGTACTGCACATAGCACATTGCAACATTACATTTTAATGCAGATCATAATAAATATACTGAAGTTACTGTAGGTAACTATAGCTACTAAGTTTAACGTGCTATTTTGTTACTAATTTTTATTATGTATAGTACTTTTATGAATTTTGATAAGTTTCACCAGGGGATGCTTGCATTATATAATTACTATCATACTATGGTTTCTTTACCTCTCCATACTCTTTTTTCACCATACGATACCAACCCGGGAACGGATTAAAATCGTATCTTGATGGTTCACTGTAATAATCATTAGCAGGAGATTCCGGTTGTTACCTTATTTTAAAACATGAGAAAAGGAATTCAGGCTCGGCAATATATAGGCTCAACTTTTACTTCATATGTAGCAAAATTCGTAGCAAAGCTGATAGTATGTTGAAGTTTGGTGGTACTAGTTCCTGCGAAATTACGCACGCATTTTCTAACCAGATATATTTAGGTTAATGTCTTATTAAAGCCAGCTCAAGTTCAGAGGTGTAAAACTCGTATCAGCTATGGTGTTTAGACTTTAAAGTCAACCAGCAGACAATCTCGTGCAGATGATCAAAGGTGCTCTCTATGGCTCATAAGCACTTTTCATATCCATTCAGTCAGACACAACAATTGAGGCTGAAAAAAGAGTGTTCCACCGCGAAGCCATGACCTATGTGAAGACGCTACAGGAGGTACAGGATAGGAAGAAATTTGAATTTGTTGAAATTGTAAGTGCCAACTGCAGTAAGATTTAGGAATAGTAAGTTTTAGGAATGGCAGATGCTGTAAAAGCAGTTTATATATCATTTTTATTGTAATGCACCATTTTATCTATCCCTTCTGCGATGGAAAACCTGTACTCTCAACACATTACTGAAAGCACTAGAGGTACCAGGCAATTATGACAAAGTGAATTATAAAAAATTAGACTAGTTTGGTATCTAGATTTATGCAGTCAGTATTCTTACATCTTCTCTGTAACCTGTAACCTTTAACCTGTAACCTTTAACCTGTAACATTTAACGTCTTCTTTGACTTGTTTCTATACTTTGTCTTTTAACTCACATTATGGCCTGCGTCCTTAAAGCTTGTTCCCCCAGTTCGTTTCAGCAGTCTGCATTTTATACTTTTTCTCATAGTCTGTGCCCCTTAACCTGTTATGGCAAACTGCGTGTTTAAATTTTATTTCTCTATCCCGAGGATTTTATTGGTTTCTCTAGCCTGAGAATATTAGTATGAGACTAGAGGGTAAGAAACTACAATATAAATATGGGTATGTTTGTTTATATCCTTGCCATCTTTTAACTTGTTCCATACAACTTGTGGCATCAGAGTTGTTCCTATAATGTCAGACCTTATAGTTGTTCACATATCATTATACAACACGGTACCTTAGTGCTTTTCACATATCATGAGACCTCAGTGCTGTTCATATATCATGAGACCTTAGTGCTGTTCATATATCATTAGACCTCAGTGTTGTTCACATATCATGAGACCTCAGTGCTGTTCATATATCATGAGACCTCAGTGTTGTTCATATATCATGAGACCTTAGTGTTGTTCATATGACATGAGACCTCAGTGTTGTTCATACCCTACAGGATGAAAATATTCGTTGGTTATAAAAATTCGCGATTTCGCGAACAGTCAATTCCGCGAATTATTAAATTCCATGAATAATTAGTTCTATTTTTAATCACAAGGGAGAATAACTACTGCATCAAATTAAAAACTAGCTGCTAGGCTAGTTTTTAATATAAATACTAAACGTAATTGAGTTCCAAAACATTTTTAAAATTATTGCCTGGGCTTGGAGTTAACACCATTGCCAATGCATCACATTTCTTTACAAAATTATTCAAGGTTGTCACAAAATATGCAGAATGGCGTCATCGCAAAAATAGCCGTTAGGCAGAAGTACTAAACGTAGCCGAGTTCCAAAACTTCTTTAAAATCATTGCCAGGCTTCAAGTTTTATTGCCATTGCATCAAACTTTACAAAATTATTCAAGGTTTTCACAAGTTATTCGGCATGGCTTCATCATCGCAAAAAAGCTCTCCTTGTCTTTTTACATTGAAATCAACTCCATCAATCTCTAATAACGAAGTTGTTGATGATCATGATTCTGATCTGGACATTATGGTATGTATTTGATTTGCAGTGCAGATACGTTTTTCCATAATTAACTGCATTAGTTAATTTGTTTGTTTAAAAACTGATCACTTTCATTAAATACTTCCGCTATTGTTTTTGTGCTTCCTTAACACTTATTAATATTTTTTCATTTTTGTGTTTACTGCAGATTGAGAATGAAACAACCTACTCCAATTTGAAAACTAGAGACAAGTAGTAATATTCATCAAGGCAGGAATATTGGCAGAGAAGCAACTAGTCAACCTAGACCCCTTCATCGACAACAACTCCTTGATATCGCTGCAGCAAACATGATTAAATTATATATTTTATTTCATGTATAGGTATATTATAATTTATTACAAACTTGAGTGTACAAATAAAATATTTCAAATACAAATAAAATTTTACAAACGATGAATTGAGTAAATATAAACAGTTTAGTCCATATGACGGTTGTCTAGCAATAAAATTAAACTGGTACTCTTGACATGTAAATACTAGCGTGTAATGGTTAGTGCTGCACGATAACACGATATAATTCGATATGACGATATATTTCAGTGGACGATGTTTTATTTGGTCAGTTTTCAAGTCGATATGAATATCGAAGCCGATATTTTATCGAAATATCGGCTGATTTTATTTTCCAAAAATGGAGTTGTCTATTCTCTTTATTGTAACGAGGTGACAACTCCTGTTTTTCAACCAATATTAACCAATATCTTCTCATATCGTTCATGTTAAAGTCTAACACTATATATCAAAAGAAGACAACTCCAATGTTCGATATTTTTCGATATTCGATATATTTTGAGACCAAATAATCGAATGTACATGCAAAGATATCGTGCAGCACTAGTAATGGTGCTTTCTGACTAGTTATTTTGGTAATAGCAGCTCTGTCACTGTCTTGGGTAGGTGTTGAAGGCGATTATCTCGCTACTACATGGCTGGTAAAGAAGTTATCATCAGAACTCTCCTCGTGGCTCACTATTGCAAAGTTCTGCCGGTTGGCCAAAGATTTGTGCTCGTAAAGGCGTTTTTGTTCCTTTTTTAAAACAGATATATTCTCCTCGTAAGTAGCTGCGGTCACTTCTACCTCAATTTCCAGACCTCCCTGAATGATTGGTGATCTTCTAAGAATGACATATACCACCCTTGCAGTCATTGTGCTTGCGTGTATGATGAAAAATCTCTCTCACACTAAAACAAATAATGAAGCGGTAGAGATGGAAAAATAAATATTGCGTTTTACCGAAGAACCAAAGTAAAATTCAACTAATTTAGTAAATGGTTTTGAAAAAATTCATTACTTACCACAAATTGTTGGTTCATCAAAGGCCTCCAAATCTATGAATATTTGTGAAAACCTCTGAACGCAGCAAAAAATTTATAACTTAGCATGATCGACCCGTAGTTGTAAGCTAAATGGAAAATGAAACACGCAATGTGCGCATGCGTAGGGTTAATTTTATTGCTAGACGTCATAGAATTAACTCTTCATAGACAGTGACAGTTTTCAGCCGTGAATAAATTAATCCGCGAATATGCATGAAATGGCAATTTTCGCGAAATTCAACTCCGCGAATAAATTCATCCTGTAGGGTATATCACGAGACCTCAGTGCTGTTCATATATCATGAGACCTCAGTGTTGTTCATATATCATAAGACCTCAGTGTTGATACTTACTAATTAATTGTTAATACCTGGCTAATCCCACGACCAAACGAGCGGATGCGAAGTTTGGGAGTTTTTATGATAAATGCATGTGCACACAACTTACAAAAATTATTCATCAACAATGAGACGAACCCTTGTTTTGAAATCTCATCAACAAATTTAACCATCGTTTTGTAGAGTCGTTAAAGTATAATAACGATACAAAACACATTTAAACCTATTTAAATATGTTACCAAGTCTTTGTAAACCGTCGGCATTATCTTAAAACTTACCCATCTGATCGGATTATACACAAATAGACAGATTAATTTGGACGAAAATTGCCACAAAACGCTTGAAAAGCTTGGTTTAATAAAAGTTAAGACCGGCCTATGATACGCCAATAAAGCCGTGTGGCAGATAGTAGAACTATTTAGCAGTGCGCATTTCACCAGAAACCCATGCTCATTTCACCAGTCTATGGCATTGTTTACATGTAATCGAATTTATTCGAAGGTTTCTGTAATGAACGTAGACCGTTTGAGGCATAGACCGAATTACAGGTACGAAATTGCGGTACACAGTTTATCAGCCTATGTTTTTTGTCCAATCACCGAAGGTTTCATTATTTAAAACTTTAGCCGAAAATATTTACAACTTATGTACAAGCTAGGGCCGAACTACAACGCCCCTTTATGACAAGAACATTTTTTATTTTAGTTGCTGCAGTTTGCAGAGAACTTTCAGGCGCGTGAACGCTCATACTTGCTTTCTGTTAACGATCGCTATCAAAACCATTCTACATTCAACGCAACCAACTTTCAAACTGTGTATAGTACACAGTAGCTTGCCATTTTACTTCTACTTTTGCATTTCAGAGTTATAATAAACATATTTCCTTATCGTTGTTGGTAAAATACATACATTACAGTAGGTTAGGCCTACAGCTTAAATTAATATTTTTTATCGTTGTAAAACAGGTTTGAGATAGTAGTAGATTAGGTGTGATTTTTTGTGTGATTAGGTGTGATTTATTATTGTATTAAACCAAGCTTTTCAAGCTATTTCTAGAACATTTCTATTTCAAACAAGTCTCATTTACACTATACTCTGTCAATTCCTGCTGAGAACTACTTTTTCAACAACCAACAGTACCCTTTCTTTTTTCCATTATCACTTTGGTCGTGGGCTGTATGACAGTGGAATTTCTAGTTTATTAATTCATCAAATATTTTCAAATAGGAGAAAGTGTTTTCTTTCTGTAGGAGGAAACCTGGTCACTTGCTTACATATTGATTTATGAAATGAGCATTATGTCACGCTAGCACATCCCTTTTCTTCGCTTAGTTGTGTTTGTGACAGTTAACAGTTGTGTTGGCTGCTATTCATAATACGATACAAACCAACTTCAGCAAGGCGCTTTGTGCCTAATGCCATGGTTAGGTTATTAGGCAAACTGACTAGCTTCAGTTGATTTCTTTTTTATTTTCGTGTACAGCTGCCTGTCTGCTGTAAACTGTTGTTCAAATGCAAAACTGACCAATGTGCTGCTCTTTTTCAGTTACTGGCTTTTATGTATGGATGGAAAACGTTTTATCATCAAGGTGAGTGCATCGTATATTATTAATAAGTGTAGAAACTTGTCAAATGTGACCATATTGTATAATATATGAGAAGAGATATATGAAAGTGAATATAAATATGACCATATTGTATAATATATGAGTAGGGATATCATATAAGAGTGAAAATAAATATCTACATAAAGTTTCATTGGTCGCACGCCATATATACACTGTATAGTGTCATCATCCCTCAAAACAATTGATCATATAAATAGTGTCAGCATTCCTCGAAACAATAGGTCATATATATAGTGTCAGCATTCCTCGAAACAATGTGTCATATATATATAGTGTCAGCATCCCTCAAAACAATGGATCATATATATAGTTTCAGCATCCCTCAAAACAATGGATCATATATATAGTGTCAGCATTCCTCGAAATAATGTCTCATATATATAGTGTCAGCATTCCTCCAAACAATGGATCATATATATAGTGTCAGCATTCCTCGAAACAATGGATCATATATATAGTGTCAGCATTCCTCGAAACAATTGATCATATATATAGTGTCAGCATTCCTCGAAACAATGGATCATATATATAGTATCAGCATCCCTCAAAACAATGGATCATATATATAGCGTCAGCATCCCTCGAAACAATGGGTCATATGTGTAGTGTCAGCATCTCTCGAAACAATGGATCATATATATAGTGTCAGCATCCCTCAAAACAATGGATCATATGTATAGTGTCAGCATCCCTCAAAACAATGGATCATATATATAGTGTCAGCATCCCTCAAAACAATGGATCATGTATATAGTGTTAGCATTCCTCCAAACAATTGATCATAAATATAGTGTCAGCATTCCTCGAAACAATGGATCATATATATAGTATCAGCATCCCTCGAAACAATGGATCATATGTATAGTGTCAGCATCCTTCGAAACAGTGACTCATATGTATAGTGTCAGCATCCCTTGAAACAATTGATCATATATATAGTGTCAGCATTCCTCGAAACAATGTCTCATATATATAGTGTTAGCACCCCTCCAAACAATGGGTCATAATTATAGTGTCAGCATCATTCGAAACAATGGCTCATAATTATAGTGTCATGTCTCGTATATAGTTTCCATGACTTCATATAACTAACAAAACGTTAGCTCAAATCCTGGCTTGTAAATAAAAACTCTTCAATTGGACTCCTCACAAGTCACAGTTTGACCATATAAGAATATGTAGACAACTCGAATGAGTTAATCTTATGACCAAAGAGTGGGTAGTTTGTGTTTTTGTATTCATGGCTTGTTGTTGATGTATTTATTACCTCTGATCAGTGTGTTTTATCAGAAGGACAAGGTCATGCGAGGTTAATGGCATGATACTGTATGCATATGTAAATATTGTCTCTCCTAGTTTAATTCATCTGTTGTATCTTACATATGCTAGTCATAGGTTTAAAATAAGTCAACTTATTCACGCGATGCAGGGCATGAAACGGGTGAGGAAATGCAGCCATACATGATGGAACTTGGGCAAAAGCTAAGCAAGGTGGGCGAATTTTACCTTCAGTATTTATTGACTTAAAGGTGCAGCAATACTTAGTGTTTATTACCATAGAGGTGCAGCAATACTCAGTGTTTATTACTATAGAGGTGCAGCAATACTCAGTGTTTATTACCATAGAGGTGCAGCAATACTCAGTGTTTATTACCATAGAGATGCAGCAATACTTAGTATTTATTACCATAGAGATGCAGCAATACTCAGTGTTTATTACCATAGAGATGCTGCAATACTCAGTGTTTATTGCCATAAAGGTGCAGTAATACTCAGTGTTTATTACTATAGAGGTGCAGCAATACTCAGTGTTTATTACCATAGAGGTGCAGCAATACTCAGTGTTTATTACCATAGAGATGCAGCAATACTTAGTATGTATTACCATAGAGATGCAGCAATACTCAGTGTTTATTGCCATAAAGGTGCAGTAATACTCAGTGTTTATTACTATAGAGGTGCAGCAATACTCAGTGTTTATTACCATAGAGGTGCAGCAATACTCAGTGTTTATTACCATAGAGATGCAGCAATACTTAGTATGTATTACCATAGAGATGCAGCAATACTTAGTGTTTATTGCCATAAAGGTGCAGCGATACTTAGTATGTATTACCATAGAGGTACAGCAATATTTTGTATGTACATTTTCCTTCTTATAACTGACATCCTTGCCGGGTTTTCAGATATGCCGAGCTGGATTCTTCAACCAGTTTTGTAGCTAACCTCATGGGGATTGACATCCTCACTGTCTCACAGTATCGCTGCTATTCACCTCTTATACGCGTTTAGTATTGATTTTTACTGAAGTTTATTTAGCTCGCTGACTCACTGGCAGGGTTACTGGCATAGACTTTGATAAACTTAGGCATGCGATGGTTTCAGCTTATCAAACACCTCTTATGTGAGTCACATCATCAAGCCCATGCTCTTAAAAATGCTCTAAACTTATGAACTTCCACTAGTCTGTAACCATGCTTGATTGGCCAGCTAATCTAACAGTTCATGGCTTCTCTTCTCAGTACCAGCCATCAAGGCTGCACCTCAAGTAACTGCGCAACAAAGCTAGATTTTTGTTTTAAAGAATTCTTAAAAATATCTATGCCTTCGGGTTATAGTTAGTTTGGAGAATACAAATATTCCTTTACTAGTATCATCGGAGTAAAATGATACCTTTACTAGTGTCATCAGAGTAAAATGTTACCCTTCACTAGTGTCATCGGAGTAAAATGTTACCTTTACTAGTATCATCCGAGTAAAATGTTACCTTTACTAGTATCATCCGAGTAAAATGTTACCTTTACTAGTATCATCCGAGTAAAATGTTACCTTTACTAGTATCATCCGAGTAAAATGTTACCTTTACTAGTATCATCTGAGTAAAATGTTACATTTTCTAGTGTCATCAGAGTAAAATGTTACCTTTACTAGTATCATCAGAGTAAAATGTTACCTTTACTAGTGTCATCAGAGTAAAATGTTACCTTTACTAGTGTCATCGGAGTAAAATGTTACCTTCACTAGTGTCATCAAAATAAAATGATACCTTTACTAGTATCATCAGAGTAAAATGATACCTTTACTAGTATCATCAGAGTAAAATGTTACCTTTACTAGTGTCATCAAAGTAAATTGTTACCTTCACTAGTATCATCGAAGTGAAATGTTACCTTTACTAGTATCATCAGAGTAAAATGTTACCTTCACTAGTATCATCAGAGCATAATGTTGCTTTCACTAGTATCATCAGAGTAAAATGATACCTTTACTAGTATCATCAAAGTAAAATGATACCTTTACTAGTATCATTAGAGTAAAATGTTACCTTTACTAGTATCATCAGAGTAAAATGTTACCTTTACTAGTATCATCAAAGTAAAATGTTACCTTGACTAGTATCATCAGAGTAAAATGTTACATTTACTAGTATCATCAGAGTAAAATGTTACCTTTACTAGTGTCATCAAAGTAAATTGTTACCTTCACTAGTATCATCGAAGTGAAATGTTACCTTCACTAGTGTCATCAGAGTAAAATGATACCTTAACTAGTATCATCGCAGTAAAATGTTACCTTTACTAGTATCATCCGAGTAAAATGTTACCTTTACTAGTATCATCCGAGTAAAATGTTACCTTTACTAGTATCATCTGAGTAAAATGTTACATTTTCTAGTGTCATCAGAGTAAAATGTTACCTTTACTAGTATCATCAGAGTAAAATGTTACCTTTACTAGTGTCATCAGAGTAAAATGTTACCTTTACTAGTGTCATCGGAGTAAAATGTTACCTTCACTAGTGTCATCAAAATAAAATGATACCTTTACTAGTATCATCAGAGTAAAATGATACCTTTACTAGTATCATCAGAGTAAAATGTTACCTTTACTAGTGTCATCAAAGTAAATTGTTACCTTCACTAGTATCATCGAAGTGAAATGTTACCTTTACTAGTATCATCAGAGTAAAATGTTACCTTCACTAGTATCATCAGAGCATAATGTTGCTTTCACTAGTATCATCAGAGTAAAATGATACCTTTACTAGTATCATCAAAGTAAAATGATACCTTTACTAGTATCATTAGAGTAAAATGTTACCTTTACTAGTATCATCAGAGTAAAATGTTACCTTTACTAGTATCATCAAAGTAAAATGTTACCTTGACTAGTATCATCAGAGTAAAATGTTACATTTACTAGTATCATCAGAGTAAAATGTTACCTTTACTAGTGTCATCAAAGTAAATTGTTACCTTCACTAGTATCATCGAAGTGAAATGTTACCTTCACTAGTGTCATCAGAGTAAAATGATACCTTAACTAGTATCATCGCAGTAAAATGTTACCTTTACTAGTATCATCAGAGTAAAATTTTACCTTTACTAGTATCATCAGAGTAAAATGTTACCTTCACTAGTGTCATCAGAGTAAAATGTTACCTTTACTAGTGTCATCAGAGTAAAATGTTACCTTTACTAGTGTCATCGGAGTAAAATGTTACCTTCACTAGTATCATCGAAGTAAAATGTTACCTTCACTAGTGTCATCAGAATAAAATGATACCTTTACTAGTATCATCAGAGTAAAATGATACCTTTACTAGTGTCATCAGAGTAAAATGATACCTTTACTAGTATCATCAGAGTAAAATGTTACCTTTACTAGTATCATCAGAGTAAAATGATACCTTCACTAGTATCATCAGAGTAAAATGATACTTTTACTAGTATCATCAGAGTAAAATGATACCTTTACTAGTATCGTCGGAGTAAAATGTTGCATTAACTAGTATCATCAGAGTAAAATGTTACATTTACTAGTGTCATCAGAGTAAAATGTTACCTTTACTAGTATCATCAGAGTAAAATGTTACCTTTACTAGTATCATCAGAGTAAAATTTTACCTTTACTAGTATCATCAGAGTAAAATGATACCTTTACTAGTATCATCAGAGTAAAATGATACCTTCACTAGTATCATCAGAGTAAAATGATACTTTTACTAGTATCATCAGAGTAAAATGATACCTTTACTAGTATCGTCGGAGTAAAATGTTGCATTAACTAGTATCATCAGAGTAAAATGTTACATTTACTAGTGTCATCAGAGTAAAATGTTACCTTTACTAGTATCATCAGAGTAAAATGTTACCTTTACTAGTATCATCAGAGTAAAATGTTACCTTTACTAGTATCATCCGAGCATAATGTTGCTTTTACTAGTATCATCAGAGTAAAATGATACCTTTACTAGTATCATCAGAGTAAAATGTTACCTTTATTAGTATCATCAGAGTAAAATATTCCCTTTATTAGTATCATCAGAGTAAAATATTCCCTTTATTAGTATCATCAGAGTAAAATGTTGCTTTTACTAGTATCATCAGAGTAAAATGATACCTTTATTAGTATCATCAGAGTAAAATATTCCCTTTATTAGTATCATCAGAGTAAAATGTTGCTTTTACTAGTATCATCCGAGTAAAATGTTGCTTTTACTAGTATCATCAGAGTAAAATGTTACCTTTACTAGTATCATCAGAGTAAAATGTTACCTGTACTAGTATCATCAGAGTAAAATATTGCAAGATATCGCAATATATATTTGATATATCGCATATATATCAAGATAGATTGCCTGTATCTTGATATAGGCAACATCTTGATACAGGCAATGGTGATCTTGCAATGACGCTTAGACTCTCTGGAGCCATCATCAAATGTGTCTATTAATTTGCTTTTTACAATTATTAGAAGTCGAATAAAACTTTACTTCGCTCATCATTCACAGAAAAGCTGAGGACTTGAATAAGGGTGCAATAACTGTAATATCAACTCTACGTATAATAATGGATTGAATAAGGGTGCAATACCTGTAACATCAACTCTACTTATAATAATGGTTTGACTATATAATCACATATTTTCAAGTTACATGTGTAATGATGAGTCATTGTTTTAATTATCACCTACATCTTATGTTAGAGGTCTGGTGCTTTATAGCTTATTCCTAATTTATGTGATATTTGTATTACCTAACAATAGTTCATCAATAACATGAGATTGTAAGTTGGATTTTATCAAGAGACTGGTTGAACTCATGCATTTCAAGCACTGATATTTTGTAGACCCGAGATAACTTTGAGTCAACAAGGTCTGAAGTCACTCAACTCATGACAAAAATGTTGGAGGTGAGACAGTGCTCTATTTTCCACAAAAAGATTGTTACTCATGCTGTTTTTAGGGTTGTAGCAATACTAGTGCTTTAGTCTCCTTAGTTATGTATAATTAAAATACTTGCTGCTCATACCTGCTACTTAAACTATGTTAACTTAGCATCTGTTGTTTGTCTATCTGTCTAGAAATCAGCTGAAGAAGTGTCAAGCACAGGCAACAAGATGTTTACTAGACAAGGCTATCTCTATACTATGGAAAAAAGTAAGTGGGTCAGTCATGAGTAACAATGAAAAACAATGCGTAACTGTGCTTGTTTTACCATTTGCTAAAGACTAGAAAGACATTGTTTTATCTCCTTGTTGATTATTCAGTTTTATTCAGTATTTACAGAGTCAAGAAGCAGTTTTAAAATTACATTTATGAACGTTACATCTATGAATGATATATCTATGAATGCATCGACTTTTTGCTGAGTCAAGTTCTTGTTGCATTCATATAAACTAACTACAAGAAAAGCTGACCTTTAACGGAAGCCGTTAGAACGTGTCCGATTATTATACTTATTATTACAGTTATTGTAGTTTTAATCTCAATACAGTGGCATTTAAACAGCTGATAAGTTTTTTATTTTGAATTCCAGTTGCGTTTTAGGTGATTATAGAAGAAGCTTATTTGTGCTAAAGAAAATTTGATAAAGCTCTTGGGGAGATGAATTAACATCTCTAATGGAATTGTTAGTGTGCGACTACTTCCATAATAGTTAAATAAAATTTGTCAATATGTTAAAACTGTATCATAAGTTTCAAGTTGTTTAAAGCAGTTTCTGTTTGCTGTTCAATTAAATAGGCCAATGCTTCTTAGAACTTGTAGATTCAAATTTCTAGTTGAAGCTCTTACCCCTTCTCCCAACCCACAGGCAGCAAAAGGGCTAAAATACAACTCAAACTTCTGGTTCCAAAAGCTCTTGAATAGCCTTAAGCTACATGCAGTTTTTACAAAAAGTGGCAAACTGGAAATTTCTATCAAAAAAATTTTGAGAAACCTTTAACCGTATGGTCTTAGGTCTCGTCTCCATCCGCCATTAGAGAGTCTTAAGTATTGTCTCTATCCGCCATTAGAGAGTCTTAGGTCTTGTCTCTATCTGCCATTAGAGAGTCTTAGGTCTTGTCTCTATCTGCCATTAGAGAGTCTTAGGTCTTGTCTCTATCTGCCATTAGAGAGTCTTAAGTATTGTCTCTATCCGCCATTAGAGAGTCTTAAGTATTTTCTCTATCCGCCATTAGAGAGTCTTAGGTCTTGTCTCTATCTGCCATTAGAGAGTCTTAAGTATTGTCTCTATCTGCCATTGGAGAGTCCTAGGTCTTGTCTCCATCCGCCATTCGAGGGTCTTAGGGTGTATATTAGAGTATTAGAGTTTAGAGTTTTATTGGTCTTAAAGTTTTTTTGCTTCCATTATTAGATCATTGAACTTTTTTCTTTCCATTTCTGATCTTAAATGAGTCGTATTCCATCGGAGGCATGAAAAAGTATCACTTGTATTTAGTATTATTAATGGTAAGTAAAATTGCTAACACTTTTCCTAGCTATCCTGTTAGAGTTACTTACACTGTCTGTAGAAGCCTTAGGAACCATTAGTTGGAACAAATATTTCTGCTCATATCAAAAAGAAGCCAAGATATTCACGATGATACCTTTTCACCAAACAACAAGCAACCCTGGAAAGCTGGTAAGCTCTCGTTGATGCTTTCTTTACATAGCTCTCCTACATTACATACTGTTTGTTATCACCTACATTACATACTGTTTGTTATCACTTCCTACATTACATACTGTCTGTTATCACCTCCTACATTACATACTGTTTGTTATCACCTCCTACATTACATACTGTTTGTTATCACCTCCTACATTACATACTGTTTGTTATCACCTCCTACATTACATACTGTTTGTTATCACCTCCTACATTACATACTGTTTGTTATCACCTCCTACATTACATACTGTTTGTTATCACCTCCTATATTACATACTGTTTGTTATCACCTCCTACATTACATACTGTTTGTTATCACCTCCTACATTACATACTGTTTGTTATCACTTCCTACATTACATACTGTTTGTTATCACTTCCTACATTACATACTGTTTGATATCACCTCCTACATTACATACTGTCTGTTATCACCTCCTACATTACATACTGTTTGTTATCATCTCCTACATTACATACTGTTTGATATCACCTCCTACATTACATACTGTTTGTTATCACCTCCTACATTACATACTGTCTGTTATCACCTCCTACATTACATACTGTTTGTTATCACCTCCTACATTACATACTGTTTGATATCACCTCCTACATTACATACTGTTTGTTATCACCTCCTACATTACACACTGTTTGTTATCACCTCCTACATTACATACTGTTTGTTATCACCTCCTACATTACATACTGTTTGTTATCACTTCCTACATTACATACTGTTTGTTATCACCTCCTACATTACATACTGTTTGTTATCATCTCCTACATTACATACTGTTTGTTATCACCTCCTACATTACATACTGTTTGATATCACCTCCTACATTACATACTGTTTGTTATCACCTCCTACATTACATACTGTTTGATATCACCTCCTACATTACATACTGTTTGTTATCACCTCCTACATTACATACTGTTTGTTATCACCTCCTACATTACATACTGTTTGATATCACCTCCCACATTACATAGTGCTTGTTATCACCTACATTACATACTGTTTGTTATCACCTCCTACATTACATACTGTTTGTTATCACCTCCTACATTACATACTGTTTGATATCACCCACATTACATAGTGCTTGTTATCACCTACATTACATACTGTTTGTTATCACCTCCTACATCACGTAGGTATTCGCATCCAGCTTGAACGATTGCTGGCTATGGTTACTGTTTTTATAGAACTTGACTCCAGACACCATGGTACTTGACTCATGTACCAGGAAAGCAACAGATGCTATAGATAGAAGATTCTGTTTTGATATTGCTATTAAAGACAGGTTGGTTCCCTTTACTTTATTAGGCTAAGTTAGTTTACATAGTTGCCATCAAACCTCTAATTGAACGCCACCCTAATTTTAACACCACTCCTAATAGAACACCGTTATAGGAGAAGGGCTGAACAGTATAGCTCCACTCTTTAATTAAACACAACCTCTATTTGACCGCCACTTTGACTATCTTTGATCTTTATGAACCAATAATGGCAAGTGATCAGTAGAAAAGTGCCCACAAAATAGTACTAATAATGACACGGTTACATCAATAACAATTAATTATTTTGTCGTTGCTGTGGTGGTTGCCACGATTTTAGTGACGGTGTACCTGAGATGATCGATTGTCGCAATCATCAGAACTACACTCTGATTCAAAGTCATTAAGGTCTAAATCTGACACACGGTCTTCAGATTTGTCCATTATGTGGTTTACAATCTCACCTGAAAACTTAAAAACTTTCTGATGAACGACGGGAATACTTTTCAGGAATACCATACGATGCAATAGCAGCCACTGTTGTGCGTATTGAAGTTTGTTTTTCAACTCCAAAGTGTTACAGTTTTGTCTTTAAAACGTTGAACGCGACCCAACCAAAATTATTAATAGCCGTTTATTAATAGCCGTATTAGTCTATTATTGTTTACTCCGAGTAGTGCCTCGTTTAACTCAGCCTGATACTTCGACATATATGAATACAATTTGTTAAAATGCTGAGGTCGACAGCATTAAACTTGTTCTGCCCCAAGGAGAGTGAGAAATATAGGCAACATTAGCACAGCTTCTCTTGAAAAAAGTTTAAATTTGTTTTTCTGAAATTTGGACAAGCTAGTCCAGAAATACAGCCCCACCTTCTATCTGAACGTCCTCTAATAAAACGCAGCTATAGAGGAAGGGTTGAAAAATTCAGTGCAATGGCGTTCAAATGGAGGTTTTACGGTATATTGAACAGTTTGATTTGTCTGACATAGTTAGGCAAAGCGGTTATTTGTATCGCTTGTTAGTGTAGTTAATTTGACAGTACAGCGCACCGCGCCATACGACACTAATTCGTTCCGGTGTTGGCATCTTAAGGCCAAAATGGAAGGGTGTAGAAACCCATAGTAATTATCTAATGCAAACACCCCTTGGTAACAACATCATACCTTTATATACGTAGTGTACATATTAAACATTAGTAATTAAATAGCATATTAACCTTAGTAACTATACTCCCCTACAGTAACTTTTGCGTATTTGGTGGTTGTAATCTGCATAAGTTGTAGCATTACTATGTACAGTACATACCGTATGGAGCTCTTACTTCCGAGACATGTATCACGTAATCTTTGAATTTAATCTATTTTAATTTATCTTACAAAACGCATGCACTTGAAGCACTTGAAGCACTTAAAGCTAAGTTTTAGTATGTATTTTACTAAACTAAACTTTAATTTTGTCATCATCCTAATCTTTATTACCTGTTTCTAGTTTTGTTTTCACTATAACTTACATCTTATTACAAATAATGCTAAACTAGGAGCGAACAAGTATCATATCTCTTCTAGGGGTTGTGGGGAGGTTTAGGACGAATAGCATGTCGGCATCTTCGTTATTCCGACGTATTCAGCATACCGACCGCAAAAGTTAAATTTCGAGAGACATTCTTTTAAATATCGTATAGCGAAAAAATGTCGTTTGAGGTAGGACAGAAAAATATCATGTTCCACATCGTAAGGCGGAAGAATAGTGAAACAAGGACGTCGTAACCTAGGGGTGCACTATACTAGCCAGGCAAATTCACTAACAAGGACGTCGTAACCTAGGGGTGCACTATACTAGCCAGGCAAATTCACTAACAAGTACGTCGTAACCTAGGGGTGCACTATACTAGCCAGGCAAATTCACTAACAAGGACGTCGTAACCTAGGGGTGCACTATACTAGCCAGGCAAATTCACTTAACATTTCTAAGCAGGTTGCTCTGCTTGACATTACTTGCAAAACGAGTTTTACAATACTAACTATGTGAGTGTATTTTGTATTACTAGGTATGTGAGTGTACTTTGTATTACTAGGTATGTAAGTGTACTTTGTATTACTAGGTATGTGAGTGTACTTTGTATTACTAGGTGTGGGAGTGTACTTTGTATTACTAGGTATGTGAGTGTACTTTGTATTACTAGGTATGTAAGTGTACTTTGTATTACTAGGTATGTGAGTGTACTTTGAATTACTAGTTATGTAAGTGTACTTTGTATTACTAGGTATGTGAGTGTACTTTGTATTACTAGGTGTGGGAGTGTACTTTGTATTACTAGGTATGTGAGTGTACTTTGTATTACTAGGTATGTGAGTGTACTTTGTATTACTAGGTATGTGAGTGTACTTTGTATTACTAGGTATGTGAGTGTACTTTGTATTACTAGGTATGTGAGTGTACTTTGTATTACTAGGTATGTGAGTGTACTTTGTATTACTAGGTATGTGAGTGTACTTTGTATTACTAGGTATGTGAGTGTACTTTGTATTACTAGGTATGTGAGTGTACTTTGTATTACTAGGTATGTGAGTGTACTTTGTATTACTAGGTGTGGGAGTGTACTTTGTATTACTAGGTATGTGAGTGTACTTTGAATTACTAGTTATGTAAGTGTACTTTGTATTACTAGGTATGTGAGTGTACTTTGTATTACTAGGTATGTGAGTGTACTTTGTATTACTAGGTGTGGGAGTGTACTTTGTATTACTAGGTATGTGAGTGTACTTTGTATTACTAGGTATGTAAGTGTACTTTGTATTACTAGGTATGTGAGTGTACTTTGAATTACTAGTTATGTAAGTGTACTTTGTATTACTAGGTATGTGAGTGTACTTTGTATTATTGCGTATGTGAGTGTACTTTGTCGGGCCATTGATACTGCTTTAGTACTTGCATTTTTTTGTTGCAAAGGATTTTGCGAATTGGAAGTGGGTGATGCTGCTTTATCCACTTCATCCGCTATATTTTACTCATTGTCTTTTTTTAGACCTAGCCTCATGACCTTGCAAGCTCTTAGCGATGAGGATAGGAGGCACTGGTTGGAGGCTATGGATGGAAAAGAGCCTGTGTATTTCCAGCCAGTCATCAACAAGGACAGTCAGGTACATACATGTAGCATGTCTTTCTTTTTCTCCAGTAGGCCACAATCTGAGTTTATTCTCCATGTTCAGGCTTTACTCATGTATAGTATAATTGAAGCACACACCAGTAGTCTGGCATTATCAAATAGTCAAAGGCATGCAACTAGCTCATTAGGTAGTTGATGATATGGCGAGGTTAGTTTAAAATGTCGAGGTTAGTTTAAAATGTCGCTGTTGGCACATTACGCCGCGATTATTAGTAATATACAGAATATACATAGACCTGTTTTATGTTAATATTGTGTACAAGTAGGTCTGTTGTAGGAGTACAGTATAGATGAGGTAGGGTTTGCATTTGTTCACAAGTGCATAGATGCAGTAGAGACTAGAGGAATCACAGACCAAGGACTCTACAGAGTGGTTGGTGTGAGTTCAAAGGTCAGCAGGCTCATGCAGCAAGGAATAGGTACGTTGATCACCTATCACTAGTTGAATATACCATTTATCCCTAGTTGAATATTCCACCTATCCCTTATTGATTATACCACCTATCCCTTTTCTGTACAGATGCTAAGAGAATAGACAAGCTCAACCTGTCAGACCCTGCATCTGAGTTTGAAGTAAAGACCATCACAAGCTCCTTGAAAAACTATTTTAGAAATTTGTCTGAGCCTCTCATGACCTATAGATTACACCACAAACTCATATCTGCTGCAAGTAAGTTTAATTAGGATGTACAGTGTGCCCTCCAGCTACGATTACCCTTTTATACGGTTTGTTCACTTTACGATGTGGAGCACCAAGTTTTCGTCCTCGCCATACGACATTTTCTCTCCGTACTTTATAGACAAAAGTTTCTCTTGAAGTTAAAGTTTGGCACCCGGTGTGCTAAATATGTCGGAATAGCGAAGATGCTGAGATGCTATTTGTCGAAATCCCTCCCATAACGCCTGAAAGAGATATGATGCTCGCTCACTATCTCAGTTCAGCATTTTTAGTTATAGTGAAAATGAAACCCGAAAATGGTAGGTGATAAACCATTCACCGATGACGAAGCTGAAGCTTGGTAAAATACATACTAAAACTTAGCATTAAGCCTTCTTATTTGTGTTTAGTAAGCTAAATTCATTTAAGTTAAGTTCAACATTTATGTTATATGTCTCTCTCGAAGGTAAGGACTCTCTATTGTATGTATTGCACATAGAACATTGTAATGCTAAATTTTATTGCAGATCATAACCACTAAATCTACTAAACACACTAAAATTACTGTAGGTAACTAATAGTTACTAAGGCTAACATATTATTTTGTTACTAATTTTTAATATATACAATACGTCTATAAAATTTTGGTGATTTTTACCAGGGGTATTTACATTAGATAATTACTATGGGTTTCTATAGCCCTCTATACGACATTTCCGCCTTACAATGTCAACACTAGAACAAATTAAAATCGTATGGCGAGGTTCCGCTGTATGAAGTCTTATCCAAAAGTTATCTGGATATCCAAAAGGAGCTGTATACACTTGCATATTTGCACAATAGAAAAACCCATTGCAGCGTTTGCCGGGAAACACCTCTAGAGTGTTGTCACAAAATTTCACATTGCTATGACGTTGCGTGAGCCGGTGATATGTCAAGGTCTGTCAGGTGCCTCCGGCGATTTTGTAACAAATTTAATGTGATGTTTAATCAATCGGAACAGCGTGTTTGCATTAATTTTTGTGTGAAATTAGGGAAAACAAGTACTCAGACAGTTGAAATGTTGAATATTCCTTTT
The DNA here is from genome assembly GCF_963576615.1 of Watersipora subatra. NCBI lineage: Eukaryota > Metazoa > Bryozoa > Gymnolaemata > Cheilostomatida > Watersiporidae > Watersipora > Watersipora subatra. Next base: position 40,107,752 of record NC_088715.1, read on the forward strand.
GGAGATGCTGCTCTAAAGAAAACACCAGTTTTTGAGTGGCACAAATGTTTTCGTAAAGGTAGAGACAGCACTGGAGATGATGCGAGGTCTGGCAGACCAGCCTTGACAAGAACTTGTTCGTCAATCGACAGTGTGAGGTCACTAGTCATGGCAGATCGTCGTTTAACCATTAGAGAGATATCTGGAGAGGCGACTGGTTTTAAAACTGTTCAAAGAGTTAACTGACGATTTAAACATGAAAAGAGTCGCAGCAAAGTTCGTGCCACGCTTGCTAACTGATGATCAAAAGGAGCTCAGGATGCATGCTTGCAATGATTTCAAGGAAGCTTTAAGGAATGATAAAAACTTTCTTTCAAAGATAATAACTGGAGATGAGTCTTGGGTGTATGGTTATGACACAGAGACTAACTTCCAAAGTAGCCAGTAGAAGTCTCCAGGCTCCCCAAGACCAAAAGAGGCGGAAGATGTCTCGGTCAGGTGTAAAGACCATGTTGATAGCGTTTTTTGATATTCATGGAATAGTACAGCATGAGTACTTACCACAGGGTACTACTGTGAATCAGTATGTTTATATTGAGATTTTGAGACATTGTAGAGAAAGAGCTGGGCATAAAAGACCTGAGTAATCCGAAACCCATAGTAATTATCTAATGCAAATACCTCCCAGTACATATCATCAAAATTTTCTATGTGTACCGTACATATAAAAATGTAATATGTTAACTTTAGTGACTACAATTACCTACAGTAACTTTCATGTATTCAGTGGTTATGTTCTGCAAGAAAATGTAACATTACGATGTTCTACGTGCGGTGCGTACTGTAGGGAGTTCTTACCTTCGAGACAAACGTATAATACAAACATTGAATTTAACTTACATTAATTTAGCTTACTAAACATGTACATAAAGACTTAAAGCTAAGTTTTAGTACGTATTTTATCAAAGCAAACTCCAAACATCATCGGCTAAAATTTTATCATGTAACTGTTTTCTGTTTCGTTTTCACTATAACTTAATGAATAACGCTGAGCTGAGATAGAGCATGAGCAAGCAGCGCAACTCTTTCAGGCGTTATGAGAGGGATTTTGGCAATATTTTGGTTATGATCACTCATCTGACAGTATAGTCATACTTTTGATCACTGGTCTGGTAGGATACCCATTCCCTTGATCACTCGTTTGGCAGCAAGAGGGTTAACAAAGATTCTACTCTCCATAATAAAGTTGAACATGTACTGTATCTCCAATTGGACATACTGTAAGTTCATATCTGGTGTATATTAAGGAGAATTTTTCAGAGTTGGAAGACAAAGAGAAAAGAGTTGAAGAAATCGGGCAGGTTGTACAGAGTCTTCCACCTGACAATTACCGTCTGGCTAAACTCATTACTGGTCACCTGAAAAAGTGAGTAGATCTAATTCAGGAGCCATAGTTCTCCTTACAAAGACTTGATTCAGTAGCCATAGTCTTCTTTTCAAAGACTTGATTCTGAAGCCATAGTAATATTTTCAAAGACTTGATTCCGAAGCCGTAGTCCTCTTTCCCAAGATTTAGTTAATTAGCCACAGTCCTCTTTCCACACACTTAATTGCAAGGGCCTCCCTTCCCTGACTGCGCTTGAGCTTTTTGAACCATTCAATTTTTTTAAAGTCTAGTACGTCAAGAACGCTCAATATTCACTTATTATTCACAATGTCCACATACTGTTACATTCTTAAGGGATTTTGCTCAAGTTTATAACTTTGCTCTCGCCGAGCACTTTTAGTTAGTCAATCCTGCAGATGTGCATGGTTCAGTCCCAGGTTCAAAATTATAGGCCTTACAAACCTAGTCATACTAAATGTTGTTTGGATGTAGGGCCGATGGGTGACTGACTGGACATAAGAACATCGCTGTGATGGATACATGATATGAATATGAACATCAGTGTGATAGATACATGACATGAATATGAACACTAGTGTGATAGATAAATGACATGAATAAGAACACTAGTGTGATAGATACACACCTTCCTAAACTTTCCTGCAGTATTTTATACCCATACCAGCTCAACTATCCGTCATTGCCTGGGTAATAAAAAAATGTTTGGACAGAAAATTGGTTTTTATTTAACATATACAACATTTACCATCGTAACTTTTTGGTTTCATATCATGAGAGAAGTATTTTTGTGCAGCTCAAATGACTTGAAAAAAAAATAAAACAACTGTAAAGGTTTTCAACCTTTTTCAAACAACTGTAAGTTTTAAATTTCATAACTAGAAAGAAGTGTTTCAATGAAAAAACTTACGAGGCAAAATAAAAATGTAAAGGTGTTTAAATGTAAATGTGAAATCATTAGCAAGCAATGGCTAAATATAGTCTTTTTTGCTATGAGTACAAGGAACAATTCTTTGGCATGCAATTATATGATTTTAGTTCATTTCAATGTTAGCATGCGAAAATTGGCATGCCAGTGTTGGCATGTGTAAATATCGTAGGCCATAGACGTGCATAGAGTAGTATAGAAACTAACCATAATTATCCAATGCAATCCCCTCCTGGTAAAAATAATCATCATTAAAAAATAGTAACAAAATAATATGTTAACCTTAGTAACTTCAAACTTGTATCTAAAGTTTTATCATTTCCGTTTATTATCCGTTTGCGAATATGTAGTTACCATAATGGATACCGCTGAACTCGCAATGGCGAGCAACGTATATCTTTTAATAACGCATATGATCAGTCCACAAGTCGCCAAATTTTAATTTTGACAGAAAGTATTGTTGATATCGTGTTGCAGAAAAAATTCACCCTGTTGAAAAATTAATGAAGAAGCATCGTGTTTCCTAAAGGTAGGCGAAAAATATTCTATAACAGGGCATCTTAACGTAAATCATATATTATCGTAAATAGTATGTCATTTATTGCATGATCATGTGTGCATATGCGATATGGTATATAATAATCTATATGATCAATACACTTTGTGTAGCTCAGTGGTAGAGTACTGGATTTAAAACTTGCGGTTGCAATCTCTGTTAGTTCTAATCCATCAGAAAGTGAACTTTCAATTCCAAGATTTTAATAGCTATAGCTAGACATACACGGACTCACAAACTAAGAAATATACATATTGAAAGCTGAACACTGCCAAAGTGCCTGTAAGAGTATTTGCTAAATATAAATGCTTTAAAAAATAATTAACAATTTCAATTTTATATGAAGTTTACTTTTTCTACACTTCCTTACCTATACTCGGCACTTATACAAACGAGTTAAAAGGCAAGATACTGTCGGTAAAAGAGTGTGCCTGAAAATTAGATGTTCAAGTAAAAGGCTTTCAGGCATTAAGTTTCCTAGCCGTGCAGATTAAATAAGCCTCCGGCTAGCTCTTTTCTACCATTTACCCAATTTAGGTTGAAAACAAAAAATATCCATTATGAAAAACAAGCCGATGTTCAACAAATTCTTTCCTAACTCTCCCTCTATTGTTATTAACCGAGTCTAGACTAGCGCAAGACTGCCGTACAAACTACCGAATGCGTATATGTAACATACCGAAGGTAGACACGGTAGCGCCTAGTCCAAACCGTAACTTCGGATTACAATACATATGTTTCAACATCCGATGGAAGAGTTGTACAGAAATTAGAACCAACAGTCTCCGGCGTCTGATGTGCAAAGTTGTTCAAAATATTGTAGTTAGAGTATGCATTTATCATCTACCGAGTCATCTGTAACTACAAGACTATCTCCGTCTACCTCTTTCCTGTATAAATGAAAAATGACCATAAGAATATTTTTCATTGGTAATTGTTATTTTATTTAGTTTCTTCCATTTAACTTAGTTTGTTATATATTTTTACATAGCGCCGTTGTTTTAGTGCTTTATAAATTACTCGAAATTTTCACTGTTGAGTCTTTGAGCTGACAAGTCAATTCAATGAAATACAGTTTGCTCTTATAATAATATTCATTCCAACTTATAATGGTTCGACATCAAGAAACCTTGAAACAGATTAAATAAGTATGTTGAGGGGTGGTTGTAATTAGTATGTTGAGGGGTGGTTGTAATTAGTATGTTGAGGAGTGGTTGTAATTAGTATGTTGAGGGGTGGTTGTAATTAGTATGCTGAGGGGTGGTTGTAATTAGTATGCTGAGGGGTGGTTGTAATTAGTATGTTGAGGGGTGGTTGTAATTAGTATGTTGAGGGGTGGTTGTAATTAGTATGTTGAGGGGTGGTTGTAATTAGTATGTTGAGGGGTGGTTGTAATTAGTATGTTGAGAGGTGGTTGTAATTAGTATGCTGAGGGGTGGTTGTAATTAGTATGTTGAGGGGTGGTTGTAATTAGTATTCTGAGGGGTGATTGTAATTAGTATGTTGAGGGGTGGTTGTAATTAGTATGTTGAGGGATGGTTGTAATTAGTATGCTGAGGGGTGGTTGTAATTAGTATGTTGAGGGGTGGTTGTAATTTGAAAGGGTTTGACCAACGCTTAGTGTGAAGCAAACCAGAGTCTTTGGCCAGAATGTCTCGGCTGACTTGTTTGTTCTTTAAAGATGTATTTGCAATCATTAAAGATGTACTTGCAGAAAATTTTAGTTGTCTCCATCAGAGAGTATAGGTATTAATTATTCTATCATTTGCAATTGTTTATGATGTTCGAAGTGGCCTGGCTGCTATGATGGTTCAAGATTAAAAGCAACATAACTTTATCACGGTTAAAACGCTCAGAAAAAAAATATGTGCCCAGACTTACCCAAAATGATGTATATAGCCGCGAGACTGCCTGTTTCTCGCTCATATGCTATTGACGCTCATATGCTATTGACGTCAAAGTCAAGTAATACACGGCTCTATTAGCATATATTTTAATTTATATTTGCTCATGATTGGCGGATTAAAATTTTTAATCTAGCTGTATATATATATACATATGTATATATATTGCTATAGGTGTCTCAAATGTCTCAAACAAGGTAATTGAAATTTGTCCCATTATTTTTCTCTAAATGCTGTGTAAACAAATGAGTACCGACTACGATTCTGTCAGTCTATGGTAATTGTAAGTCGTCAAGTAAACTTACATGTAGTTCATCGGGGCTTTGTATCGGCGAAGCTCTCAGTTGTTACCCACACTGGAAACTAGCTACTAAATAAAAGTAAGCAAGCTGCATTTACAAAAGAATATGTTGAAATATATGGCGAAACCAACTGCATCTACCGGTATAAAAAAGTCATGTGTAGTCAACGTTATCTAGTAATTAATAGTATCAATTTGCAGAAAGTTTCAAAACAGAGGATTTTTTGAGTTGACCAAAATAGTGAACCCTAACCAATGTCAATTTCTTTTAAATCAATTAACCTACTGATTCAACTCTGAAAATAAACTTGTTTAGCAAAGGGTTAATAGAGCCCTTCGCCAGACAAGGGTTTACTAACTTTCTTCCTGCACCTGGTTGGCGGTTTATTATGTGGACTCACCTGTTTTCCCTTAGTAGTGTACAGCATAGAGTTTTTCGAGTAGCTCTTAATATTTTGTCAGTTGGAATCTAGTCGAGCTATACAAAAGTACCTGTCAATACAGATCTGATTACACTTCATAAACCCATCTATCAGACATCATTTTGTTACAGGTAGCAACGGGACTAATATGTATTCAATATGTTCTGCAAATCATGTTTTGCATTATTTTTAACATTATTTCATTATATAATTTTTACAAGCCAAAAAGTTCCATCTCGAGCAAAATGTTTTCATTAAAAACATCCAGCCAAGTCGTGGCCACTCACATAGTTTCAGCTCATATAATAGGGAAATCTACTCTACTGTGGTAAACTCAAACTCTGTATGTATCGCATCTAGATAATCCTCCTCATCTTTGGTTTTAAGATAAGTAGCTCTCACTATATTGTATATGCAGGTTGGTAGTGATCACTACTCTGCTCTTATAAGTCCTTCTGGGTATGTCCAAAATACCAATGATCTGTAGGTGCATGACTTCCTCTGTCTTCACATACCAAGTTTTACATCTTCAGCCTTTCAGATGGTTTTAGACTCTCCACATCTCAATACTTGGGTACTAACAAAATATTAAACTTTTATTATCTTTGGATAACTTATTGAATTTCGCTTGGAAATTATATGACATCTAGTAAAATTAGCAGCAGGAAAATCCTATTAGCTACAAAACTTACCATGATAGTGTTGGTAATTATAATAGGCCACTCTCAATGGACCTGGTTTTATAAGGTCTGTAATCTCTTGCACTTCTGCAACCCACTTGAGACCAGTCTGAGAAACAGAATGTCACATATCATGGTTTTTGTAGCACACATTCATGTCGGTCTTTCCTCACGCATGACAGTTTCCACACTGACACCACTGCTCTACTGGTGGCGCCATATAAACATCCTGTAATCAATAAATCAAATGGAATAAATATATGTCATCCATCGATATGTCGTTCTAACGTGTATCTACTGAAAGCTTTCAATTTGGGAGTTTGATAAATTGAGAGTGTAAGATGCATCTTTGCAAAATGAATAAATGTTTAACAAAAACATAAGTGCGCCAAGCCAACAATTCGAAGCTTTGTTTCTGGGAGTTAAAGATGAGCATTGATCAATCGATTTTCCTCACTTTCTACAAGTGAGACGTGAACATAAATTCTAATCATAAATCGAAGTTACTAGCTGAAACTGCCAAAGAAAATTTGAAGCAAATAATATAGCTAGGTGACACGATAAAAAAAGTTGTGAAACGATCGTTGGTGATAGCAAAAAGTTATAATTTTAATAATTAGTAAATGTATTCATGAGTAGTAAAATTATAACCTTTAGTTTAGTATATACATAGAATAAAATTTAAAGATAGATTTACCTCCATTCTCCCATCTTCCTCTGCAGCATAACGCTGCTGACGCCTGTCAGCTCCAACCTTAGGCTGTCTGCCTCAATCTTTAACAACCTGATGCTCAGAAAACTCTGAGTCACCTTCGCTGGAACTTGAAGCATTGTTACAATTTTGTTGTTCGTCAATAAAACATATCGATTCAGCGTGCGGGATTCAGTACATCTGTAAATTCCATAATGGCAAGAATCTGGGATATCACAGACAACGAGTTCGCTAGCGATAACATTTATTATGACCTATGTAAAAATTTCATGCTGTTGATTGACTAAAGAAGATATAGCATACGGTATTTATCACTCACGTACTCTTTCTATATATGCTGATTATATACGACACGATAAAACCACCCGCTCGAATCTGCGTGTTCCAAAAAAGGATCTCATTCAAACAGTTATATCTTTGGACAAGGCTAGTCTACAAAGACAAAAATGATCAAATTGTGGCTGATGTTTTAGCCTTATATTTTATATTATATTTATATTTTAATCTGACTTGAGTTACTTCTACGGTGCAATCACATCTTTAACAGATGAGAGCTCGAGATGGAAACATGTATGTAAATGTTTTCCGAGAATTATTTTTTGTCAGGACATAATTATTGGTCAAAGCGCTTGAAGTAGCACTAATTGTGTTTGAATGCTCTCTTTGAAATGAACTTGCACAAACCTTTAGTACATTCTATGAGAAAGTATCAGTATTTTGTATCATTTGCTATTGTTTTTCATGTCTGATGTGATCTGACTGCCAGCATGTTTCTAGATTAATTTAACAAAACTTGATCGCAGTTAAAAGAAAAATGCGTTTCCAAATGTGATGTGAGTGGTCATGTTTCCTGTTTGTCCGTCTTATTATGACATCGGCTATTGCGTTCCATCGGCTACGCGTCTCTATTGACGTGTATTATATTTTGTATTTACTTTTGATTGTTCAAATAAAGGTTCAGATGAAGCTTCAGTTAAATTTCTACATAATTATGTTTCAAATAGTTTAAAAGGTAGGTTTTCCTGGCTAAAAATTATCCGATTTTTCACACTAAATGCTGTGTAAAGATATTAGTACTCGATGCCGACAAGACAGTTTATAATATTATATATTTATCATTTACGAACAATGGGCTCGACTACTGATGCTATTTTGGAGAAGTCTGGGCACATATTTTTCTTCTGAGGCTTTTAACCGCAATCAAGTTTTTTTATTTTAATCTTGAAACATTTTAGCAGTCAGATCACTATAAATGTCTAAAATGGAATTGTAGTTATGAAAAGTATGAACCATTTTCTTACATATTTCTGGTGAGAAGATCTGAAGATCTGTTTTGAATCATTTTTTTAGTGGACCATTTTATTATCATGTTGATAATAAAATAGTTCACTAGGAACTATTATTACTATCAACATTAGAATTATTATTTTATTGATAATAAAAAATAATAATAGCATAAATTTTAAGTTGTCATGCATCAGTGATTTAAACCATAACTGTCACGTACAACTTTTATCATATTTTTTTAGGTGAATCAGACACATTGATTCCGATTTTGTACTCAAAATAAAGATTGGTTTACTAACTTTCAGAGTAATGAAGGCTTTTTTACAGTGTTTTAATATCGGTTTCAAAAACAACACGATCGGCACAACAAGCTCCGCCCATAAATACTTGACATAACTTAGCTTTTTAGGAATGGAAATTAGGGATGTTTAGATCGATTTAGAATAATCGAGATGGGGGTTTTAAAATCCATTATTATCTAAATTCAGCCGTAAAAATAATCTAGTCCTTTCTGAAAGGTAAATAAGCTATTTAACATTGCGTATTTAAAACTGAGCTCAAAAAAGCGTGATAACTACACTAGCTTGTGATAAAACCGCGCTTTTTGAGCTCATTTTTCTCGGCGTTCAGCCTATTTAAACATCATGCAACAAGCTATGAGCAATTTTAAATAGTTTATATACCTTCCATAAAAGACTGAGATTATTTTACAGGCTGGATTTAGATAATAATGGGTTTTAAGACACCCATCTCTATTATTCTAAATCGAACTAAACATCCCTAACTTCCGTTCCTGAAAAAGCTAGGTTTCGTCACATATTTATGGGCGGAGCTTGTTATGCCGATTGTGTTGTTTTCCAGACAGATATCGAAATGCTTTAAAAAAGCTTTAATGACTTTGAAGGTGAGTGGACCAATCTTTATTTTGAGTACAAAATCGGAATCGGATTTACCTAGAAAATACGATAAAAGTTGTACGTGACAGTTAGGTTTAACCCTTATTCATTGGAGAAAGCAAATGTTTATTAAGCACTGATTTGGTAGTGGAGTCGATGGCGCAGCTTCCCACACGGCAAGTGGAGGGTTACACCACGGAAGAGATCAGCGGAACAGAAAAAGTTGTTGTGTGTTGTAATGCTTTACATTGATTGGTTTAGCTGTTGTAATGCTTTACAGTGATTGGTTAAATACTTGTCACATCCTCAAAGATAAGTATTTTGTCCGAATGTAAGTTAGTTCTATATGCTGTTCATTTTATCGCTCTTCGCTATATTCATGCTCTCTCTATTGTCATTCGCTTTTTGTCATGTAGCGTCGCAGCCGAGTCCAGCCAAAACAAGATGAGTGTATCCAATTTAGCTGTCTGCTTTGGGCCAACGCTGCTGAGGCCCGAGGAAGAGACGGTGGCAGCCATAATGGATATCAAGTTTAATAACCTCGTCATTGAACTATTAATAGAGAATTTTGATAAGGCAAGTAGCTCTCGCTTTGCAGTGTTTCAGTTTGTGAGTTTTTGTATCTGAGTTTTGTGTGATAACAATGTATTGGCTGGTCATGTTTTCAGATATTCTCCCAAGCTCCACCTGTCACCAACGGTGTATCCAATGACTCGCCCAAGTTGAGGCTAGAACAAAATAAGGTCGCTGCAGTGGCTAAACACTTCTCGGAGGACAACACATATGGTAAACATAGACCAAGTTACAGAGCTAGTAGCGTCTATGCTAACGTTCCTAACTCTATAAATCCTACACAGACTATGCCTCCTTCTAAACCAGAACAGTCGGTGGCTCCGGCTTACAGAACCACTGGTGGTATGGTAACCAGAGCGATAGACAACCGACTAGTCAGTCCAGAGAGTGGCCGACCAATAAGTGAGTATGGAATATATATGTAGTGAGATGCTAGCTGGTGACACCATTCAGTAGTAACGGTGTCATAATGGTGTCATAATGGTGCATGTTTGTGAAAGCTTTTACATTTCTGCCTCCAGTCAGCCTCACTCACTTCTTGATCAATATTACCATCGATTGGTGGTAATATATCATCTATCATTAGTTGAATATATCATTTATCACTGGTTAAATATATCATCTATCATTAGTTGAATATACCATCTATCATTAGTTGAATATACATCTATCACTAGTTTAATATACCATTTATCCCTAGATGAATATACCATCTATCACTAGTTGAATATATCATCTATCACTAGTTGAATGTATCATTTATCACTGGTTAAATATATCATCTATCATTAGTTGAATATACCATCTATTACTAGTTTAATATACCATTTATCCCTAGTTGAATATACCATCTATCACTAGTTGAATATACCATCTATCACTAGTTGAATATATCATCTATCATTAGTTGAATATACATCTATCACTAGTTTAATATACCATTTATCCCTAGTTGAATATACCATCTATCACTAGTTGAATATATCATCTATCACTAGTTGATTATATCATCTATCACTAGTTTAATATACCATTTATCCCTAGTTGAATATACCATCTATCACTAGTTGAATATATCATCTATCACTAGTTTAATATACCATCTATCACTAGTTGAATATACCATCTATCACTAGTTGAATATACCATCTATCATTAGTTGAATATACATCTATCACTAGTTTAATATACCATTTATCCCTAGGTGAATATACCATCTATCACTAGTTGAATATATCATCTATCACTAGTTGAATGTATCATTTATCACTGGTTAAATATATCATCTATCATTAGTTGAATATACATCTATCACTAGTTTAATATACCATTTATCCCTAGTTGAATATACCATCTATCACTAGTTGAATATACATCTATCACTAGTTGAATATACCATTTATCATTAGTTGAATATATCATCTATCACTAGTTGAATATATCATCTATCACTAGTTGAATACATCATCTATCACTAGTTGAGTATACCACCTGTCACTAGTTGAATATACCATCTATCACTAGTTTAATATATCATTTATCACTAGTTGAATATACCTTTTATCACTAGTTAAGTATACCATCTATCACTGGTTGAATATACCATCTATGCTTAGCCCATATCCCAATATATAGTTCACAGCAGTTGAAGTCTTCAACTCAATATATTGCTCACAACTTCACAGGTAGTATTTTATGGAATTACATCTTTGTATCTTTGTACATTTCTCGTCATTCTAGGCTGTTGCCACCACCCATTCGTTTCAGTACGAAAATGCGATTGATTCTTTCCGTTGACCTTGTTCATGCCCACCTCTGTTTCTGCTGGCCTTTGTTCATTGTGATCTATTTTTTTAATGTCTACTTATTAGACTTATCACTGTACAATCTAATGTTGTGTATGAGACTACTTTGTTCCAGGATCTGCCCAGTGTTCTTAAAACCATCATATGTTGTTAAGAGTTCACTTATAAAATTACACTGTGATCTCATCAGCCAAACGTGTCAGGTAGTTCCTTATTAGATACTTTGAACAGCCGTAGCCTCGTAGTTTAAAGCGCTTGACCTACAAACACCAGGCTGGGTTCAATTCTCAATAAAGGCCACTGGTGGTGACAGGAATGACAGGCAACTGGGCATTGTCTTCTCTCGTCGAAATTCTTTCACAGCTGGACTTAGACATGACCAACCAAGATCGTATTGCTAATGAACAATGCTGTGAAAACAAGCACAGCCTCTGCTTGCAATATTCTAAGCAGACATACCGGATCTCCGAGCAATTTCACGCGCACCCTAGATGCATATGCATCGGAGACACAAGACGATTAGTGTAATGCCTAGCTTCAGAAGTAGCCTTGGAGGTATTCAGCTACTCTTCCCTTCACTAGCTGAAATCTAACCTATTTTACTTTATACAGTTTGTGTTTATTTTCCATTTTCATCAGCTTCTTCCTCTGACTGTTTCAAAAAAGGTCCGCACGTTATACACCCAAGTATCAGTCATACACCCAAGTATTAGTCATACACCCAAGTATCAGTCATACACCCAAGTATCAGTCATACACCCAAGTATCAGTCATACACCCAAGTATCAGTCATACACCTAAGTATTAGTCATACACCCAAGTATCAGTCATACACCCAAGTATCAGTCATACACCCAAGTATCAGTCGTACACCTAAGTATCAGTCGTACACCCAAGTATCAGTCGTACACCCAAGTATCAGTCGTACACCCAAGTATCAGTCGTACACCCAAGTATCAGTCGTACACCCAAGTATCAGTCGTACACCCAAGTATCAGTCGTACACCCAAGTATCAGTCGTACACCCAAGTATCAGTCGTGCATCCAAGTATCAGTCGTACACCCAAGTATCAGTCGTGCACCCAAGTATCAGTCGTACACCCAAGTATCAGTCGTACACCCAAGTATCAGTCATACACCCAAGTATCAGTCGTACACCCAAGTATCAGTCGTGCATCCAAGTATCAGTCATACACCCAAGTATCAGTCGTACACCCAAGTATCAGTCGTGCATCCAAGTATCAGTCGTACACCCAAGTATCAGTCGTGCACCCAAGTATCAGTCGTACACCCAAGTATCAGTCGTACACCCAAGTATCAGTCGTACACCCAAGTATCAGTCATACACCCAAGTATCAGTCATTTCCTCAAATGTTAAATCTTAAGTTGGGAATTTCGTATGTTGAGCTGATGATAAGTATGTTTGACTGAGTGTTCAGTTTGTCCCCTGAACTCAGCGCCTGAACTCTGAATACTCTATGTGTTGTCTGCTTGTCAGAGTCAGAGGAGTATCAAAGCTTCCTCTTACAACTTTTACATATAGTTCTCTAGCTTACGCGGGTATATGCCTGTCTATGGGGCTACCCAAACTTAACTAGCATTTGGCTTTCATTTTCTATATCTTTGCTCCGCTGCAACGGCTGATCTGTTTGCTGGATAGCAGTAACTTCATTTTCACTATTAAAACTGTCAGTTATAAACTCTCTTTGTAATCCTTTTCACGCAGTTGTACATGCCGATTTATGTTTCATTTTACAGGCTCTCTCTGAACACTGGCCAACTGCTGGCTGGCCTCTTGCATCCCTCCAATTTCTGGTCATAAATGGCAGTTGCTAGTAAACTAGTCACTGGCAGTTGTCTTGTCATGTTCTACTTACTAGCAACTCGAATTAATGATTGGTAGTGGCTGCAAGCTGCTAGGAAAGCATTTGGTACCAGCTCTAGCAGAGATACAGTGCATCCGGTAACTCTCTCCGCTATACACATTGTAGGTGTATTATGACTGCCTCTCAACTCTCATTTGTTTTACAAGCTTGATCGGTTTGCGACTTTTCAGGAGTGAATTATCTCGATGATTTTTCATTTCAGTATTGTATTCAACAAAATTAATGAGTTGTCAAATTTTCTGGACAGCTGCAAAACATCATTTTTCTCAGTTTTGTCAGAAAAATTGATGAGAATACTTGGGGATGTCAGACAAATGAGATGATCTTTTCATTGGTTGCTAGCCTCTCCTTCCTAATACTAACGCCTGTTGTCTACATGCATGTACATTTTTTTTTCACTAACCAGTCTGGAGATCTCATTTAGCCTGAAGTTAAACACTAGACGCTGTAAAGGTCTGGCAACACCTTCACCAACGGCACCTGTGTCGAAGATATCATATTGGTCTACATCGATGAAACTGACTAACACGGGATCAGCTGAAATAGCTTATTCCAACAAATAAAATCCTGATTCCTTTGCACTAATTTCCAGCACAAGTTAATTTTATTAGAGATTTAATTTCAATTGGCGATGACAACATTCTTGTCACATATATGGATGATGGCCACTAGTGTAAATTGGAACTGTTAGTGAAACCTTTCAGATGCTTTGCCAGGTTATTAAATCTTTTGAAACCAAGTTAAAATGTTTTTATACTTGGCTGTTTTCACCGATGTGTAACGTTTCTCCTAGTGACTAGTCATAGAAATCTAGCAAGGACATTCTGGCGTTTATGCAATCGGAGCCAATTCATATTGGTAAATTTATTTTTCGACAACGTATTATTTGGTAGGTTCAGAGTGTGTAGCCACGGTGACCCATTTAGCCAGTGTGTAGCCAGACCTCTAAACACGTCTCTAGACTGGTCGCAGCAGCCAGCGAGCTAACAGCAGTAATACTGAGGTAGCCTGGGACAGAAGGCTTGGACAGAAGGCTGCTTAGGCTTCAAGCAAAATAGGGGCAGCTACAGTCAAATATTAATCCAACCATAATAATCGCACCTTGAATCCACTTTGTATCCGCTGTTTTTTCTGCATCACAGCTTTCATCTTTCTTGCCTCATTAACTCTCGCTTCTTGAACCTGATCCAGCCTGTTGAAGTTGGTGTTAGGATTTTTGCAGTGGTTGGTGGATGTTGGTGGTGGCTGTGCACATCTCACCAGCACATCTGTGGTATCTCACCTTACAAATTATGAATAAGACGTTAACGCTAATGAAAACTTGTGGAAATACATATCTCGACTTACTTTCAACGTAATTCCAAGACCCTTGGCTTTTAGGAAACAACCAGTAATGTATTTGTGCATTGTGAACAAATACTCATCGGTTATCCAAGTCTATTACAACATGGAAGGTGTCTTTATCCAAGTCTCTTAGCGAGTTGCCTTGATGAACCCATTCTGTAATCACCTTATTTTAAAGTTCAACTCGCACCTTGTAGTAACTGTATATATTTTAGGCTTTGACCCAAAACTGCACAATGCAACTAGACAAGATTTGTATGCTAGCAAATCACAACCTGTTGGGCGATTGGCTAGCAATTATCCTCCGAGTTCCACCCCAGTAAAGAAACCAGGCTACAGCAATAATCCTATCTATGCCAATACCGGGTTCAGGAACCATAGCAATGTCGCTACATGCGCTTCGGATACAAGTAGGTTGCTGATTGTGCTTGTCGTATTCGTATATTCTATGTTTGCGTGTGCTTGATTGGTAACCTACCTGTTTGGGTTCAAACATGATTTAGTCATTTAATGCTATAACTTGGCATGCTCTGCCCTTTCCTTAAAGATGTGATTGCATCAAATTCTGGTCGATTTTTAAAAGCATTTTTGTCTATCAGTTGATATGTTGTTTGTTGTGTTAGGCAATCTCATTGTCAAGATATTTGAAGACTAAAATCAACAAAAATTGATCGCGGTAAAATGCTCAGAGAAAAAAGATGTGCCCAGACTTGACCAAAATGATGTATATAGTGAAGCAATCTGTCTCTATCTTTCCGTATTCACATCGGCTATTGCGATGAAAGTCTAGTCCTACCTGGCTCTATTGGCATATATTTTATTGTGTATTTGCTCATGTTGGCTAGAATAAAATTTTAACTCCAGCTACAGATACATTATTATGAATTTTCTCAAACGCCTGAAATAATGGGAAATTATAAACTTGTCATATTCCTTGTCAACTTCCTCTAAATTCTGTGTAAACATTTGAGTACTGACTACCAATTTTACCAGTCTACAGTAATTATGTCAAGCAAATTAAGTAGAATAAGGTCTTAGTATTGGCGCAATTTTGTCGCTACCCACACCGGAAACTAGTTACTAAGTAAACTATGTAAGCTGCATCTTTGAAAAGAGTATGTTCGAATATATGGCGAAACCAACTGCATCCCTAAAAAGTCATGCAAAGTTAACGTTTTCGAGTGATTAATGGTTTCATGTGGAAAAAAATTCACTGGTCACATTTGATTAGTTGATGCAAGTATGTACTAAACAAATGGTCGAGCTATGCAAAAGTACCTGTCAATACAGCTCTGATTACACTTCATAAATCCATCTATCAGACAGGATTTCAGCACAGATGGCAACAGGGCTATGATGTATTCAATATGTTCTGCAAATCATGTTTTGCATTGTCTTCAACCATATTATTTTATCAAATACTTTTTACAAGCCAAAAGATTTTCATCTTGGCATGAAGCTTTTATTAAAGATATCCATTGAAGTCGTGGCCACTCACATAGTTTTAGCTTATACAATAGGACTAATTCATCTACTGCAGCAAAACTCAAACAAAACATATCATGGTTTGTGCAGCACACATTCATGTCTCCCTTTCCCATTTATGGCAGTTTCCAGACTCACAGCTGCTCAGCTGGTGGCACCAGATAAACATCCTGTAATCAATAAAACAAATGTAAGAAATATATGTCATTCATAGATATGTCGTTCTAATGCGTATCTACTGAAAGCTTTCAAATTGGGAGTTTGATAGATTGCGAGTGTAATTTTAAAAATGAATAAATGTTTAACAAAAACATAAGTGCGCCAAGCCAACAATTCGAAGCTTTGTTTTTAGGAGCTAATGATGAGCATTGATCAATCGATTTTCCTCACTTTCTGCTAGTGAGAATTGAACATAAATCCTAATCATGAATCTAATTTACCAGCTAAAACTACCAATGAAAATTTGAAGCAAATATTATAGCTAGGTGAAACGATAAAAAAGTTATGAAACGATAATTGGTGATAGCAAAAAGTTATAATTTTAATAATTAGTAAATGTATTCATGGGTACTTAAATTATAACCTTTAGTATATTTCATCAATCAGTAGTTGTTCATCAATCTAAGCCATTATGTTGCTAGATGCTATAGATTAATCAACATTGTTTATTTTGTAGCAAGAAATCACTGCGCATCCTAATCATGCATCCTAATGCGTGCACAGAAAGTTACATTCTAGTCTCAAACAGGGAATTATAATCTCAATGTAAACAACAGTATATATATATATATATATATATATAGTATATGTGGTTTACACTGTAAAGTAAAGTGCTCAATAATTGAGTCAATTAGAGCTGTGTATGAAGTTTATTAAAAACTACAGGTTAAAATCATTACTACTATTAGTTTCATGCAATCGTGTTGCAATCTTCTACCTGAAGATTGCAACACGATTGCATGAAACTAATAGTAGTAATGATTTTAACCTGTAGTTTTTAACAACAGTATATATATATATATATATATATAGTATATGTGGTTTACACTGTAAAGTAAAGTGCTCAATAATTGAGTCAATTAGAGCTGTGTATGAAGTTTATTAAAAACTACAGGTTAAAATCATTACTACTATTAGTTTCATGCAATCGTGTTGCAATCTTCTACCTGAAGATTGCAACACGATTGCATGAAACTAATAGTAGTAATGATTTTAACCTGTAGTTTTTAATAAACTTCATATATATATATATATATATATATATATATATATATATGTATCATGTATGAGACTCAAAGTTAAAGATAAATTTACCTCCATTCTCCTATCTTTCTCTGCAGCATAACGCTGTGACGCCTATCAGCTCGAACCGAACGCTGTCTGCTCCAAACTTTAACTACCTGATGCTCAAAAAACTAGGGTCACCTTTGCAGGAAGCATTGTTATAATTCTGTTCCTCGTCATTAAAACGTGTCGATGGAGTAATTCAGTAAAGTAACGATGTCAGTTGAGTCAGTGAATATCGATGTCTTATGTGTGCTCTAGTAACTGAGTAAAACCTTAACTTCGAGATCACAAACAACGCGTTTTACGAGCGGTAACATTTATTACGACCTATATAAAAATTTTGTGCTGATTATTGGCTAAAGAAGAGATCTTATATTCATCGCTCGTGGCCTCGTTTCACACGTATCACTCGTTACGTCACGAATGAAGCACCCGCTCGAATCTGAGCGTTTTAAAAGATGGCCCCATTCAAACGCTTACATCTCTGGACAGGGTTAGTCTACAAAGACAAAAATGACATCAAATTGTAGCTGATGTTTTAGCCTTTTATTGGCCTTGATTTCATTTTATCGACCTTTTGGACGCAATCCCATCTTTAAAGGAAAATGCAAATGTCTTTAGGGATTTCTCTAGTTCGGTTTCTTCAAATCTTTGATTCTCATTGCAGATCCTTCTCGGGGTGGCATGTCTAAAAGCTATGGTGGAGGAGTGACTGGTGCCGCACGTTCTTCGAATCCCCCTATGTAAGTATTCCAATCAGCTCTAGAGCAGGAGTTGCCTGCATAATCATTAGGTTTTTTAGAGAATGTATGATTGTAGCTTCTAAATACAGTGAAACACGGATAACTCAAACTTCAAGGTACCGAGCAAAAGTGTTCGAGTTATTAGAGCGTTCAAGTTATCAGGACAGTCATAAGTGCACGTATTTATCAGTAGATACATGTACATATATAAACTATATATAAATCAAAAGCATAGATTGCTTGTTGCAAGTTAAAGGGTCTCTCGTGTGAAGTTTTAAATATTTTTAATCAGAAAGTATAGATATTTTTCTATCACTTGAGATTTGTTTGTTGCTTTAGGGGATGTGATTGCCAGGACGTTCTCAGATTAAAATTGGCAAAACTTGATCGCGGTTAAAACGCTCAGAAAAAATACATACGTATTTTTTTACCGAGCCCTTTAACCACGATCAATTTTGCAGTAAGTCAGTTATTACAAAACTGCTTTACTATTAAAAACCCATTATCAATTTTGCCGATATTACTTTAAAGTTATCCAAATTTTACCTCGCTTTTCTTGCTTTCGGAGGGCTTATCGCTAAGCGGATGTTTGGTAAAATTGGATTTTTGCAAACCTTTATAAAAGTTGTTAATGAAAATATTTGTAGATGTTGGTAATAACGAGGCCTAAGAACTACTAAAAGTCGATGTTTATTTCTATGGCTTGGAATAAAGTGATATTCTAAAGCGATAGTAACAACCGTCTCGGTAGCCGTTTGGCAAAAAACTGTTCGAGTTAATGGAGTTTCGGTCGAGTTATCTAAAGCCATTTATCATTGCGTGGGAAGGGACCAAGCAAATCCATTCGAGTTAACCATGTGTTCGATATATCCGAGGGCGATTTATCCGAGTTTCACTGTATATGAGTCGGGTGTGTAAGATTTGGAGTTATCTACACTAGCAGAAGGAGATAATTCTCAGTTATTTTGCAAAACGTTCTGTTATTTTGCAAAAAAAATTTGATTTTAGCTTAATTACAGCAGATTTTATGGTCAATAAACTGAATGCACGTTCACCATTAGTGCAAAAAACATAGTTCTGAGAAAAATGGTCTTCGAGTTTGAGAAAAGAAAACCAATGCACAATTTTGTTTACATTTCAAAACATAGCTGCCAATATTAAAAAGTTGTGATATTCATCTAGATTTCTCTGTTTATATACAAAATATTATGCTGTTTAAAAAATCTAAACAGATTTTAGCTGGCTGTCATAGAAATAGCGGTATATCTATTATAAAATGTGTTAGTTGCTCTTAATTTTGCAAATACTAAAAACGGTTGGGCAGTATCGCGATTTTGGGCACAGCCGTAGTATCACTAACAAAATCTTTAGAAAAATAATAACAGTCAAATATTGCACACCATTGGACACTATAATTATTCTCCGATCTTGTAAAATCGAATAATTATTCTTCTCATTAAGTCTTATAATAATCTTATAAAATCGAATAGTTATTCTTTCAATTGAATCCTATAATAAACTTATAAAAATCGTTAGGAAAAAATCATCGTCATCCCCTTTACTTTCACTGCTTTTGGCATCAGTTGGAATACTAAGTACTCATTAAAAGAGTCCAAAATGTCAGAGTTATCTTTAAAATCGGCAAAAAATGGTGTCCGATAAAAAGATTACTTTTATCGAACACCATTTTTTGGTACTTCCTGTTTAGCGTAGCAATGGTTTTAAGAGGGTTTTCCGAGGGTTGTAGACTTTTATTGGCTTAACTGACTTCAGATTCAGAAAGATCACTCTTTGATTGGTTCGGAAGCACGTGCTGCAAAAATCGCTATCAATACTATAAATTCAGTTAGTGCAGCTTCAAAGTCAGATAACTCAACTTCGTGATTTGCGACTTAACCATGGTTTCTGAGATCGGGAACCGTATATATAATATATATATAACATATATAATAGTGGCCATGCTGCCACTATTGTGGCCTATATGTATATACCGTAAGTCCTCATGCTCAAGCCGCGCGTCTTGTGCTCAAAAACAGATGACTCACGAAAGAAAAAATAATCCTCCAACAAGCCGCATATGCCCACAAACCGCTGCTAATGACAGGTTTTGTCGTCCTTGACCCCTTCGGGAGCGAGAGTGTTGAGACGGTTTTCACTATACCCCCGTCCTCTTAAATAAGAAAACAGACTACACCAGTACAGTACCTACACGTGAAAAGAATTTTCTTTTACTTCCAAGTTCGAATTAAAATTCCTAAACCCTTGCATCAAGAACTTACTTGCCATGTCTCAGCTAGATTTTTATTGTGCTGTTAGAGAGCTTCACGTTTATGAAAAGATGCCGGTCAAGAATGAATGACCTATGACTGTGGTGAGTTAAACATGAGCGATAAATTCTTCTTTAGTCTAAAGTATTCCATAAACATGACCTTGAAAATAAACGAGTAGGTCGCCAAAACGCCGTACATAAAAGTGTATCATGACTGCGATTCTATGGTTATAGTGCGGAACTGAGCAGAGACAGCATTTATCGAGAAGCCGTCTTGAGCCCCACGTAAGTTTTAAAATATAGGCCTTAGCCGCGGCCTATGACCTTGAACCAGAAGCCGCGTCTAACGACAAGCCGCGCAGCTTGAGCATAAGGACTTACGGTACAGTGGAACTTCGATACTCAAACCTAATCCTTTGCAGAAGGTTGTTCCAAAAACTGAGTTGTTCAAGATCGAAAACAAAAGTGGGTTGATATAGATCATGTTTAACTTCAATAAAAGGTTTTCTATTTATGATGATGAAAACAGAAAACAAAAAGTAAACATTTTGTATGTTTTGCGCTTAAAACACCAAAAACATTAAAGGTTAAGATACAATACCACAAAATGCAGGAAAGTTACATCAAAAATCGTGTGAAAAATAAAATATAAACAGCAATGGCACGTTTACATCACATCTTTGAAGGAGAATCTTCCTCCAAAACAATTTGAGTAACTCGACGGAAGGGGTTATCTCTCTAGCAAATCTCTTCGGTAGAGGAGATGTCATACCAAATTGTTCTTTCCTTTTTGTAAAGAATTTATGAAAATTTCCCTTTGTTTGAGAACCTTCCGAAAGTGGCTCATAACAACATCGTTAAACGTATAAACATGCTGTTTCTGGAGCTATTCTGAACGTTTAATTCAATTGCGCATGCTCCGGTTGGGTTAAAAACCAGAGCATGAAAACCGGAGTTGAAAATTTATGTTCTAGATCCGAGACGAACAAATCTCGCATTTCTTGGGCAAAAACCAAGTTAGTCTAAAACTGAAGCGTTCGAGATCTGAGGTTCCACAGTAAATGGCATGCCAACACTGGCATGCGATTTCATATCATGAAAGAAGTGTTTTGTTGAAATGAATTATTAGGAAAAATAAAACTGTAAAGGTGTATAAATGTAAATGTGAAATCATTAGCTAGTAATAGTTAAATATAGTCTGTTTTGCTACGATTACAATAAAGAATTATTTGATATACAATTATATGATTTTAGTTCAATTTAGTGTTGCCAACTGGCAGACTAGTTTTCGCATTCTTACCGTCTTCGCATTCGCATTGTGTGTGTCTTTTCGCTATTGTGTGTGTATGTCCAGCTATAGCTGGACATACACACACAATAGCTAAATTAAGTCTGTTTTGCTACGATTACAATAGAAGATGATTTGGTAATGATACAATGACAATGGTAACATGAACTGAGAAAACAGAATAGAAATCATGAATCTTGAATTAACAGAATTGTGTGTATAAAAAAAGTTACCCATCCATCAAAACTTTGAATAAGACGATACTGGTGCCTCTCGATACTGATACAAATGTAAAAATGGGATATCGGACTGTCTTTGCCTTGTACTTTGTCTGATCAAATATAGATGCTCACTACTTTACAGTTTTGTTTCAGCTTGGACTAATCGTCAAGTCGTAATCTGATCATGTGACCCAATACTTTGGAAATAATTTTTGCAGCACTTTTCGATTATCACAGGTAACCAACAGGCTGGTCATGATTATCAGACAATGGTATGTACTCATTCGAGCTAAGGTTGAAAAGTTTAACGATTTTTTACGGTAAGTTATAAGATATCTGTGCTAAAAGTGAAAGCATTACAATGACGATAAATTAGACGCGTAAGAACAATAGACATGGTTTTATTGAATGCGTGAAGTGTATTTGTGAGAATATTTTGACGAATGAGATTGCGTGAAAGTGTAAACCGAAACCATCCTGTAACAAGTGCTTCCCATTTGAGCCGTTTTGGAAAGCGAATCCAAACTATAGCGGTCTTGTGTGGCTGCGATTAACTGTTCGTTTTTTAGCTTTTAAGAGCTTGTAATCACATTCCCACATATTTTGCACCTACAACACAGCAAAGTAAGACATGGTGAATCTTTTGATACCAAATAACTGTAATGTGAATTTTATTGCAAGTCAACCTTTAAATAAGTTTGGCTTTCTAAACACAAAGCTATTTTAGTATGTATTTTTATCTATTTTACTAAATTTCAACTTTTATAACTAAATTTTTACCACCTATTAGTTTCTGGCTTCGTGTTTAATATAGTTTTAGCCGATCTCATTAAAACCTTTTTTAACCTAATTCGGCAAAAAAGCCTAAACAATGCTGTTTTTGTAATGAAGCAGATTTTTGTTAGCAGGTTAAGAGAAGTTGTCTGACCACTGAATCTTTCTTTTTTGAAAGGATCGCAATTCCAACTTTGCTACCAGTTTTAAAGGTTGACTTGCAACCAAATTCGCATTACAGTTATTTAGTATCAAAAGACTCATCATGTCTTACTCTGCTGTGTTGTAGGTGCAAAATATGTGGGCATGTGATAACAAGCTCTTCAAAGCTTTAAAATGAACAGTTAATCGCAGCCATCACGAAAACGCCATAGGTTGGAATCCCTTTCCAAAACAGCTCAAATGGGACATAGTTGAAAAACGATGGCTTCTGCTTACACTTTCATGCAACCTCATTTGTCGAAATATTTTCACAAATATACTTGACGCATTCAATAAAACCGTGTCTATTGTCCTTACGCGTCTTTTTCATCAACATTGTGATGCTGTCACTTTGAGCACTGATATTTCAAAACCTACCGTAAAGATTCGTTTAATTGTTTAACCTCAACTCGAAGCAGTGCATAACATTATCTAATAAACATGATGAACCTGTTGGTCATCTGTGATAGTGGAAAAATGCTGCAGAAATTGTTCAGCTGTTTGGCAGGAAGTATGGGTCACATGATCAGATTACCATTAGATGATTATACCAAGCCGAAACAAAACTGTAACATAGCGAGCATCTATATTCGATATGGGCTTTTCAGTAGAACCCGAAGTGTTTGTCATAAACTAGTGCTACGAGATGTTTTATATTGTGCCTTTTATTGGGCTTCAATTTCACGTGATCAAAAACAATAACCAGAATGTTTGAGTATGTCATCGAAATAAAGAGATTTCAATCTGCGGCGTTTTCGTGATGGTTGCGATTAACTGTTCGTTTTTGAACTTTGAAGAGCTTGTAATCACATTTCCACATATTTTACGCCTACAACACAGCAGAGTAAGACATGGTGAACCTTTTGATACCAAATAACTGCAATGTGAATTTTGTTGCAAGTCAACCTTTAAAGGGAAAACATTACCATTTTACACACGAAAATGGCTGAACTAAGAGAAATCGGTCATCGTGTCTCTTTCAGGCGTTGTGAAAATATTTTCGGCGAGCAGCATTATTTTGACGAATGGAATATGCACACCGACTACCAAATTTCAACTCCGGCGAAAATTTTGTTGAATTTGCACGGTGAAATAAGATTCGTACTGTAAGGTGAAAACAATTGTCATGTTCCAATTTGTAATGTGAAAAAATCATTTATCAGGATTTAGCCTTCAATAAAATACCGTGGTGCGAATTATCATTTTTGACCATTAGTTCTCTTCATGCTAAATACAGTTCAATAATATAAATTGGTGACGACTGTCATACACATGTTAGCCACTTCTCTCCTTCAACCAATTTTGGTAGGAATTTAGTTGAGACATGAATGAGACTACCTTGGATGACTAGACAGAGAGATAACTCCCTTGCCATTACTTTTGTAAGAGAGTTTAAATGTTGTTTTGTTTGATATGAAGTAAAAACACACACATGAAGATTAAAATGTTTATATCAAACTTATTCTCAGAATGTCTGTATTTTGAGGACTGAACCTACAAATTGTCATTTTGTGGATGGAATCAATAGTTTTCGAAGAATTTTAGTTATTATTATGGCAAGACTATTGTAAACTGCTGCAATCTATTTTGGAAAGTGTAACATTTAATTGGCTTATTTAGTATTACTGAAGTTGTATTTAAGGGTCACTTACGATAATCATAGGGTAGGTGCTAGTGTTAAACATTTTTTGAAGTACAAATGCTCTAGATTTTTCTTACAGGCGTTACAGGCATATGCTAGCATTTGATTGGCTCATTTGCTATTGGACTTAGGTGTACAATGTTGTTCCATTAATATATTATGATACATCACTGGAAATACTGGTATGTTAAAACAAATTTTCAGTGTCAAATGCTTTTGGGAGCTGTGACCCTCGCTCATATTCTGTTTAATAGTGACAGTCTGCATTTGTCACACGGTCCGAAATCCCTCTCCAAGTTATTGAGGGGTGTGACACGCTCCTCCTCTCGGTCTAAATCGAGATATGTGAAGTAAGGTTTCCATAACTTGTTCGCTTTTCTCCTTTGGCCATCTAATGCTTGTGTCTAATTGTTGTACGCCATATAAGACAACTCACTTGATCAGATCTGTTTTGTCACTTTCCACTCAATATAATATCTGAGTGTATTTGACAGTTTATCACTCTATATACTATCAGAGAGTATCTAATAGTTTATTACTCTATATACTATCAGAGAGTATCTAATAGTTTATTACTCTATATACTATCAGAGAGTATCTAATAGTTTATTACTCTATATACTATCAGAGAGTATCTAATAGTTTATCACTCTATATACTATCAGAGAGTATCTAATAGTTTATCACTCTATATACTATCAGAGAGTATGTAATAGTTTATCACTCTATATACTATCAGAGAGTATCTAATAGTTTATTACTCTATATACTATCAGAGAGTATCTAATAGTTTATCACTCTATATACTATCAGAGAGTATCTAATAGTTTATCACTCTATATACTATCAGAGAGTATCTAATAGTTTATCACTCTATATACTATCAGAGAGTATCTAATAGTTTATCACTCTATATACTATCAGAGAGTATCTAATAGTTTATCACTCTATATACTATCAGAGAGTATCTAATAGTTTATTACTCTATATACTATCAGAGAGTATCTAATAGTTTATCACTCTATATACTATCAGAGAGTATCTAATAGTTTATCACTCTATATACTATCAGAGAGTATCTAATAGTTTATCACTCTATATACTATCAGAGAGTATCTAATAGTTTATCACTTTATATACTATCAGAGAGTATCTAATAGTTTATTACTCTATATACTATCAAAGAGTATCTAATAGTTTATTACTCTATATACTATCAGAGAGTATCTAATAGTTTATCACTCTATATACTATCAGAGAGTATCTAATAGTTTATCACTCTATATACTATCAGAGAGTATCTAATAGTTTATCACTCTATATACTATCAGAGAGTATCTAATAGTTTATCACTCTATATACTATCAGAGAGTATCTAATAGTTTATTACTCTATATACTATCAAAGAGTATCTAATAGTTTATTACTCTATATACTATCAGAGAGTATCTAATAGTTTATTACTCTATATACTATCAGAGAGTATCTAATAGTTTATTACTCTATATACGATCAGAGAGTATCTAATAGTTTATCACTCTATATACTATCAGAGAGTATCTAATAGTTTATCACTCTATATACTATCAGAGAGTATCTAATAGTTTATTACTCTATATACTATCAGAGAGTATCTAATAGTTTATCACTCTATATACTATCAGAGAGTATCTAATAGTTCATCACTCTATATACTATCAGAGAGTGTCTAATAGTTTATTACTCTAAATACTATCAGAGAGTATCTAATAGTTTATTACTCTATATACTATCAGAGAGTATCTAATAGTTTATCACTCTATATACTATCAGAGAGTATCTAATAGTTTATCACTTTATATACTATCAGAGAGTATCTAATAGTTTATTACTCTATATACTATCAGAGAGTATCTAATAGTTTATTACTCTATATACTATCAGAGAGTATCTAATAGTTTATTACTCTATGTTCTATTAAATATTTAGTAGTTTATTCAGACAAACATTCCTTTGGATATTCTGTTCGATGCAGTTGTGTTTGTACAACCAGCCTCTCCGGGTTTTTTGCTGCTAGTGTTGTTATACTCCACATTTCTGCTGAGTACAGACTTGCAATATTGTGTTGTGCACTCATCTGTCTCTGCCTAGAGCATTAGATCATGCAGTTTCAGAGTACGCTTATCCATTAGCAGATAATTGTTATTCTATTTAGCACATTCTTGCAAATGGCCATCATAGTGTTGAAGGTCTTCAATTGGAGATCTTAAGAGTGTCTGCGTAGAATTTCATGCCGATTGACTGATCTGGAAGTGAGGCATTTGTCTTATTGCATGGTCACACAGTCGACTGTCAGAACATATACCTGTGCTGGTTGGCTAACTTTTTATCTCTTTTGGTTCTCCAAATCAAACATATTTGATGTTTTACTGATACTCTGACACCAGAATTACCGTTTGTCAGGTTTTATGACATTCTCAGCAGGTGTCTGTTATTAGTTCAGGTTTAGGATGCTGCAGTTAGAATTAATTCATATAGCACTGTCATGCTCATGTTGGACAAAATCAAGTATCATAAATATATGCATACTTTCGTGAATACAAATAAGGTCTTTCCCAGTAGATAATAGTTTTACTTTTCAGTTCAGACTCGATGATTTGAAAAATGGATTGCACACTTCTACTCGCTAAATAAATTGTTCACAAGAACCATAACTTCGTTCCTGTGAACAACGATATCTTCGTTTCTGATTTCTGAGTGATTAATCACATGCTAATTCTCTCCATTCAAATGAAACCATCTAGTTTTTTTTATTTTAGTATTATAGGGTTAAATCAAACAAGGTAACTTTCCAAAATATGTCAACCTTCTTTAAAGTCAGTGCCCAAATTTCTATTATGTCTGTGAGATGGACTGTTCAGGGCCATTCTCAACACTATTTCGCAGACGGTTCACATAATTATTATCATAAGCCACCTCGTAAAAATGATGAGTTGTTTTTACAATTAGTAGTAAGTTATTCATACCATAAACACTCATACCACACTATAATCAATTAGTAGTAAGTTATTCATACCATAAACACTTATACCACACTATAATCAATTAATAGTAAGTTATTCATACCATAAACACTCATACCACACCATAATCAATTAGTAGTAAGTTATTCATACCATAAACACTCATACCACAACACTATAATCAATTAATAGTAAGTTATTCATACCATAAACACTCATACCACACTATAATCAATTAGTAGTAAGTTATTCATACCATAAACACTTATACCACACTATAATCAATTAGTAGTAAGTTATTCATACCATAAACACTTATACCACACTATAATCAATTAGTAGTAAGTTATTCATACCATAAACACTCATACCACACTATAATCAATACATTTTAAACTGATTTCTGTTGGCAAAACAATGCTAGTTTTACAGTTACGCACCGCGAAATACTCCAAAATGCGTTAAAATTGTTAGTATGTCACGCCGAGTCTGACACTAAAATTTATGGCCAAGCTCAGCTTATGTATTAGAAATAAATGAAATATTATTATTTTAGTTACACATGTGGATTTGAGATGAGCTATTCAATTTTTCATTTGACTAAATGTTTCATTTGCTATTTTATGCTATTTTCCTCATTGCTATACAGAAATGGTATAATATTTAATAATAATCATCGTCATTGATGTTTGTAACAGTTGGTTGTAGGGCTTTGATGTGTGTTCTGAAGTGAGCCTTGAATTTATTCCAAGCTTTCTTCCCAATGTAGCTAGCTCACATTGAATTTTGGAAGGTTCTCGATTTTGAACATTTGAGCATTGAGGGTTTTGAACTGCCCTCAACCCTATTTCTAATTACTAAATGTAGACACGGGTCTGTCGTGTCTGTAGGTCAAGTGTTCCTGGGCCAGGAGCTTCCATGATGGAGCGGCGTGTGCGGACACTTTACGCTTGTGATGCAGAGAATGACTCTGAACTGTCTTTTGAACCTAATGAGATAATATATAATGGTGAGTCGCAGGTTTCTTAGTATCAGCTTTAGTTGGAACCTGTAGCAGCTGGTTATTTCCCCATTTAGTACTCCGGCATCTTGCTAGGCGTGGATACAGCGGTCCACACCTCATCATCTAAAACGTGTAGAGATTGCTTAACATCGGCTATCCCTGGCAATATGTTATTTGAGCCTGATACAACTCTTCTTGTTTCAGTGCGAGAATCACGAGAGCCTGGGTGGCTGGAAGGAACTCTGAGAGGAAAGACTGGACTCTTACCAGCTAACTATATTGAATATTTGAACTGAAACTCTAATAAAATATGTTATGCTCACCCAACACGCAAATATTCATACTACATTAGTTGCTCCTCGCAGAGCAGATGACTCCTTAGAATATCTCAACCGGATACGACTCGTAGAGTAGCTCGCATTAGCTCTCTGAGGACTATAGACTAATTCTTCTCTGTATTGTCGGGATTTGTAACAATACCGTAGAGAGGCTCCTCTAAATGATATTACATGAGCTGACCAAATATCACAATTGAGTTGAGCGGGCAAAAAGCCCTAAAAATCTCTTTATGATATATCTGACAATCAAGTTATTAAATGAATGGGACATTGAATTTAGTTATTAGATTTGCTGTATTATTTTATCTCAATTCTATAACTATTGTCATTTTGTTTCATAATTTTCCTGGCTTTAGTCTAGGTATCTGTCTTATGTATGAATTTATTATTTCTTTTCTAGCATTGTCCTGTAGTCCCAATTGGATTTGTATGTGGTTAATAGAGAATACTCTGGGACTTCCATTCAATTATTGCACATCAGTTTTTATTCGTTCCACTTGTAACCTATTTAAACATCTTTTATCCAATTTCTCATTGCGTACTTGTAGTTGGAGTAAAAATAACTAAATGGTGTTCGATTTATTGGATTCGCCTTTTCCTCACTCATCTTTCTATGTAAATAAGTATTTTTTTACCAACGTTTCAGTAGTCTGCTCAAAGTGTTAATAAATTACAGTAATTTATATTCATGAAAACAATTATATTATGCCCCCAAAGGTTTATAGAGTGAAGAGTTTTCATCTAAATATATTATGTGACATCCCTTACCCGCTGAATCAAGTTGAACTTACTGTTATGGCAAAGCGCCGTGACCAGAACTAGAGAGACTGACCCTAAAGCTACTAGCATCACCAAGCCTTTCTACCATAGGAGACGGCTTGGTCACTGCTTGAAGCCGGCTCAGTTGACTGAGCGACGAACAAAAATAAAGGGCAGGGCCTGTCGCAGAACAATCGATATAAAAAGAAGAGGAATGCTATTATTGAGCAGAGCTATAGTGCAGGCTCATTGTACATGATTGTTCATTGTATGCACATACATTGGCTTCATGTATTCATATATATATTTGATATAAAATATGTATAATATATATATACCAGAATATTATTCTGGTGATTAGACGCAAGCTGTGTTTATTTATTTTGCATCCTTGTGAAGGGAATTAGCAGTTTCTTTACACTACTTGTCAAGGTCACGTACTTGATCACCGACATTAAGTTTTGTAGTTTCAAAGCATTGTGTGAATTGTCTTAAAGGTTGACTTGCAACAAAATTCACATTACAGTTATTTGATATCAAAAGATTCACCATGTCTTACTTTGCTGTGTTGTAGGTGCAAAATATGTAGAAATGTGATTATAAGTTTCCAAAGCTCAAAAACGAACAGTTAATTGCAGCCACACAAGACCGCCGTAGTCTGGATTCTCTTTTCAAAACTTACACTTTCATGCAACCTTATTCGTCGAAATATTTTCACAAATATACTTCACGCATTCAATAAAACCCTGTCTATTGTTCTTACGCGTCTATTATATTGTCATTGTAATGCTGTCACTTTTAGCAGTGATATCTTATAACTTACCATAAAAATTCATTTAATTTTTAACCTTAGCTCGAAGGAGTACATATCCTTGTCTGATAATCAAGACGAGCCTGTTGGTCACCTGTGATAATCGAAAAGTGCTGAAAAAAAATATTTGCGAAGTATAGGGTCACATGATCAGATTACGACTTGACGATTAGATCAAGCCGATAAAAGTTTCCAACCTTTGAATTTCCAACAAAATTCAAAGGTTGGAAACAATATCCAACAAATATATATGCATATATATATTTCTCAAAGTCCGTGTGTTCGTCGGAAATCCAGCTATAGCTATTATTAGAACAGCTGAGCTAGACAACAATACAGACTCAAAGTCATGGCTTACCGTCATTGGAAGCCTAACCTTATTAACTAGCTTAGTGGAGTTTTCCATTGACAATATGCCAGGCTACTAGCTTGAAAGGTACAGTTGTTTGACAAAGTTTTAAAACCTTTACAGTTGTTTTTATTTTTCTCTTAATTTATTTCATCTACACGACACACTTCTCTCATGATATGTACTTTGAAAGTTATAATGGCAAATGTTGATATATGTTAAATACAAATCAACTTTCTGTCCAAAGACTCTTCTATTACACGGGCAACGCTGGAGGGCACAACTAGTATAAATATATGTATAATAATCTTAATTTCATTTGCTCAAATTTTTTGAGGCATTCACATCATTAAAAGCATTAGAACTTTAAATCTGTTACATTTTGCTTGCTTTTCCTCGAACTTAGATATTTGTTTTGGCTACTATAATGTTTATTATGTTTTGGTTTGCTGTGGTTGGATCTCATGCTTTCCATCGTAGTCGTAATAGGATGTACGATACTATTGTACATTGCATTGTACCAATGAAGTTTTTTCGCAGCTTCATACCTTCTACTAAATTGCACTGCATTAGCCAATGCGAGATTTGGTTCGGACTGTAGTTTATTGCTGAGTTGGTCGTCATCAATCTCAACAACTATTCCACCTATTCTTTTCACGTCCATTCCATCTCCTTTGTGAGTGGGTTTGTTAAATATGGTTCTTTCGACAATGATATTGGTTCTGATACCGAAATAGCCATCAAACGCTGCCAGCATGTCGTCATGTGTGTTTTTATGAATGCCAACAAGGATGATGTAATAACATCTTCAGCCTATTCTCCGAGAGAATATGCTAGGATATTTATCTGTTCCCTGTCAAAATGTTCAATTATTCTACTAGCATCTCTGGCCATCTAGCTCTCCACCTTGTCCATTTACTAGGTCATTTACTAGGCTCTGAGAAATCAACGTTACCTGGTGGATCAATCATTGGTGGAGGTTATCTTCGCTAGATTGGTGCTTGAACAGGTTGATTTCCATCAGCGATATTCTCGAATTTCAGAGATAGCAATGTCTCATAATAATTTCAAATAAGTGGTGAAAATGTCGTCTATCCTTTGGGCGTAATTCTTCCGCTAGCTTTCCCTATGTAACATGTCGATTGATGGGACCGACTTTAGAGATTGGGCAAAAGCCGTATTGCATAACCTTCAACCAAGTCATTGGAAAGTGAAGTTAAATTAGAACACCCAAGATTAACGCAATAAGCAAATCAGTTAGCTTTCTCATAGCTATGAAAGCTTTTAGCTATATAGCATAATAGTACAACAAAAACAATTGCGTGAATCCTTGGCTTAACAATTTTTTATCATCAATTTTTGCCTTAAAACATATAATTATTGTTAAAAAGCTCTCAAGTTATACCTTTGACTCTTAAGATTTCTTACATCCACAATTTGGCAAATCTGTGCAATAAAAATTAGGTAGGCAGCATTCTTTGCTGAGTAATTACCAGGGAAATCACATGAGTGATCTGATCAACTAGCTGCAGTCTGAAAAGTATTTTGCACTGAAAGTGTTACTAACATAACTAGCCGGGAAAGGTTGATGGAATTGATTTTGTGACCTTTACTACCAAGTCATTATGGAACAAATTTTCACCAAACAGGCACTAACAATTGTTTGTTTTTCAAACAGTGCGTATGATTGTCCAGATCAGAATACGACACAAACTTCAATCTATATCAGTCATTTATAAAACACTTTGCATTAAGCTTAGACTCCCGAAACAGTCCAATGATTTTACAAATGAATCCTTATTGTAGTTACTCAAAATATAAGCATTGCAATTGCGCCATTAGTAGCTAATGCAATATTTCGAAAGCTGTCTTCACAATATTGTTAGCATGAGCAGAATGCGAGCTTCACTCGCCTGCGCTTGGCCTACCTTCTATGTTGCCCATCCTAGCTCACCTTCCCACATTTTATTGATCCTGACCAAATATTATGGAGCCTTTTTCCGGAAAGCTGACACCCAAAATGCTTTGCTCCGTGATGGTGCTCGAAAACTCACGATGTATACACTGTGTATACATTGTGAGTTTTACATTGAGAGTCAGGACATTGTAAACACTGTGTATACAATGCGGATGGCAATGAAAACCCTTTTGTAATAGTACTATCATTTATTCAATAGACCTCCACAGTTTCCTTCTGTACAGAATAGAGGGACAAAAAGCTACAATATTGCAACCTAAATATTCTTATACTTACAATATAAACTACTAGCAAATATAACAAAGAATATTTGATATGCAAAAAATACTTGCAATAGAAAAGCATAAAGTGGCAAATAATTACAATATTTTTGTAAGCTGGTACTAATGGTACTCCGATGCCACGCTTTGGAGTAAAGACCATCCATCAATCTACAAATTTGACAGGTCATCTTCATAGCTAAATAAAAAATTATCAAAAACTATGTAACTGTGAATGAAGTTTGTCTAGCAAATAGATAGGAATAACGAAAGGAAAGGTGGTCATGCCAGCCTGAGATCCAGTGCTCTACCGTGAAGAAATATAAGGCAATCAGCGACGGAGAGCAAATGTTAAAGACAGTTAATAGTGTAACCCTTTCTTTTGTACCAGATTTACAAAAGAAGTAAAAAAATCTGAACATAAACAAATAGCAATATTACAGTATGAGTCTCTAAGGTATTGCAGCCCAGAATACTGGCCGATACAAATTATCCGATAATTCATTAAATGCTGAACATTTGAGATACGGTGGTTACTAGTTGTAGGTGGTGAAATTTGCCTCGAGTATATCACCAAACGCTGACTCATAGCACCTCTTGAGCTCGGCATACGAGACGACGATAACAGCCGTTTCATCAGATGAAGTGAGGCAGAGTTTCTCTTGCACGCCCGCATCAAGCTATAAAAGGTTGCTGTACTATTAGCCAATCTACATCTACATATACGTCTACAAACCAAACTCCAAGTTAAAAAAATTATTTGAAAGCGCTGGAGGTTTCTACTCTCAATGGTATTCCATGTATTAAAGTCGCAAGTTCTTCAAACTCCTTTTGCATCCTGTTGACTCCTTAGTGAGCCTCGAGACATAAGGGAACTCTATAAACCTGGCAAAATCTAACGCCCCCTAACAGGCCCTCTAACAGTATGACTAACCTTAACTCTGAACTAAAACCTTTCAACTGATAGAAATAAGGCTATAACTGAAGATCTACCTTCCATTCTGAAATACAACCTTTCAAATTCATCAACTGAGAGATATTTTCGAGCATTTCAAAAGTATATGAAAATAGTTTACCAACTTGTGTTATAGTTAATGACTAACACTTGAGACTTGTAAGGCATCATTTTTTTCCAGAGTTCATCAACATCGTTATTTTTCCTTCGTCTTCCAACAAATATTTGCATACCAAAACTACCATAACCTTATGTTTAGAGAAACACGCTCGCACCGCTACAAAAATATTGAGTATTTATATGTGAACAAAGAGAACTTGTAAAGATTTCAGCAACTCCGACCTTATTCAGTGCAGTAACCACATGCGCCATGTCAACCCATGGTGCCCCATTCTCCCCGGTCTGATGATAAACATAGTCTCGGAACAGTTTGAGGATGTACCTGTCACCTGTCTCGCTCCACTGGCCATCCATGTTCAGACTGCAGAGCACAAAAATTCCAAGTACACAGTAGTACAGACTGTTACTAACATTGAGTCATACTAGTAAAGATGACCAAGTACACAGTAGTACAAACTGTTACTAACACTCAGTCATACTAGTAAAGATGACCAAGTACACAGTAGTACAGACTGTTACTAACACAGAGTCATACTAGTAAAGATGACCAAGTACACAGTAGTACAGACTGTTACTAACACTGAGTCATACTAGTAAAGATGACCAAGTACACAGTAGTACAGACTGTTACTAACATTGAGTCATACTAGTAAAGATGACCAAGTACACAGTAGTACAGACTGTTACTAACACAGAGTCATACTAGTAAAGATGACCACGTACACAGTAGTACAGACTGTTACTAACACTGAGTCATACTAGTAAAGATGACCAAGTACACAGTAGTACAGACTGTTACTAATACTGAGTCATACTAGTAAAGATGACCAAGTACACAGTAGTACAGACTGTTACTAATACTGAGTCATACTAGTAAAGATGACCAAGTACACAGTAGTACAGACTGTTACTAACACTCAGTCATACTAGTAAAGATGACCAAGTACACAGTAGTACAGACTATTACTAACACTCAGTCATACTAGTAAAGATGACCAAGTACACAGTAGTACAGACTGTTACTAACACTCAGTCATACTAGTAAAGATGACCAAGTACACAGTAGTACAGACTGTTACTAACACTCAGTCATACTAGTAAAGATGACCAAGTACACAGTAGTACAGACTGTTACTAACACAGAGTCATACTAGTAAAGATGACCAAGTACACAGTAGTACAGACTGTTACTAACACTGAGTCATACTAGTAAAGATGACCAAGTACACAGTAGTACAGACTCAGTCTGTTCTAAGATGATAAATTAGACTATTCAATTTACATGTATTTTACGGTTTGTATAACGTAAAAGTTCTTGGAACGGATTATTTACACTGTAGACGTGTCTACTCTATAATGATACATATTCACAATAAACATGCTATATGTTTAATTTTAATTACTATAAATCATCGTGCAGTTTGGGGTGCGACTTATACACACAGTCTACAAATTATATCTGTAAACTTCACACTACGCTCAAAGCTAAGGTACCTTTTAGAATGAGTAAATGCTAAAAATAATTTATTCACCGATAAGATGCTAGGCAATAACCAGTCCTTGTACTCATGAAACGAAGTCATTGGGCGTGGTCACTGTCATCAAGCATCTCAAGCGCTTGATTTCATTCATTTCTTGCTTTTCATTGATACAAAAACTTCGGCAACATTTCGGTTGGTAGTTTCTAAAGTTGCATTCAAAATTTTAAATTACACGTAGTGGAATATTTTGCCCTTCTCGATGACATGTTTTACAACAGGTGTCCACTGATTTGGTATTTGTTTGGTGTACAGTAATTTGAGAACACTCATTGTTCGATTGCCACCTCGCCAGTCAACACGTGTGTGTGTGTGTGCGTGTGATGACAGACAGAGTCAGCGCACTTGGTAAACGACTCACACAGCTAGATTAAACTAAATGTGTTAAACGAATGGAAAAACGGTGGGTTCGACTTACCTGTATACCCGTTTACCTTTAACAACCTTCAATGTTAGGTATACCGCCTATACACTGTGGCAGTTTATGCCCGAGGATTTACAGTACATGTTAGGTACACCCCCTATACACGGTGGCAGTTTATCCCCGAGGATTTGCGGTACATGTTAGGTATACCGCCTATACACGGTGGCAGTTTATACCCGAGGATTTGCGGTACATGTTAGGTATACCCCCTATACACGATGGCAGTTTATACCCGAGGATTTGCGGTACATGTTAGGTATACCGCCTATACACGGTGGCAGTTTATGCCCGAGGATTTACGGTACATGTTTGGTATACCCCCTATACATGGTGGCGGTTTATACCCGAGGATTTATGGTACATGTTAGGTATACCTCCTATACACGGTGGCAGTTTATACACAAGGATTTACGGTACATGTTAGGTATACCGCCTATACATGGTGGTGGTTTATACCCGAGGATTTACGGTACATGTTAGGTATACCGCCTATACACGGTGGCAGTTTATACACAAGGATTTACGGTACATGTTAGGTATACCCCCTATACACAGTGGCGGTTTCTACCCGAGGATTTACGGTACATATCAGGCAAAAGCAGATGTTGCATACTGACTCTGCCCTTTCCAAAATAGTGTTGAGCTTTGCCTGCAGCCTGAACAGACGTCCGTTTTCTACTGATTTGCTCAGCTCACTCTCAAGGACATCATACCGGACCAACTGTGAGTTTAGCTCAGTGAAAAGCTGTGCACTGACTAGCGGCAGTAGATCGTCCACTTGAAGTGTGGAGGTGCTGCCAGAGAGCAGGTCAACTGCAGACAGTAAGCACCTACGATAAAAGCGTTCCAATCAGATTTTCAGAGCATGACAAGCTCATGTGGAGCTTCAAAATAGTATCCTATTTAAAGTTTGTTCAAGAAAGTGAGAAGATGACTCAAACATCGCTATAAAACTGTTAAAGTAGATACTCAAAGCTTAAACACGTACCTCCTTATATTAAAGGTAGATAATCACACTCAAAGCATCTTACACTCTATGTATTTATCACTCATTCTATCAGCTAACCTAAGCATTGCCAAGCCTAGACTTCTGTTTACATACCTCTAAGGTAAATGACAATAAATTCCTTTTAAATTACAATTTTACATATAATTTAGGTTTTTACATTTAAATTTTCACAATTTTATATAATGCAGTTTTCTACTGCTACATGTACTTATGAAAACTATTCTTTTTAGGGCTCAGGAGCAAATTAAACGAAATACAATGTACTCTTCTAAGAATATCTGCTTCAACATATTGCAACTCATTCCTACAAAATTAAAGAATTGGACGGATTAACTTGAAAGCTGAGATTTTATTGCATACACAAATGACATGGGAGTTGTGTTGACGTGGGAGTTGTGAGGCCAAGCAAATATAAATAACATGGCAGATTTTTTTTGCGCCTCGTGTACAAAAATTAAACTCCTGTAGTTATGCGTTGAAGCATATAAAATTAATATTACGGAAATTGTGTGTGCGTGTATACTGAAATGACACTGTAAGAGTTGTGTGCCTAAGTATATGAAGATAGCACTACAGGAGTTGCGTGTCATATATAGAAGTTGCGTGTCCATGTATATAGAAATTACAGAAAAAGAATTTTGTGCTAAAATATGTGAAAAAGAATTTATACAAGGTGTCTGACCAAATAAATAAATACGTACGTACATACGTACATACATATAGAAAAGACACTACTAGAGCTGTGTTTGTGTACATATAAATACACATCCAGGAGATGTGTGTCCAGAAAATCACACAGATATAAATGGAATGATAAAAACTGACTTGACAAGCTTGATGAATGCCAGAGAGTAGCTGGTGCTAGACAATATACTGAGGGACTGTGACAGGTGCTCGGGTCTGAATGCGAGGTGAGAATTACAGCTGAGCGCTAGCAAAATCAAGCCTAGACTCTGCAAGTCCTTCTTCTGCAACAGAAAGACGAGGTACACAAGGTAACTCTGCGGTGATGGACAGCGCTAGAAGAGAGTGCCCGGCATGACTATCCCGACTTACCTGTAGGTGCTGAATGGTCAGTGGAGAATTGACAAGTTTGGGGTCATACGCAATTACATCAAGCATTCCAAGACGGTTGATTCTCAATCTGTCCTTGTAGGTGAGGAGAATGCTGTTGCTGGAAAGGCCATTAGCCGAGAGGTTGTGGTGGTGAATGGTGCGCAATGCGTTGATAAGCTGCACAGCATATGTCCAAAGTGTTGTCTCAGCCACTTGACCTCGAATAGCTTTTCGTGAGCCAGCTGCGCAATATCAAACAGAGACTACGCCAGTTGAATGACAACTAACAGTTTTATGCAAAAAATCTGATGCTTGCTATGAAGAAAAGAACCATGGCGTACTTTCTGTAAAAAAAAGACTTGCACCTGCTTTATATGATGTTATAAAATTTTATTACTCTCCATACACCAGAGCCAAATGGGAACCAAATCGCAAGCCAAATGGGAACCTGCACTTGCTCGCAGACATTACAACTTTTTATCAGCATGCTAATTGCCATTCTAGAAATATATATACATAAATAAATACATATATGTAAATACATATATACCGTAAAACCTCTATTTGAACGCCACCTCCAATTGATCGTCACCCTGAGAGGATGGTTGAAAAATAGATCACCACTCCAATTGAACGCCACCTCCATTTGACCGCCACTTTGTCATTATCTGATCTTTACGAGCCCATAATATCAACTGATCAGTAAAAGTGTTCACGAAATCGTACTAATAATGAATGGTTTATATCAATAATAATCAAGTCTCTTGTCCAATTCTAAAGCTTTTCGCTTTTTTCGTTAAAACTTTGAAAGCAACATCATAGCAATAATTAATAATGGTCTCAGGCTAGTATAGTTTTCTGCTTAACGTGGTCCTAATACTTCAAAATACATGCATATAAAACCGGTTCGTGAGATTTACCGAAGGGTTACGTTAAACCGAGCAAACTTTTACGCATTACATTAGCGCTAAATGCAGCGCGTTTAAGTTTTGCTCAGCTACTAAATTGTTTGGAAGCTAATATCAACTAGTTCAGCAGTGCAGAAGAAGAGTTGTGGCCAGAAAATACTGTGAAAGATATTGGACAACTAGAAGATGTTGATTCCATCGAAAGCAACAATCAGAATGCAGGTATTCGAGCAAACGATGGAAATATTTTGGCTTTAAAAACATCAATTTTTGTTTCTGCATGTAATATAAGTATGATTCGTTTATGTCACTTGGTCATAAATATATATTTGTATCATTTGATAGATTATTATTGTATAACTTATAAATATGCAGATTTATGATATGCTATTTAATAGCATCCTTGCGACTGTCATTCACGGCTTACAATGGATTGTTGCACATAACTCCACTTCTATTGCACATAAAAAGTTAGCTTTGGCTGCAAACTGTAGCAAACATGTTAATGAATGCAATGAGCTTTGATGCAACATTATTAAATATACACACAAAATAAAAATATTTCTCTAAAGTTATAATGAAATAAAAATTGAAAATGCTAACAAATTGCAAAGACACAGGCTATAATAGCATCGCAGGACAATTTCAAGCAATAGATATCGACTGGTAGAGATATTTTTCGATTTCTCGATGCAAATTTATTAAGAGATCTTTGACAAGTTAGAGGTAAGTTAGCAGATTTATTGCATCAAAAAGGTTTAATATCGCTCCACGGAAAAAACAGAGCTAAATATAGGCGACATTCGCTTCGCCCGTAATAGGGCTAAATTTATCTTCTGAAAATTCTGACGAGCCATTTGAAAAATACACCACCAGCCTCTATTTGAACACCGCCTCCAATTGACCGCCGCAACAGAGGAAGGGTTGAAAAATTGAATGCCATGGTGTTCAATTTAAGAGATTACAGTATATGCTTATATATACATGTATACATGTATATCTATAAACAGTCAAACGTGTATAACTCAAACTTCACAGGACCGAGCGAAAGTGTTCGAGTTATCAGAGCATTCAATTTATCAGAGCACTGTCACGTCACATGCATGTATTTATCAGTAGATACATGTACATATACAAACTATACATAAAGTAAAAGCATAGATTGCTCTTGTTGCAAGTTAAAGGGCCTTGCATGCAGTTTTAAAAAATTTTACCAAAAAGTATAGATATTATTCTATCACTTGAGATTTGTTTGTTGTTTTAGGTAATGTGACTGCCAGGACGTTTTCAGGTTAAAATTGGCAAAATTTGATCGCTGTTAAAATGCTCAAAAAAAAACTTTTTTCTTCCGAGCGTTTTAACTAAGATCAATTTTGCCGGTTTTTCTTTTTAAGTTTATCCGAAGGTTTTCACGCTTTCCCTTTGCTTTCGAGAGGCCATCGCAAAGCGGATGCCTAGTAAAATTAGATCTTTTCCAAACCTTTAGAAAAATCGTTAGCGAAAATATTTTGCCGATGGTGGTAATAATCATGCCTAAGAACTACTAAAAGTTGAGGTTTATCTCTATGGCTTAGAATAAAATGATATTTTAAAATAATAATAACCGTCTCGGAAGCCGTTGGGCAAAAAACTGTTTGAGTTAATGATGCTAAGTTCGAGTTATCTAAAGCAATTTATCACTGCGTAAGAATGAACCAAACAAATCCATTCGAATTAACCATGTGTTCGAGCGATCCGTGGGCGAGTTATCCGTGTTTGCCTGTATATATTTCTCAAAGTTTGTGTGTGTATTTATGTATTCGCCTGTGGATGTGATTTTCCAGCTATAGCTATTATTTTAGCATTGCGCTCATGCGTTATGATGCCCCTGCAAAGAAATATTTTTTGTAAGGTTTAATTACTATATCTGGGGTCAATGCCAATTCTTCACACGCAGACACTTATATTTTCTCCGTGGGCAAAGCCTCGACATTCTCTCTCCGTTTGGTCAAAGTCAGTACGATATCTCATTTTTACATTTGTACCTGTATCGAGAGGCGATCTACCACTGAGTCATACAAGACGTAATAATCTAAGAGGTTATCATATTCGATATACTGTAACTAAGAGTGCTAATTATTTTAACACTGCACCAACCCGTTACGATGCCCCTGTTAAGAAATACTTTTCGTAAGGTTCAATTACTATATATGATGTCAAGGCCAATTCTTATGCGGGCATTTATAAGAAGAGCTTCAACATTCTCTCTCCGGTCGGTCAGACAAAAACAGTACGATATCTCATTTTCACGTTTGTACCAGTATCATCGAATTCGAAGTTTTTATGGATAGCTTCTGGTGGAACAGTAACCATTTTTATAAACCCACACTTCTATGCAAGAACTAATATTATTAATTCAACATATTCAGGATTTTTATTTTGTTTTCTCAGTTCATATTAATTGTATTATTGCCAAATCACCTTTGATTGTAATCGTAGCAAAACAGACTTAATTTAGCTATTACTTGCTAATGATTTCACATTTATATCTAAACCCTTTTATAGTTGTTTAACTTTTTTAATTTATGACCTGCACAAAACATTTTCCTTGTGATATGAAGTTTGAAAGTTGCAGTTGTTTGACAATGTTTGAAAACCTTTACAGTTGTTCTTATTTTCTCCTAAATTATCTCAACGACACAAAATACTTTTCTCATGATATGTAGTTTGAAAGTTAGAATGGCAAATGGTGCAATATATTAAATACAAATCAACTTTTGGTGAAGTTGATTTGTATTTAATATTGTAGTTTGCATTGTATTATGCAATGTATTATGCAACACCCCCTTTGTCATGTAGCTAGAACTAATCCTTCAAGCCAGCATTGGTAAAAATACATGCATAGTGTCAAGGTGTAAATTGGTGATTGCTCTAATAAACCACAAGCTATTTCGGCTCTAAACTACACTAGAAATGTCAATGAAGGTATCCGAGCTCATCAAGACATATGAGGATGGTAAAAGAGGTGACTTCAGTGTCTGGGTGGACAAGCTAGAGTTTGTGGCCAAGCTTCAAAAAGTGGACGATCTCACACCATTCTTACCACTATTCTTGTCAGGAGCAGCATTTGCCGTTTATAAACATTTAGAAGATCATATCAAGGAAGACTACCCTAAACTAAAGGCAGCTTTGTTGACAGCTTTTTGTGTAGGCAAGTTCAGTGCTTATATTCAGCTGCAAAACCGAGCTTTAAGAGATGGTGAAGCTGTAGATGTATATCTGGCAGATCTCAAATGTTTAACAACTTTGATAGGACAATCAGAACCTGACCCATTGCTTAAATGTGCATTCATGGCAGGATTACCTACAGAAGTGGCTACACAACTAAAATTGATTGATTCTGTAGAAGATATGGCTCTCTCGGAATTAGTGAACAGGGCCCGCATGATGATAACTGCAGGAAATGGTGAAACTACCTCATGTGCTGCTGAGAAAAAAGGCAGCATTGGCAGCGCAGTGAGGTCAGGTGCTACCGGTGTAATAAACTTGGTCACATCCAGAAAAACTGTTTTCAGATGCAGGGAAATGCCAGTGGAGAAGTGTATGCACCGGCTCTTCCCCCGATGTAAAAAACTCGGTGCTACCATTTGTTTATGTATGGGTAAAAGGTACGAAGATAGAAGCGTTGGTTGATAGCGGATGTGAGCAATTAATTATACAACAACTAGAGTTGCCCCGATTTTGGTATCGGAATCGGTATCGGTGCCGATATGGGTGTTAAGTATCTGAATCGGTATCGGCCGATCTTTTCTTAAAAGATCTGAACCTTCCGATACTTTTTACAGATCAACTATTTAACTGACAACAGTATTTTAGCCTGCTACACTAATAAAAATCATTAGCTACAAGTTCCTTACTCTTACCTAATACATCCCGAGCCTGTCACACTATTTATTTTATATCTATAACACGATAATCATCGACGCAGCCGAGGAGCCTTTCTGCTTTTAGTTAGGACGTGATTACAAAGTGTGGTATTTCCCAATTACAGCGATGGGATTTATTGTAGCCAATCACGAACAGGATAACAAAGAAATGAAACATGAATTCAGTGTAATATTTCTGTTCACTAGCACAACGAAAGTAGTTTAAGCAGCCGACGCATAAAGCTACACATCTCTCTTTATCCTGCCGATACATACGGTAGCTTGTTTATTTGTTTCTCTTTTTTATTATATTGATTTACACATTAACTTTTGAAGTTTGTCTAAATAATTATGGTCTTACAGATCATTTAATAAACTAGTCCTTGTGAGTAAACTATTGCAGGTCTTACTATAAATTAACTCTTTCGCTACTATAAGCCGGTGTATAGGCTTTTGCAGTAGTAGAATTACAGACCGTGAGCCAATATGTCAGCTTATCAATAGCATTTCACTTTTCTTTTTATCACAAAGCTTACACATTAGCTAAACCAATCAAATTTAGTCTCCAACGAAACAACCTTGTTGCTAATCACGTGCAATCAATTGAAAATCTGTTTTACTAAGTATTTCCATTTCTTATCATTTTTCAAAACGGAAAAACCAAATTGCTATCGTCATGGCAATAACAAACTAACTGCGTTCTTTCAATGCAAAGAGAGCGCCGGAAATTTTGCACGAGTTGGATTCACTAAACAACTTATACTTTTCTTGTAGATAATTTTTGAAAATTAGTT
The DNA here is from genome assembly GCF_963576615.1 of Watersipora subatra. Taxonomy (NCBI): domain Eukaryota; kingdom Metazoa; phylum Bryozoa; class Gymnolaemata; order Cheilostomatida; family Watersiporidae; genus Watersipora; species Watersipora subatra. The sequence goes on from NC_088715.1 coordinate 40,151,549, forward strand.
TGAATTAATTAGGTCGGAATAGCGAATTTAATGCAGTAGTGAAAAAGTTGAAACGAAAACCATGTTCATTCACAGGTGCTGCTAACGTTTTTGTCTTGGTTAACACAAACAACAACAATGCCAGCAGCGCCTGTGTGCAGTCAAACAGATATATCATATAATTGAGTAAGTTTACTTCCTTTTTTAAACATCCAGACCAAAACTGTACTGCCAAATAGTATTAATTCTATTACTACTTATCCCCTCTCTTTAGTGCCACAAGTGCATATACCAAACAAACCAAATATCGCTAGTGCCAGGTGTACATTTATCTTTTCAGCTTGTTTCTTTTTTTAATTTTTTTTATTTTTACTTTTTAGTTTGTTTTTTTTTGCAGAATTATGGCTAAATCAGAAACAGAAAAGAGTTTAAGAAGTAAAGTTTGGGAATATTTTGAAATTGATTCAGATGAGCCATCAATGGCAAAGTGTTTAGAGTGTGCACAGCTTGTTAGTAGGGGAGGTACTGACAAGAAGAACTTTAATACTACAAACCTTTCTAACCATTTAAAAAGAAAACATTTTCGCTTGTATCAGTCACTTATTTGTGCTCAACAGAAGGAAAAGGCTGGGCAAGCAATGAAATCTCAGGCTGCAGTTACTAGTACTACTAGCAAACAACCGAAAATTACTGAAGCTTTTCTTGCAGTCAAATCGTGGGGCTCTGATTCTAAAGATGCTGTAAAGTTTAACAGATTAGTTGGAAAAATGATTGCTTGTGATGACCAACCAATTTCAATGGTTGAAAAGGAGGGATTCAAATTATTGATGGCCGAAGCTTTGCCTAGATACAAAATACCTGGCAGGACTTTCTTCACTGAGAAGGAAATACCAAACATGTATGCTGAAATTCAACATAAACTACAAAATATGATTTCAGAATTGCTTGAATCGAATGGGTATATCAGTTTTACTACTGATATCTGGTCGAGAGATAACGGTGAGGGATCGATGATTTCTTTAACAGCTCATTTCCAACTTCCAAGTAAGACTGATGCCATTAACAAGCCAAGGATTTTGAATGTTCGGAGCTTTGAAGGTAGCCACACAGGAGATGCAATAAGCGAAGCATTGCTAGGGTTTCTGAATGAGTGGAACATCGCTACTCATCAAGTACACGCTGTTGTAACTGACAACGGAGCAAATGTAAAGGCAGGTTTGAGGAAGGCTAAACTACCTGGAGTACCTTGCGCCATACATACACTGCAGCTAGTTGTGGAAGAAGGGTTGAAGGCACAAGATGATATAATGGACACTGTTGCTAAGATGAGACGAGTTTCTGGCCACTTCCGCCACTCATCTTTGGCTAACGACCGCCTTGAAGAGATGCAGAAAACTTATAATTGTCCCATTCACAAAATGGTGCAAGATGTTGCCACTCGGTGGGACTCGACGTACAATATGATTAGTAGAATGATTGAGCAGAAGAAAGCATTAGTTGGCTATGATTCCGAGTATGGGCTTCCTGTACATCTCCTTAACAGTGACTGGATCATTGCAGAAAATCTCTTACGCATGCTAGAACCATTCCAGCGAACAACTAAGGAGTTTAGTCACAACAGCTCATCAGTATCTCAGGTCATTCCGTTTATTGAGATTTTGAAACTTGAACTTGAGAACCAAGAAAGTGGCAGTGTAGTTCAGGCTGCAAAAGAAATAATGGCAAAAAAATTGGCAAGCAGGTTTCAGCCAGCATATTCTAACCGAACATACATTGTCGCTACCTTGTTGGATCCAAGATTCAAAGCAGAATTTTTGGATGCGCTTGCTGTAGAGTTGGCCACAGATGAGATCATGTCTTTAACAATGAGTGAAAAGAAGCCAAATGTCACTGAAGCAGTGAGCATTGCCGATAAAAATAGTTCTGACAAAAGCTGTGACCAACCTCAAGAGAAGCGGCAGAGGTTTAGCATGTGGAGCTCCTTACATAAAGTGATACAATCTAAGAAAGCAGAAAAGAAAGATGAACAGGATAACTCAGACTGTGCAGTCCAGAGAGAACTCCGTACGTATCTTGATGAAGATGTGCTAGCAATTGATAATGGTAGTAACGAGTTCCGTTTCCACCCACTTGAGTTTTGGAACCAGAATCAAAGCAGGTTTCCTAAAATAGCACCAGTGGCTTATCGATATTTATCTTGTCCGCCATCATCTGTGGCAAGCGAGTCCCTTTTCAGTACAACTGGCTACATCGATAGGGATAGGAGAAAGAGACTTCTCACTGAAAGACTCGAATCATTAACAATTATAAAAAAAACATTGATTTGCTCTAAATTTGTAGAGAGAGAGGGTTGTACCACGAAGTTACGAACATTAATTACTATTACTAATTACAAATAATTAAAAATAAACTATTTTGTTACTACATGCATGGTATGTCATTATGTGAATATATATATTTTCTTTCATAAATAAATACAAACAAAAACATTAATATTTATTAGAGCTGGACAACGATTACAAAAATTAATAAAAAATTAATAACTGCTCTGAACTCTCAACCAGTTAATCTTCCATTAAACTTCGAATTAATCTAGCAACAGCCTGCATATTCGAAAACAAATGATTCAGCGACATGTAAATAATATTTGATACATTTATTGTTAACATGAGCACATATTATGTACAATGAACAAAATTTATAATTTAATAATTATTATGAGTATGAAAATAGTCTGTGCAAGTCTATAACTAAGCCAGCCGAGAGTTGAGGCTCTAGTTAAATGACTCGAGGATTAGTTGCGGTGGCTGATTGTCTGCTGTTGATGATTTCCGAGCGATAGGGTGAGAATTGGTTAGATGATATCTCAGTGATGATGTGCTGGGGTGGTAAGCAAATTCTTTCTAGCATATATTGCACTTCACTTTCTTGTTTATGCTTCCAACAACATGAAACTGCGCTATCTAGTTTAGAAAACACTTTTCCGCTTTTATGTCCCAATAAAATATCAATCATATGTTACTAACATTCTAAAGCTGAAATATTATTGTGATTTTTTTTTTAAATAAAAAGTCATTTATATTTTACATAAATATTAAAATTACTAACAAAATAGACTAAGATATTATATAGTACTTTTGCTTTTATCGCTATTACCTAGAAACGTGTTCTAACAAAATGGCCGCTCGCAACTATATCGGCACAGTGCTTGCGTCATTGTAAAAACAAGTTTTATGTTAGTGACTCACTTAGTGTCTTCATAGTTGAGTGTAAAATAATTGTGGTTGTATTTAATTGGTAAGGAAGTGTTGCTTGTCATAATATTTATTTGTCTGTAAATTGAATGTTAGTAACTTGCTATGGTAATGTTATATATTAAACAATACAAAGGAAGTAAGGAGCCACTTCATGATCATCACCCCTGTTGCATTTTATTTGAAGAGCAATTGGCTCTACTCAGTTAATTGTGTATTTGTATTGATTGTGTTAATCATTTAATTAACACAACCATTGTGCAGTTCTAATATTTATATGTTCTAAAATAAAATGAACAAGTGTCTATGCAACGCAAAAGATCTGAATCGGTATCTGAATCGGATTATTTTTCAATAAGAATCGGTATATCGGATCGGTATCTGAATCGGCTGGCGAATTTAGAATCGGGGCATCTCTAACAACAACGGTGGGGACAGCAGTTAGGATTGCTGCCGAAAGGTCCTCAGCGACAAATAATGATGTTAAATGGACATATCACTACATGCAAGGGTGAGGCAACTCTTGACATAGAACTGGATCACTCTTGTAAAATTACGGTTCAGTGTATGATTGCTCCGAAGCTAGTAAGTGGTTGCCAGATGATGCTAGGAATGGATGGCATTGCAAAGCTAGGCGGGGCATCTATAGATAAAAATAGAGGTGTATTTTTTAGACCAAGACAGTTAGGAACAGTTGGCGTGATGCTACGTAACAAAGCTAGTCCTGTCAGTCATAATGATGACAAGCAGCCCCGATAGTTATAGATGATAGAGACTTTAAAGCACAATTTGATGGTCACAAGTGGACAGTTGCTTGGAAATGGTTAAGTAGAGAGCCTATATTGTCCAATATATGTGGAGAATACGCTATAAATGATATCGTCAGAGAAGAACATAAAAAACAGGTTATGCAATGGATAGACAATGGATGGCTGCAGCCACACCGAGAAGCGCTTCATGGACCTGTAACTGGCATTATTCCATTGTTGGCAGCTACACAACCTAACAAAGAGACAAAGGTATGACCTGTAATGGATTATAGCAGAGAACCGAATGGGTATGTCAGCAGTCATCCTGGTTTGGACACCGCAGTATGCCAAGATAAACTCCGCAAGTGGCGTAAGTTAAAGATGTAGTTGCGTCAAAAATGAAATTAGGACCCATAAAAGGCTAAAACATCAGCTACAATTTGATGCCATTATTGTCTTTGTAGACCAACCCTGTCCAGAGATATATGCGTTTGAATGAGGCCCTCTTTTAAAAAGCTCACGTTCCAGCGGGTGGCTATTTCGTGACGTCACAAGCTTGTTATCTGAAACGAAACCACAAGCGATAAATATGAGGTCGATTCGTTAACCAATCATGCGTGCGAAATTTTTATATAGGCCGTAATAAATGTTATCACTCGTAAAACGCGTTGTCTGTGGTCTCGAAGAGTCTCATCGCTAGAGAATTAATTCTCATTACTGATTCAACGCGTTTCAACAATTACTAAGTTATACATAGTTTTAAAATGGCTTCAAGTTCGAGCGACCGCTACTCAGAGTTATCTGAGCAACTTTTAGTAAAAGATTAGAGTAGACAGCCTATGGCCAAAGCTGACAGGCGTCAGCAGCGTTTTGCTGCAGAAGAAGACAGAATGGAGGTAAATTAACTTAGTCTTCTATACTTTAGTAAATGTAATATTTTTTATAGTCATAAATACATATACTAATTAATAAAATGATAATTCTTTGCTATCTCCAATCATCGTTTCATAGCTTATCTGCCGTTTTACCTAGCTATAATATTTTTTTCGAATTTTCTTTGGTAAATTAGAGTCATGATTACAAATTATTTTCACTTGTATGAAGTGGGTAAAATCGATTGATCATTGCAAATCTTTAATTTCCAGAACCAAAGCTTCGAATCGTTGGCTTGGCGTACTTGTGCCTTTATTAAATGTTTATTCGTTTTTAAAATTACACTCGCAATCTATTTAACTCCCGATTTGGAAGCTGTCAATAGATACGCTTTAGAATGACATATCTATGAATGACATATTTATTGCATCTACTTTGTTTACATTTACTTGTTTTACTGATTACAGAATGTTTATGTCGTCCCACCAGCCGAAGAAGCTTTGTCATTGTGTGGAAACTGCCATAAAGGAGAAAGCGAGACTTGAATGCGTGCTGGATGATGTTTTGTTTGAGTTTGTTGCAGTAGATGAATTTGTCTTATTGTATCAGCTAATACTATGTGAGTGGCCACGACTTGATGAATATTTTTAATAAAAGCTTTATGCCGAGATGAAAATATTTTTGCTTGTAAAAATTATATAATAAAATAATATTGTTGAAGATAATGCAAAACATGATTTGCAGAATATTGTAGTGAATCGGATATGGTATATGGGTGTCCGCAGAACTAGAGAATGTGAGTTCAAATCCAGTTTGCAGCAGACTTCTCATCCTTAAAACTCTATCCCTGTCTATATTCTTTTCAAAGAGGTGGCTTGCTTATAACTAGTAAGAAACTAGTACGTAGGCAATAGGTAATAGGCGACATAATGTGGGCGGGGCTTATGGGAGGCTGTATATCGTTTATATGGGTAGCTGCATAACTGTGCTGATACAAAGACCGCGTTCTACATAAAGTGACTAGACAGAATTACCGTAGACCGGTAGAATTGGTAGTCGGTACCCAAATGTTTACACAACATTTGGAGAAAGTGAGTAGAACAAACTTTCAATTTTCGTTATTTGAGGCCTTTTAAACATTCATAATAATGCATCTGTAGCAGGATTTAAAATTTTATTCTAGCCAACACGAGCAAATACAAAATAAGATATATGCCAATAGAGCCGCGTAAGACTAGACTTTTATCGCAAATAGCCGATGTGAATACGAGAGATAGAGAGAGGTTGCCAAACGCGTGACATCATTTTTGGCGAGGCTGGGCACGTTTTTGTGGCCTGAGCGTTTTTACGGTGATCAGATTTTTTCGGTTTTAATCTTCAAATATCTTGGCAATGCGATCGCGTAACACAACAAACAACATGTCAACTGATAGAGAAAAAAAAAATGCTTTCTTTTAAGATCAACTTAAATTTTGACGCAACTACATCTTTAAGGTGTAAACACACTAGGCGATTTTATCGCGAGCGTCATGAGGAGGGCGGAGATATCGCTAGCGTGTGCATAAACACACTTGAGCGATTCACTAGCAAGCGATATAATGGGCACGCCCACAAACTGCCAATAAAATTCCGTATCATTAGTTTCTTCGGAGTTGTTAATAAATTTAGGTCAGTCAATATGGCGCCGTCTAGGCGACAACGTAAACAACTTACGCATTTGTTATTAAACCTATCTCACTTTCACGGATTGTACACTGCCTACACTACAAGGAGACATAAGAAAAACGATTATTGCATTTTTAACTGTAATATTTTTCACTATTTTTATACGTATTTTATTTTGTAGTGGTTTTTTATATTCAGGCCTAATGTATTAATTATTTACTATTCTCAAGATGGTCAACCTGTGCAACGATTGACTCCAAATATTGGTTTTCAACTTGGATTTTTTTGTAATTTTTGTTTGTTATGGTGCACAGGACTGGGAGTGCTATTATTAAATTTTATGAACAATTCAGTGCTCGTTCTGAAGATGTTTCAATATTAACAAAATAGCAAATTGTCGCTGCTGTACGTTGGCGAACATAGATAAGAAATAATTACCCGCCATAAAATTGCATTCTGGTAAAATCCGACCAATCGAAATGCATCTCGCTAGCGATAAAGTTGTGCAGAGAAAGTCTAGCGTTATCGCTCTGGATGAGCATGCTGGGTGAATTCTAGCGCCGCGCAGCGCGATATCGCTCTAAATATCGCCTAGTGTGTTTATACCTTTAGGCAGTGATGCTTGCATGTTAGACTTGAAGAAAGCATATTTACAACTGCAGACTCGGATACTGAGAGTGACAGTGATAATGACAATGCAAATACTGGAGTGGGCAATACCAGGCCAATTAGAGACAGGTGACCTCCAGAAAGATATGGAGAATTTTATGAACACTACTGCAGCCGTGTTTGTGTTGTGACGATTTATATTTTCAGTTCAGATATACATGTATGTTATGCTAGTATGTAATCTATTAATATTTTCTGATTACCCTGGTTGTGATTTATTAATCAAGGGGTGATGTAGTTTTTATCGTATTATGTAATGTATTATGTAACACCCTCTTTGTATTGATGAAAATACATGCATAGTGTCAGTGTAAATTTGTGATTGCTCTAATAAACCACAAATATATTTGTCAAAAAATTCAGGTGGCTAAAACTATCTGGCAAAAATCGGCACAAACTAGTTTTATATTCAATGCAATAACATTTTCATCACATTACATTATCTGAGACTTTGACGTGTCTGTTTGGGGCGAATATTCTAACAATAATGAGTGGATGCTTTATTTGTATTATTCAAGCATTCACTCAGGTTGTTAGAATATTCACCTGCACACACCCCCAGTCTGAATTCACCTGCACACACCCCCAATCTGCATTAACCTGCACACCCCCCCAGTCTGCATTCACTTGCAGACACCCCCAGTCAGCGTTCAAGTTACCATGTTTTTGTCATCAGTTGAAACTTCAAAGCCCAATAATAATACATACACTATGCTTTGAGCTCTCACTCTAAAAGATTCACTCAGACTTGAGTTTAAAACTTGTATTACTGATTATGTTTTACTATTGACTCACACAAACTAACTAGTATATCAAATGCAGTGTAACAACATGCTATGGCGAATTTAGTAGGCATTTATAAACTTTCACTTCATGAATGAATGGACACCAGGAGACCACTGCACTATTCAGCTTATTGCGTGCATTATGATAATTGGATTAAATTTATGTACAATAATGCAAAATAATAATTGCCAATTACTGCCAATTTTTTTCATTTTTCCCAGCTTTCAGCATTTTTGTCAGCTGGCAGAAATTAATTTTGCGCCAGCAAAATTAACCCAGGTCTAGCTCTTAAAAGGATGACTAATAGAGAAACCTTTTCCGGCGCTGAAAGGTCGAGCAGCTCCATTCACATTGTATGGGTTTGAGTAGCCATTGCTCGCACTTGACCGCAGTGCATTGTTTAAATGCTTTGATATCATCACTTCAGAACACGGGTGAAAGTCATAGACAAACACCAGAGCTAAAAGAAAATGAAGCATATATTTAACTCCACCATATCACTCGCATACAGGCACTAGCTATATCATGTCTAATGCATATCACATCTATAGCTATATGATGTCTAATGCATGTCATGTCTATAGCTATATCACATCTAATGCATATCATGCCTATAGCTATATCATGTCTAATGCATATCATGCCTATAGCTATATCATGTCTAATGCATATTATGTCTATAACTATATCATATCTAATGCATATCATGTCTATAGCTATATCACATCTAACGCATATCATGTCTAATGCATATTATGTCTATAGCTATATCATATCTAATGCATATCATGTCTATAGCTATATCATATCTAATGCATATCATGTCTATAGCTATATCATATCTAATGCATATCATGTCTATAGCTATATCACATCTAATGCATATCATGCCTATAGCTATATCATGTCTAATGCATATTATGTCTATAACTATATCATATCTAATGCATATCATGTCTATAGCTATATCACATCTAACGCATATCATGTCTAATGCATATTATGTCTATAGCTATATCATATCTAATGCATATCATGTCTATAGCTATATCATATCTAATGCATATCATGTCTATAGCTATATCATATCTAATGCATATCATGTCTATAGCTATATCATATTTAATGCATATCATGTCATGTCTATAGCTATATCATATCTAATGCATATCATGTCAATAGCTATATCATGTCTAATGCATATCATGTCTATAGCTATATCACATCTAATGCATATCATGCCTATAGCTATATCATGTCTAATGCATATTATGTCTATAACTATATCATATCTAATGCATATCATGTCTATAGCTATATCACATCTAACGCATATCATGTCTAATGCATATTATGTCTATAGCTATATCATATCTAATGCATATCATGTCTATAGCTATATCATATCTAATGCATATCATGTCTATAGCTATATCATATCTAATGCATATCATGTCAATAGCTATATCATATCTAATGCATATCATGTCTATAGCTATATCATGTCTAATGCATATCATGTCTATAGCTATGTCATATTTAATGCATATCATGTCTATAGCTATATCATGTCTAATGCATATCATGTCTAATGCATATCATGTCTATAGCTATATCATGTCAAATGCATATCATGTCTATAGCTATGTCATATTTAATGCATATCATGTCTATAGCTATATCATGTCTAACGCATATCATGTTTATATCTAAAGGCTCAAAGAACACGCGTGCAAACTAGGCAATATTTGGTTCTTTTGAAAAATAACTGACTTGCGAATTTTTATTTTCTCTATTGATTGGAAATGAGAAATTTGTAATGGACGATTCGTATTGCGTGAACCGTAGTGGACAGTTAGTAAAATATAACCTTTTGAACAGCACAGTTGGTGCAGATGATCCCTCCAACACTATGCAGTTGGTACACAATAGTGCTGGGCCGGTAAGGAGTTATCCGCTCTTGTTTGAAAACATATTTGTTTTGAAAACACAACTGCCTTATAAGGAACATTGACGTTTAATATTTGTTTTGAAAACACAACTGCCTTATAAGGAACATCGACGTTTAATATTTGTTTTGAAAGCACAACTGCCTTATAAGGAACATTGACGTTTAATATTTGTTTTGAAAGCACAACTGCCTTATAAGGAACATTGACGTTTAATATTTGTTTTGAAAGCACAACTGCCTTATATGGAACATTGACGTTTAATATTTGTTTTGAAAACACAACTGCCTTATAAGGAACATTGACGTTTAATATTTGTTTTGAAAACACAACTGCCTTATAAGGAACATTGACGTTTAATATTTGTTTTGAAAGCACAACTGCCTTATAAGGAACATCGACGTTTAATATTTGTTTTGAAAGCACAACTGCCTTATAAGGAACATTGACGTTTAATTTTTTTTTTTAAACACAACTGCCTTATAAAATAAAAAGCAATGATCTACACCATTATGTTGCCACATATGGAGTCAGGCAAGAGGGGGCAGTCATTCGTGCACAAACTAGATGACCGGTAGGTGCAATGAACCAGCCCAAAATACACTCTATTCACACTATTCTGTTAAGTAGTCTATTCACATGATATGTTAAGTAGGAGGTGGCATGTTAACGTGTCCAAGCGCTCCATATGCGAATGGTAGTTTTGTGTTGATCACACCAGGACAGAAAGTAGAATTACAGGTGACTTGCGCCTCATTCTGAACGTAAACTCGCATGACATAGTAGTAGACACGACATCTTAGTAGAATATCGACTACCTTTCCCTAAAGAGCGGTGACATATTCAATGCTGCTGCATGTTAACATATTAACAACTGGGCAGCGACTCGAGAGCAAAATTTAAACCTGGTTACCCCATGAAACATGCAAACAAAATGAACAGACTTTTAACAATTACTGTAAAAGTAAATTTGTGGTTTTTGTCGTGATGCAAGGAAAATATTGCATTTTGAAGGAATATTGCATTCTAGGCCATGAAGGGGAGTTAAGTGTCCCTAAGTGAAGTCCCTAAGTGAAGTCCCTGAGTGAAGGCCCTGAGTGAAGGCCCTAAGTGAAGTCTCTAAGTGAAGTCCCTAAGTGAAGTCCCGAAGTGAAGTCCCTAAGTGAAGTCCCTAAGTGAAGTCCCTAAGTGAAGTCCCTAAGTAAAGTCCCCAAGTGAAGTTTCTAAGTGAAGTCCCTAAGTGAAGTCCCTATGTGAAGTCCCTATGTGAAGTCCCTAAGTGAAGTCCTTAAGTGAAGTCCCTAAGTGAAGTCCCCAAGTGAAGTCCCTAAGTGAAGTCCCTGAGTGAAGGCCCTGAGTGAAGGCCCTAAGTGAAGTCCCTAAGTGAAGTCCCTAAGTGAAGTCCCGAAGTGAAGTCCCTAAGTGAAGTCCCTAAGTGAAGTCCCTAAGTAAAGTCCCCAAGTGAAGTCCCCAAGTGAAGTCCCCGAGTGAAGGCCCTGAGTGAAGTCCCTAAGTGAAGTCCCGAAGTGAAGTCCCTAAGTGAAGTCCCTAAGTGAAGTCCCTAAGTGAAGTCCCTAAGTGAAGTCCCTAAGTGAAGTCCCTAAGTGAAGTCCCTAAGTGAAGTCCCTAAGTGAAGTCCCTAAGTGAAGTCCCTAAGTGAAGTCCCTAAGTGAAGTCCCTAAGTGAAGTCCCTAAGTGAAGTCCCTAAGTGAAGTCCCTAAGTGAAGTCCCTAAGTGAAGTCCCTAAGTGAAGTCCCTAAGTACTTACAATTGTCACCAAAGGCTTTCGTGGTGAAGACCTGGCGAAGCTGGACCACTCCATGGGAAGCTATGTCCTTCCACTTTCCTATTGTATCCATTGATTGGCTGGTTAACTTGAAGGCTGTCAAGTGGCGGAGACATAAAAACATCAAGTCATCATTCTCATCATCATATGAATGGATAATCAGTAAACAAAGAAAAACACTGAGACAAAGAATTAAAAGCATGAATGATGACAAAGGTCTTCAACCTCATGACCAGAAGAACGGATGATAAAAGCAAATCTATAGAGCATTAAAGTCCTGAGAATGAAATGAGAAGCTTGTTAATGTCTGTAGTGAGGTAAAGTAACTGGCAGCATGACATACGATAAACACAATATTATCAAGAATTGTTGGTTGCTGCCAGAGAATTTAGTGTAATATTCATGAGTTATTGAAAGAATTTAGTGTATACACTACAGGAATAACTAGGAGCAATACGCAGAAGTGGCTCAAAATTAGAGATTAAAAAGATCGGAAGCACATTCAAGTACCTTTGTTTTTGCAATAAAGAGAGCCGAAAGTCATATGGCAACCTGAACGATAGTACATCAACACACAAGCTATATATATAAATGCCAAAGTTTGTGTGTGTACTTCGGTTTGTGCAGCTATAACTACTAAAACATTGGAATGAAGAACCCATAACGCAGAAGATTTGATCTTGGAACCTCCCACTCGCTAGGCAATTAAGCTAAGCGAGATCGATCGATTCAATAGGTGATACATGTCGCTATGTGGGTGAAAATATGCCAACCGCTCTGCCTACAGCGCAACGTCATTTGCTGCTTGCTCACATGGCTCTTATTAGTATGTACTCAAATTACTAGCTTACTCAAATTAACCATTAGCAATGTGTCATGCTAATACCAAGCAACTAAATTACCTGTCACTGTTAATAGGCTGAATTTTAATACCCGTGCAATGGTGGGCATTCTCCTGGTGTAAATATATAATGGAAGTGACATTATTCCACTATATATACATTCATAAGGATTTTAAACAGTCTTACACTATATACATTCATAAGGATGTTAAACAGTTTTACACTATATACATTCATAAGGATATTAAACAGTCTAACACTATATATATATATATTCATAAAGATGTTAAACAGTCTTCGACTATTATAATTCCAAGGAACGAACATGAAAGAATAACAAAATGTGACCAACACGAAAACCTCACCGTGTATCCTTTGCAAGCAGTATGTGAGCCCATTTTTTCGATTAACAGCTTTGTATGTAGAGCAGGTATAGTTGTAGTTGTCTCTCAGCTCACTAGGAGTCGCTTCAAGTGGCACCAGCCGGCAGTAGCTGTCCACCTCAGCTGGTAAATCTTTAAGAACAACCTTATAATGATTAATATTCATGTAAACAAATATCTAGTGTTATAGTGTACTAGAGGGTTATGTACTAGAGGGTTATGTACTAGAGGGTTATGTACTAGAGAGTTATGTACTAGAGAGTTATGTACTAGAGAGTTATGTACTAGAGAGTTATGTACTAGAGAGTTATGTACTAGAGGGTTATGTGCTAAAGGGTTATGTACTAGAGGGTTATGCACTAGAGAGTTATGTACTAGAGAGTTATGTACTAGAGGGTTATGTACTAGAGGGTTATGTACTAGAGGGTTATGTACTAGAGAGTTATGTACTAGAGAGTTATGTACTAGAGAGTTATGTACTAGAGAGTTATGTACTAGAGAGTTATGTACTAGAGAGTTATGTACTAGAGGGTTATGTAATAGAGGGTTATGTACTAGAGGGTTATGTACTAGAGGATTATGTAATAGAGGGTTATGTACTAGAGAGTTATGTACTAGAGGGTTATGTAATAGAGGGTTATGTACTAGAGGGTATGTGGGCAGTTAATGCAAACATAGACAGACCTGAGTAACCTTCGACTTCAGCCAAGATAGCCCCTTGCCTTTCCAATAGGCTCGCCTTGATATCATCATTGAGAAAAAGTCCTGAAACCTCAGCGCTTTGTTTCATGTGAGCCAGGTGCGTTGGCGCGCCTACGTAGGCGCTGCAGTTGTGAAATGTCTATAACAAACATTTTGGTAGAGAGCAGCTTATCTTGGGTGAGAGAAACCATGTTTACTCATCTTTAACAGCAAACATATAACATCGTAACACAAACTATTTCCATAACATTTAATGCAAAAGATATCAGCTTATTGAGAAAGCAAAGCGGATAATCCACAAAATAAAATAAAAGGTAACAGAGACCTTGCTCTCTGAGCAGGTTAATATTAGAGACCTTACTCCCAGATCAGGTAAATATTAAAGCCCTTACTCTCAGAGCAGGTAAATATTAGAACCCTTACTCTCAGAGCAGTTAAATATTAGAGCCCTTACTCTCAGAGCAGGTAAATATTAGAGACTTTGCTAGCAGAGCAGTGTAAATATTGGGGACCTTACTCACAGAGCAGATAAATATTAGAGACCTTATTATTAGAGCAGGGTAAATATTAGAGACCTTACTATCAGAACAGGGTAAATATCAAATACCTTACTCCCGGAGCAAGGTTAATATTAGAGAACTTACTCCAAGATCAGGTTATTATTAGAGAACTTACTCCAAGATCAGGTTATTATTAGAGAACTTACTCCCAGATCGGGTAAATATTAGAGACCTTACTATTAGGAGCAGGTAAATATTAGAGACCTTACTCTCAGAGCAGGTAAATATCAAAGACCTTATTCTCAGATCAGGTTAATATTAGAGACCTTACTATCAGATCAGGTAAATATTAGAGACCTTACTCTCAGAGCAGGTAAATATTGATGATTTTACCCTCAGAGTAAGGTCATCAATATTACCTTATAAAATAATATTCTGAGAGTAAGGTTGATATGTAAAAATGTAAAACATTAAATGTAAAACATAAGGCACCATCTTTACATAAGACCAATCACCTGTCGGAGGGCGGGTTGTATCGGGTCTTCTTGGGGATAAAAGTAAGTTGTGCCAAGGGTCTCCTGCAAGAATAAGAAATGCTGATGCGTTAGCCCAAGGTCACCAACTGTAGAAACATTCATATCAAAAGCAAGCGGGGTTAACCTTCTTATCTGAACTGTCATGTACTCTGAACTGTCATATACTCTGAACTGTCATATACTCTGAACTGTCATGCACTCTGAACTGTCATATACTCTGAACTGTCATGTACTCTGAACTGTCATATACTCTGAACTGTGATATAATCTGAACTGTCATATACTCTGATCCGTCATATACTCTGAACTGTGATATACTCTGAACTGTCATATACTCTGAACTGTCATATACTCTGAACTGTCATGTACTCTAAACTGTCATATACTCTGAACTGTCATGTACTCTGAACTGTCATGCACTCTAAACTGTCATATACTCTGAACTGTCATATACTCTGAACTGTCATGTACTCTGAACCGTCATGTACTCTGAACTGTCATATACTCTGAACTGTCATATACTCTGAACTGTTATGCACTCTAAACTATCATATACTCTGAACTGACATATACTCTGAACTGTCATGCACTCTGAACTGTCATGTACTTTGAACTGCCATGTATTCTGAACTGTCATGCACTCTGAACTGTAATGTACTCTGAACTGTCATATACTCTGAACTGTCATGTACTCTGAACTGTCATATACTCTGAACTGTCCTGCACTCTAAACTGTCATATACTCTGAACTGTCATATACTCTGAACTGTCCTGCACTCTAAACTGTCATATACTCTGAAGTGTCATATACTCTGAACTGTCATGCACTCTGAACTGTCATGTACTCTGAACTGTCATGTATTCTGAACTGTCATGCACTCTGAACTGTCATGCATTCTGAACTGTTATGTACTCTGAACTGTCATATACTCTGAACTGTCATGTACTCTGAACGGTCATGTACTCTGAACTGTCATGCACACTAAACTATCATATACTCTGAACTGTCATATACTCTGAACTGTCATGCGCTCTGAACTGTCATGTACTTTGAACTGCCATGTACTCTGAACTGTCACGCACTCTGAACTGTAATGTACTCTGAACTGTCATATACTCTGAACTGTCATGTACTCTGAACTGTCATATACTCTGAACTGTTATGCACTCTAAACTATCATATACTCTGAACTGACATATACTCTGAACTGTCATGCACTCTGAACTGTCATGCACTCTGAACTGTAATGTACTCTGAACTGTCATGTACTCTGAACTGTCATGTACTCTGAACTGTCATATACTCTGAACTGACATGTACTATGAACTGCCAGGTACTCAGGTAGACATAGCGGGCACCTGAATGGAAAATCTTAGCTTATTTATGAGCAGTAAGTCAAGAAATTAAACTTTTGAACGCCACTAGTGAATACTTGTAAAACAAAGCTATTATATAGAGATACTAGGTGAATGCCCGGCGTTGCACGAGTGATAAAAAAAGTATTTGTACAGAAAACTTACTTTTAATCAACACATGCAACATCTACCATAGCAACTTTTACAGGAAAGTGTTCGTTTATTTCTATATACTGCGCTATTTCTGTTTACTGTGTTTATTTCTGTGTAATTCATACCATAACGGCTGCAGTGCCTACTATAAATCTATACTAATTGCAATAGTCTTGTTGGCTATAATTATAGGTTAAGCATTTTTCTTCTGGTATGGCTTCACAGATTTTTCTTCTGGCATGGCTTTACACATAACACTAGCTGCAGTGTTTCACGTGAAGCCATGAAAGATGGGCATATTCTCTAACTATGTGCCAAATGTATTCGACGGTAAAGCCAGTTGGACAGTGTAGTGTATTGAATAAATGGCTATCCCAGCATATTTCCCATTCTTAAAACTTTATCCCTATAGCTGGACAGACAGATGGACAGACAGCCAAACATTGAAATTTATATCTAAGAAAAAGGTCAAAGCGAGTGGGTCAAGGCAATCAGCGTATAGCTAGTGCGACAAAGCTAGAAATTCAAGATTACCGTGTCAAAGTTAGTAAGTTGAGGCTCCAAAGATGAAGCATGTAAATCCATGCTAATAGAACACATCTAGTAAATGAAAGCTAATAAGAAAAAACATTCTTTTAATACAGCCTCACCTCCATCTGCAAGAGTTCCGCTTGCGTAGACATGGTTTGAAGAGTTCCGTGTGAAGCATCTGTTCTGTGACGACGATGCTGAAAAGGAGCTGATGTGTCCACAGAGTGAGGCAGATGGTTCGGAGAGATATGACTGGTCGGTGAGGTCTGAATCTTACTTCGACCACGGCCTGCTTGTGGAGAGCCAGGAGCAAAGTTTGGCTGACTCCGTGAGAAAGAGTAAACTGACTACAAATAGAGGAGTAGACTGACTATAAATAGAGGAGTAGACTGATGATAAATAGAGGAGTAAACTGACTATAAATAGAGGAGTAGACTGACTATAAATAGAGGAGTAGACTGACTATAAATAGAGGAGTAGACTGACGATAAATAGAGGAGTAAACTGACTATAAATAGAGGAGTAAACTGACTATAAATAGAGGAGTAAACTGACTATAAATAGAGGAGTAGACTGATTATAAATAGAGGAGTAAACTGATTATAAATAGAGGAGTAAACTGACTATAAATAGAGGAGTAGACTGACTATAAATAGAGGAGTAAACTGATTATAAATAGAGGTGTAGACTGATGATAAATAAAGGAGTAAACTGACTATAAATAGAGGAGTAGACTGACTATAAATAGAGGAGTAAACTGACTATAAATAGAGGAGTAGACTGATTATAAATAGAGGAGTAGACTGACTATAAATAGAGGAGTAGACTGATTATAAATAGAGGAGTAGACTGACTATAAATAGAGGAGTAGACTGACTATAAATAGAAGAGTAGACTGATTATAAATAGAGGTGTAGACTGACTATAAATAGAGGAGTAGACTGACTATAAATAGAGGTGTAGACTGACTATAAATGAAGGTGTAGACTGAATACAAATAAAGGAGACAACACTACTTTCAGTATCTAACTACTGAAGTTGCTTTGACAAAATAATTCATGAGAGAAGGTGGTTAAAACAATAGTTATTGCTAATACATGAAAACCTAGAGTGAATATAACACTGAATATTGTCAATATATTAACAACTAGAATCCTTATAAAAACAAGCAAAGTAGAATGTGGTAAAAGAAAACTTTATTAGGTGTAAAAATGATAGCCCATATTGCCTCACCTTGCCAGGTCCAGCTGATCGACTGAGCTGTGGGGCGGCTGGGACTATTCCTCGATTTAGAGGCCCTGACTTTGGCACAAACTCGTGAGCAGCTGTACTCAAATCACTCTGCAAAAAACCAGCAATTGGATGATTCACTGTGATCAATACATTGGACAGCAGTATGCTTAACTCATTCAAACAAGAAGGGCATCATACCTGACTCAGTAGTGGGCTGGTGTTGATGGCAAGTTGAGCGATAGTTGATCCAATGGCATTTGAGCCATGGGGCAAGACAGGGGAAGGGCTAAAGTTGTAGGACATCTTGGGAATGGAGCCCAGTCTAACAAAATGGCATAGCTTCAACATCACAACCTCAAAATCACAGCCTCAACATCACAGCATATATGTAGGTGCATATCACTAAAAACTAACTAAAATAAAAACTAGAACATCACTATATTAGGATACTAATATTAAAATTATCCAAACCAGCAGTTAAACTTACTTGACCTTCCCTTGAAAGCTTTTAGCTACACTACCAATATAGTTTGTACTACTTTGGCACTAAACTAGTAATTACTAATTTAATACAAGCAAGTAGAGTTTGAAAGTGTTGACGCAGCTACATCACGGGATGACTTTAGCACTGATAAAAAGGCAGTGATTTTTAGCAACTGCTAATGCCTGATACAAACAAGAGGTAGTGGACATGCAAACAAGTAACAGCAACAAGCAGTTACATGTAGGTAATCTGTTTCCATTTGACCTACAACTACACATTAACTTGATGTTCAGGAGCTAATGAGGTGCTTCGGTAAAGGAATGGCTAAAGTGTTAGTCCAGATAAGACTTCAACTCAAGAATGAAAATCATTATTATATAACCTTTGTTAACCAAAGGCATGATATGACAGCTATTAACATTAGTTCTACTAACTATCAATATTAACTTTAACATCTGATAGCTAAGATAACTGTTACTATAACCCTATCATATGTTAACTAAGTGCATGACAACTATTACTAACATTTGTTAATGGAAGACATAACAAGCATCAATACAAACCATAACATCTGTTAACTGAACTCTTCAATACTTCCCTCCTAATCAGCAGCTCTCGCGGCTTGCAAAAGAACTTGTGGTCTGGAAAATATGAAAGAACTGCCGATATTGACTTGCTCGTTAATAAAAATACATTTTTGCATGCTTTGGCAACAGAAACATAGTAACAGTTTTGTAAACCATCAAAATCAATAAGCGGTGTATAATATCAATAATCAATAATATCAAAATCAATAAGTGGTGTCTGAAAGAACTGACAAAACCGAAAAAATGCCTAGAAAGTGTTTGTGAAGGGAAGAGCTACTAGCAAATCAGGTGACGAGGAAACCTGCAACATAGTGAAACATCCAAAAGCTAAAGATTGGCTAAAGGTGTACACGGAATGGCATTAAAAGAGTAGACCGTGGTTTTTTGATAAGCGATGATACAGTTGGATGTTTTAATGCTCAAAGGTTTCAGGGCACTATATAAAGCAGAAACACCCGAGTTAGAAATTATTTATCAAGACAAAACCTGACGAATACATCAGGAGCATAAAGGTAGATAGTCACCTACTTGACTGAATGCAAAGCTGGAAATGAATTTATGTAAATCATTGTGTATAAGCCGCCACCATGTCTAGGTGGCACCCCAAACTTTGAAAGTTGCTTTTTGTATTACAGGTATCCAGCGTGTATAAGCCACACCCCAAAGTTTTAAACAAAACTCTAGGTGCACATGTGCGACTTATGAGGATTTACTATAGTTTACTCAGGAAGCTTTTTATAGTATGTATACTTGTACATTCTACATGAGAACTATTCAGAAAAAATTAATTTTAGGACGTGGAATAAGTACAAATATTATATTGAAAGCGTAGATAATTAAATTTATCATAAATATCCTGCAATGCTAGACGAATATATTGTGTCTGTGAAAGTAAAGCCTACACCTTGAGTAACCACTATGGTTGTAGGAGTGAGAAGCTTTTGAGAGCACTCTGAGATGCACGACTGTAAGTTAATGCTTGTAGCTTTAATACTCATTATTAGCTTTCAACTGATGTATGTGTAATTTTACATGCAAAAGGCTTGGATTCGCCATTGCCTGTTGTAGGTGCAATGCCTCATGTGAACTTTTGCCTGCTGTAGGTATAGCTTAGTATACTAATAGTGATATTGCCCTTTCAACAGGTGGAGGTATGACTTTAGGTTGTAATTCTAATTAACAGGTTACAAAGAAAACTGATTTAGTTGTGAAATCAACTTTCTGAATCCTTATAATGTTACCGACACAACAGACCCGTGTTCAGTTTTTGATGGCGCAATTTTGCTATCTAAAAAAAATGAATATCACAAAAACGTCTAATGCGCATAATCTTTAATAAACCACCTCTGACTTCATCTCGGTCCCTGTTTGTTCAGCCGTTTGTGTTGCCTGTTGATACTTTACCAGTATAAAATTCTCTTGATAGCTCAATCAAAATTTTCTTCAAGTGATAACAAAACAAAAAAGATTCTCACTATAAAGCCAGATTTTTAGAAACCCATCTACCTTTACCATTATTTTATACTGCTTCAAGTAAAAAAAACAATCGAACAGTGTCCCATCACAATGGAACAGCCTTCCAATAGACTTACGCAAAAACCTCTGCCTTTACTAGTTTTAGAGTTAATGTTGAAAGCCATTTGTTAAGCCTAGATTAATTTAGACCTGCTGTTTGAGTGTGTCAATTCCTGTGGGCCCTACGTCTCGACTAGCTGCAGTGCTACTGCGCATTTGGGCCTCATCATACCTTAACGAGTAGGAACTGAGCTTTTATTTATTTTGTTTGACACAATCAACTTTATAACCATATCTTCATGTTGCTCAATGTTATATTTCTAATAATTGATGAGACAAATTACACACACCATTAAGAGAAGAAACCAACTTAAAAATGCTTGTAGTTCCAAAAGTTGGTATAGCTAGCAGGCATAGGACGCAGTACAGTAAGATGGTATCTTTATAAATGAGAAATAGAGGACAGAATTCTTTTTGCAATGCATGTTGGTCCTTACTTTTATATGGAAAAAGCTCAATTAAACTCCTTTAACAGATGCATCAATTTCTAACAAGTGCCAAAGCAGATATGTGACATTTTATCAGTTTGATACTAAATGTGCCCAAGTCAAAATTTAGTCGCTCAACTGTCTGAGTAACTCTATCTAACCAATGCCACAATTTTACTGATAAAAGAGTACAAGAGTAAGATTATCAGGGCTCCTTTCAACTGGTTGGCTGCGAACGCGTAAACTGCCCACTATTAAAATCGAAATCGAAAAAGGTTTAAACAGACTGGCAAAGATATAGATGCTTTCCCAACTTTACTTGCTGTTAATATAATCAACAATACCAATCACCTTCCCCAATACCATTTTTTATAAGCAAAATTATTTTTCTAGCATAAATTACAACCTTATTTAAGGTGTCACGATTTGTAGATTTGCTCCCATTGATTTTAAAATGAAGCAGCTAGCGCGTGTCAAAATAAAACTTCCGGTGCTACAAGCCACCAATAAAAAAATCTATTAACTTTTCCGGACATAGAAATTAATTTTCATTTGAAATCCGTTTTGAAGCAATTGGTCGACAAAATAGTCTGCACTTGCCAGCTCTAAACACACAGTAGATCTGAACTATATGCTCCAGCTTAAAATAAATGGACCAGATGAGGAATTTTAATATTCCTACACGTGAACAATAAATGGACCAGATGAGGAATTTGAATATTCCTACACGTGAACAATAAATGGACCAGATGAGGAATTTTAATATTCCTCGTGAACAATAAAGAACGATATGGGAACTAATCGCTTATGTAGCAATGCATACAGTACAATGAAACAAACAACATAATTTGAAAAAATTCCTGTCAATCATTTGAAACAGATTTTGATACATAAGGTTTAATGACTCAAATTAGATTTATAAACTTAACATGAATACACAATAATAAGATAACCCTATGTTTCATCACTGGGAAATAACCAGATGCCAAAAACTTCAAGTTAAAGTGCGGGTGATAACATTAAGCACAGATGTTTAAATAAAATTTGATGCTTGAGGCATCGTGTTTATTTTTCCACATGAAAACAGCACAGCTGTAAAATCAACAATGTAACATCTTGCACGTAGAACTATAGATTACATTTAAGTAGAAACAATTTGTGAAATTTGTATTTACTTGAAAAAATCCTTTTCAAAAGTAAGTAAACGCTAGTGCAGGAACTACACATATACAGAATATAAATGTCTACTCTTATTACCATGAGCAGATAACTCTTCTTCAACAAACATGTCTGTGGCCAAAAAATTTTAAGTCAGCATTTAAGTTTTTGGCAGGCATTTTTTCTGTCATTCTGGCGTATTTAGTGCCAATTAACCTGGCGCAAAGTTTTCTGTTGATTGCTTTAAGTTTACGGATGGAAGGTTTAATGTAGGTATGTAAACATAAAATAACATCAGCCTTTCGCAGCATGCTGGACTTAACATTAGTCTTTTACAGCATGCTAGACTTAACATTAGTCTTTCACAGCATGCTAGACTTAATATTAGTCTTTCACAGCATGCTAGACTTAATATTAGTCTTTCATAACATTCTGGACTTAACATTAGTCTTTCACAACATGCTAGACTTAATATTAGTCTCTCCCAGCATGCTGGACTTAATATTAGTCTTTTACAGCATGCTAGACTTAATATTAGTCTTTCACAACATGCTGGACTTATTACATAATGATTATTAATGATTTAGGTTGAATTTTTGAGTTAGCTAAAAAGCACTTTTTGATTTTAGGCTTCTGGGTCAAATATTGGTGTTGCTAGCCAGTGGAAGTAATTAGTGTGGAAGTAGTCTAAAGCTGCGCAGCTTGAAATCCATACCCGGCTTGGAATAGATAAGTGTGCATAGCCTTATCTAAAAGATTGATTACTAACTTGGAGAACCATAGCTAAGTCTTATTGCCAATTTCATACTTTTGCTGTTTGTCACAATATTGCTCTTTTTCCAGAATAATTTTCTGTATAAACAGCAGTGTGTCATTAAATATCAAACAAACAGAAAAATTCTATGTTGAATGACTTATTTGTAGTATCACCATTTCACCAATCAAGGTTACACACTGCATTTCATATCAGTTGAAAATATCAAGGTCTTTTTTCCTAATATTTTATATCTGTTAAAGGTATAAGGTTTCTCACATGGTTTTTACCATGAGTTTCCTAGCAGTAATTACCGCTCTAAAATATTTACCAATCCTGTGGTCAATAGTATGTTCAATTGTGAACAATCTTTATATGAACTGAACACCAATTTGGATTGATGGTATGTTTGTAGCAAAACTAACAACAATTAGCTGGTGCATGTAGTTAATACTAACAGCCTCCCTGCGCTTTATAGCTATGCTGATAATCATTGATTTTTTCAATGTTTTAAGGTGTTCACAGACATAACTCGAGTATTTCACGTTCTACTGATTTATAGTTAACAGGTTTTAATGTCACGCAACAGCATAAAGGAGAGAGAGAATTCTGCCCTTTTATTTGTGTAGGGGTAAAATTATCGTTTTACCTTTCTGCTTGCATAGTAATGCATCTTCTTTTCCAAACCATAGAACTGGGCCTTTGCCAGCAAATCAAAGGCAACACAATTTTTGTTAGTTTTTGTCGGTTATCAAGCTTGTACCCAAGCTCGGTTAGAAAGAATCTAGAAAATATCGTGATTTTGTTTACTTTTGAACACTTTTTGCAACTTTATAGTATAGTCTGATACTAAAGAGTGATAAAACTTCGAATATTTTTTAATAATAGCCACTTGTACTTCCACAAAACTATGTTAGCTGCAAGTTTACAATTTAATATGTTCACACATTCGGAACAGGACAGATAATTTAACAGCTAAAAAAATTTAAGATTATATCGATATTTTGTCCATTCAACCAAATCCTGTGTAGGCCTAATGGCTACACAAAATGCAAATATACAGCTGACATGTGTGCATTAATTAATTTTACGACAAAACTTGAAAGTTGGTGTAAATTACTACTATTTATTTTTTCTGTCATTCAAGAATATTTAGTGAGCTCACAAATATGGTGGTGCAGGTTTAGCTGTTAATTGCTGCATTTTTTATGGATAGATAGTGATAATTACTAAAAATTAAAATAATCCAAATATTGCAACTACCAAAAGCTAAAATCGATTTGAAGGCAAATGACATCCTGAATGACTTGCCCTACTCATTTGGTATAGCTTGAAAAGCTTTCCAACCTTAAGATGTGGAACAAAGTCATTGTTGGAGCTGAAAATAATGTAAGTCATAAAAACATAAATTTAATAAAACTTAATAAAATTTAATAAACACAATAAAATAACTAATTTGAAAACTACAAATTTTCAAACAAATGACATAACTTAAAAATTGTGTATGCAATTTTCTCAATCGCAATATCAAACCCTAAACGACAGATATACTTCTTATTTTTACTTTTTTTTAATCATAAAGTGGAAACGACTTGTCTAAGGCATTTTAAGTTATTCAGAGTTTTACCCGTAGTTTGGTATTTTTCCAGAGTTGTTTTTTAAACTGATGACTAAGCTTTTATACATATATGAGCTATATTAAAACAGCTTTTTAACAAATGCACCTCACAACAACTCAAATCCAACCAGCACCTAATGAAATAGTTACGATCATACAACATTAATCACAATGCTTTATAAGGTTGCGCGTACTAAATGAGCGTCTACAACATACTTCATCGTTAAAACATAAGTGCACTGTTCTTTGAACAAACGTGTATAGATCTGAGTTTATTTTGTGCATCGATCTGCAACAAAAGATGCAAAAACGTTTCGTGGAAATTCCCAGGTTAGCGTTTGACTTGACAGGAAACGCTCAGCTTGCGCGCGCAAAACTCCGAAAGAATTGTTTTCTTTGAACTACTCTATCGAGAGTTATTTGCTCTTGAAGTCTTTGTTCTTGTAGTAGCTTTATAATGTACTAGCTGCATTACCCGTGTTCGGGAACAGATTTACGTAAAGCAATAGTTTTATTGAGAGTTGTCTTTCATACTGTAAAACAACTCCAAATATGCAATCTACTGAAATTTTTGTGCTGATCTGACTGCATACACATATGCAGTTGTACATGTCAATAATGTTGGAAAGACCAATGGAAATATGCAATGGGTTTTACAGCTAGTCTACAATGCATCAGTCTCGAAACAATCAAATCGGAATGGTCCTAATTTTGTACACAGAACTGATAATGAAATTGACATTGCTAGGCAAACTGAAGTTCTTCAAACTGGCAGTATTGAAAAGTTTTACATATTTTAAGAAATTCTAGAAAATATTTTGCTATTGTACTGCTTAGCTATCACCAGCATTTATTGAATTGAGACTTCTACATGCTTGAAACACTAATCATGACTCACCAGTTCTTAGTCTATAGCCTGTGTTTTGACATGGTATATACAAACTGTGCAGCAGTAATGTGGTCGTGTTGATAAAATTTATTATCAATAAAATCTACTATATAAACTACATAAATGGCCTCTCGCCTTTACAACGTAAGGCATTACACCTGGAGCATTTTTGGACATTCGTCCCATAGAAAAATTCGGCCCTATACTATGTTGCAGGACTGTAGTCAAGTGCGAAGTTTTCTGTCCATACACGGCACCTGGTAGCAGCTGCTGTAGTTAGTGCATCTTGCTGTTGTCGCCGTTTCATCTGTTCTGAAAATTCAGCTCGCCGAGCAGCTGTTGTTGCTAGTGCATCATGTTCTTGTTGCCGCTGCATCTGCTCGGAGGTTTTTGCACGTCTGGCCGATGTAGCTGCTGCTCTGAGCCATTTGAGTCGCTGCTGGGTTGGTTCAGTAGTCTCTGCACTTCTACCAGCTGCAGCATCTATTCTGGCCTGCTCTCGATGTACCTGTGTTTGTTCAGCGGTTTCTGCTCTTCTAGCAGCTGCTATTCTGTTTCGTTGTAGGCGTAGCTGTGTTTGCTCTGCAGTTTCTGCACTTCTAGCAGCTGCAGTAGCAGTTTCGTTGCAGGCGTAGCTGTGTTTTCTCTGCAGTTTCTGCTCATCTAGCTGCTGCTTTGCGAATTTGGTCTTTTTCTCTACGGGAATCAATCTGTTCTTGCGTTTGGGCAGTAGGCTTTTTGGAAGGCATTGTACTGTTTCAAGCATTTCTAAAATTGAATGAGGTGGTGTGCTTTTTTGTAATATACACTGCTCGCTTTCTTCTCACCGTCGCCTATCGCAACCTCGGAGTGCCCGTGCAAGTTCTGTAGTAGCTGTAGTTCTGTAGTACTCGTAGCTGGAAAAAAAGTAACTCAGAAGGAAATGAACATGTTTACTATCACAAACAGTGGCAAATCTAACGTTTTCAACCCTTTCACTGAAGTAGACTCATTTATGCGTTTTCTATGGTTGACCGCGTAGATACATTTTGCGACTTTACCAGCAATTGCTAGTAACTGAATTTTATTATTCGTTGATAACATAACCAACGGTTTTTAAGACTTTTATGGTAGTGACAGTGTTGTTTTAAGATTTCTCTATAAAATTAGCCTAAAGTTTAATATTTTAATCTTTGTTTGGGGATTTCCAACTTAAAAAGGAACATTTTTGTGTAAGTTGATCAAAGGCGTCCGAATTAGAAAACAAATAACTACTTATGTTGATAACATTATAGCCGATTCAGAATTTTGTGATTACACAGATAAAACAAACGTTTTAGGTGGAGTTTCAAATTGAAAAAATATCATGAAGCAATATCGGCAAAATGGCTGGCAGTAGGCCGATAGCTAAATTTGTACATGGATGCAAGTGAAAGGGTTATGTATTGAAAGTGTGGCAATTTATAGACAATACAACATTGAATAAGAAGCACTTACCTTTTCAATGTGGAAATATAGTAGGTGAGAAATGCGTTTTTCCAGTGGCCTCAAGAAACAAACGTTTACGCGACCTTCTCGGTACATGTTGGCAGTAAATATTAATTGCGTGTAAATTACTACGCTCTAACCGGAGATGACCTGATTTTTGTGTAAAAACGATGAATAGGTTATGTATAAAGGCGTGTACTAACCGGAGATTCCCGTTAATGCGCCCTAGATACCTAGTATTGGCTAATAGTCCGAAAAGTACGGTACTCTATAAGGCGGACACATACACACGCAGACAGACAGACAACGATTGCCGTTTATATAGTAGATGATGATGATGAACTCTTTATAGATCAAATAAAATTTGATATACAACAATGAAACAAAAGCCTCTTTTTGCAAGCAAAGATGAAATGAAATTGTATAGTCCGATTGTAGTACATATTGACCTGAATAGATTGTAATATATTATATAGCAAAAAATAGATAATATAATATACAATTAAAATGGACGTGTTTATTTTGATTGTTCATGTTTGGCAATGTTGACTGTTTGGCAAAATTTTCCATAATCAAGATTGTATTGAGTGTTTGACATGATTGTCTTAGGCGTTTGACAAGAATTGTCATGAGTATTTGGGTCGACAGTATCTGCAAATTTCTTCGGCACTGGTCTCTTCCTGACGTCAGATGACCCTAGATGCCGTAAAGTGTCAGTGTTGGTCAAGTTAAGGCCTGACCAAGGCTATAATATTATCATCTGTTGTTATGTGAACATGAGACAATGGGTGACTTGCAGGAAGTCAATTATGGAGTCCCAACTATTTTCTGTTGGCTGTGTATGAGATCTAGCATCTTTGTAATATGGAGGTTATAGTGAGCGGATTCATCGTCTTTTAAACAAGTGCAGTTGGACTGTAACCTAATCCTGGTCTGAATTGGAATAATTGGAGTCTGCTTTGGCCCGTTAACAGGTCACATAAAGCTCCAAGATTTTCTCTTTTGGTGTTCAGTTTTATTGGTTGTTTAAACACATGATCGGAGTGTAGATTTGAGAGAAGGCCGTATGGGTATGTTCCATTTTCTGATTACAGCTGTCCATTGTCGTTTTCATTCTTTTTTTACACAATTGTTGACTTTTATTTTTGATATATCATTTAGGGATACGTCTTTGAGTTACACTGAACGATGAATTAGTTTTCTGATGTCTGTTATAATAGCTGCTATTATTGGGCTTTTTTTGGGTGTTAGTGAGCTCATCCAATTGGTTAGGTTTTACCAATCCTCTCACAATCATCATTCTTTCCTTCATGTATAATAGTTTAATTGGAGAGATGTTAATTTAATCAGTAGGTGTAGGGAGTCGCTAGGTGGGTTGTAACGGACTCCTAAAAGGAGCTCGTTGTATGGAGGTAGAGCAAGATTTTGGGATTGATGTCCCAGAGTGAGGCCCCATAAAGTGCTTTTGGCAATATAACTTGAGTAAATATTCTCCTGGCAGTTTCACAGTTGAGGCCAGAATAGATTAATGGTTTCAGCCTATTGAATCGCTGTGTTAGACTTCTTATACTGAAGCAGTGCTGTTTTACAAAGAGTTGATGGGCAATGGTAATACCTAAAACTTTTGATGTGGGAGACAGCTGGATAGAATTCAAGTTCATGGTGGGGGAGAGAGATGGTCCCTTTAGTGACATCCGCAAAAGTGACATGCATATCAGCATCACGTATATCATGTAGTATTTTTACTCCTCTCTAGATGCTACATATAAAGTAGAGAAAACAGTAAATTCCCTTTACTCTCCACAAAAATGCAAAAATAAATACACCGAGTGTGTTAATCACAAGACTATATGAAATCAATGTATGCAACAGGAAACAATCGCGCAGAGAGACTGCCCTAGCTATCCTGAATATACATGTATGTTAACCTTTTTGCTGAGCAAAAGTTTCCAAAAAACGTTTAAAAGTCAAGTAATTTTTTGTTGGCAATTCAAAAAAGTTGGTATTCCATGGACATACATGGCTTGAGCTGATATTTACTGGACAATTTTGGATAAAACGCTTTTTATTAAAATAAGTTACTTCGTTTGAAGCTTTTCAAAAATTCTTGTTTAGACACAGTCAAGTAATTGCCTTTCATCGCTACACTCTAACACTTTCTATAAATGCAGTTTAGACTGTGGCTGCGGAACTACCATCTTTGTATGTGTATACTCGTAATACTTGTTAATTCTGCTACTATAAGCTTCTACAAATTACTCAATAAGAAGTACCTTGCTTAGTAGGAAGGAAGAAGTAATCAAAATACTCTTATGTTGGAGTATCAGCAAGTGGTGTAAAGTTGAGCCCTGAGTGAGAGGAAAAATTGTAGAGCGATGAGGGCTTGTCACCACCTAAGTCAGGAACATTTCTCCAACTATTAAAAACCTGTGTGATTATATATGTGTCATATTCTGATCTCTCAGTGGTAGTATCCTCTGTATTAGTAGTACTGGTGTTGCTTACATTGGACTTGCAGTTATGAAGCACTTTGCAGTATTCACAACAACAGCACAAGTGGATATAGCATTAACATCTTCCTCGCTACCATAACCATGACTTGTCTTCATATATTCAAAGTTTTTAGAGTTGACATTGCTACTATCATGTAAATTAATATTTTATCGATCAGTCAAACGCAAAATCAAATATAAGTTTATTTTTTCGTTTTGAATGCTGAATTACTTGCTAAGTGGTTTTTTCTTTTTAAATTCTTGCGATGGAATCATGAAAATCATGGAATCATGGAATCATGGAATTTGTTTGGCTTGTAGCAAAAATAAATGCTTTTCAGATATTTGTTTAATATCGCAATTCATTGATATATATCTTGACGACATTATTTTGAACTTACTCCATATGCTTATTTATTGTTACTAGGAGACGGCTTTATAAACTTCGACCAAAAATGAAAAATGTCATTTCTCCAGTGAAAGGATTAACAGTTCATTTTATATCAAATGTGTATGATAGGCTCCCCCTTTCTTTATTGTTTCTACAATGTTCTCTTTGTGTAGCAGGGCGCGGAGTGCCAGCTCTTCAGTGGCCAAATCTCCTACTGTGATAATAAGACTCGGTTCGGCTGTGGCATTGGTCACTTGATCGGCCTCACTGGCCCTGGTCACAGCGCTATGCCGTTACACTCTCCCCCAGTGAAGGCCCTTGGGGCAGTCCACTCAGCACTGAGAGGCGAGAGTAGCGGTGACCAGAGCCGGTGCTGTCTGGCTCTGTGCTTGAGGCATTAGACTTCTGACACGGTGAAAGCATGGTTGTCTCCTTTCAGCCAGCAAGCCTGAATCAAGCTAGCTGTTCAGAGAGCCAATGTCTGCTAGTGCAAACTGTCCTTCAACAGCAGGCAAGCTTTATCCTTCTGCTAGTGATAGATAGGTTTATAAGCTGTGGTAGCTCCGAGGAGGTGAGTCAATCGCCAGCCTGAGACTCAGCCCATGTAGCTGGCTTCGTGGCTAGGTCTGTTCTCAGCTTGGTCGAAGGTGGCTCCGGTTGGGCCTGTGCAGGCCTCTTCCTAGGGGACTCTCTGGAAGCTCAAGGCTATAGAAATCCAGGCGGGCTCAGCCGTACAACAGCAACATGGGTTCCCCAAATTGGCTAGGGCTAAGGTATCAATCTTTTTGGTCAAACTTGGGTCAGCCGGCTTGCCAAAGTTTACTGGGCCACTGGCTCTCTAAGGGCGCAGTCAGCCATGTTCAGTGTGGGAGTGCATGGCCTTATCACGAGGTCAATCGACCAATTTTTAGCCCCGACAAAGGGTTTGCAGCAGACTCATGCAACTAATTAGATCATGTTCCTTGGACTCAGCATCTGTGTAAGTTCGTTGGTGTGACATGATTTGGTCACACGAAACATGTTGATATTGGCAAGGCACACACAGATGGCAAAGTGCTGGATAACGTGCTAGTGGTTCCTGCAAGCATTGGTGGTGACTCGACATAGGTGCTAGGCTCCCATAAGGCCTCATTTACTTGATCCAATGTATTACCACTGATATAGCGCTCGGTAAAGATGATGCCTTTCCTCGGCTCTGTGGGTAGTTTCTCCAATCTGATGTACAGGTTCTGAAGTGTTTTGGGAGCAGGGCTTGGCAACTGAACAAGCTCGATCTTTGATAAACTAAAGATGCGAGTCAGCTTGGCCAACTCAGCTCTCTCTACTTCCTCCAACCTACTAGAGGCGCTTGTAAATTCCCATGGGTATCTTTGATGGCTGGCTACTTAACATCGTTTTAAAGGTTACGATTCGAGCAGGTATTGATTTATCTATTACAGACAGAGTGTCAACCAGACGAGACTCAACCTGAGTGTCTCTGTGTGAAACAGATTTGCCCAAGGAGGCAACCTGGCCATAGCACTCTGTGTCACCTGAGATAGCTGGGCCCGTGCTCCCACAAACTGGCGGAGACTCCTTATTCGAGCTCAACAAGCCCACCAAACGCTCTTCTTTTCTTGTGTGCATAAACTCTAATAGGTTTAGCATTTCAGCAAAAGAGTGACCTCACTTGATTTATCCATGTTGACAGTATAGCAGGAAAGTATGTTGGTAATTGTAGCTGCAATAAGAAAACTGCTGTGCCTCTGAAACAGAGCTGGGTCACAGCTGTGTTGGGCCAGTGCAGAAGCAATGAATCTCTCCAGCTTCCTTCTTCTTATATTCGGCCTCTGTATTCTTATACTTGTGCTTCGCCAGATTGGTTGCCACTGCTGATAGCCACGCCTATTCCTCATAACGGTCGGGTCACCGAGTAGGCTGAGCCAGTGGAAGATTATGCTGGGTGACTATAGGTGTCTTTTGCTCCAGGGTAAAAGACTAGGCTGGCAAGAAACTCAATGGCTGAAGGGGTTCTCGCAGAACTTAGCACTTATGTTCTTCTAGCTATTTTCAGAGCTCCTTCAGCCAGACCTCGACCTTTTTACTAAAGTCAGGTTTGGTGGATGCCTATGCTCTTCATCTTGCTAATTCTAGCTCGACTTTACACTCAGCCCGAACCTCTTGGCTCTGGCCTTTTCATGTTAGGCCCTCTCCAGAGTTCAATGGTGATCTAAGCTCCTCCGAGCAAACATGAAAAGGCTTCAGCTAGCTCTCACTCTGTACTGGAGGCTTGCCGTGGCCTTCTATTAAACAAGTGGAATTCGGCCATGCTTTCATGACCTGGTATGGTTCCAAAAATGTTGCCTGTAGCTTAAGACTATCCCACTTTTTCTTCTCTTGTTCAAGAACCAAACCCAGTCTCCTGGTGCATATAGCAGACGTTCTTTCTGGTCCTCCTGTCAGATGGCTACCTGTTCTTCCTGTAAGATTGTTTGCACCTTCTCCAGCTTTTTCAGCATTTCCACTACATATTCATGCAAGGGTTGGGCCTCGGTAGGTGGTGAGATAAACTCTAGCTGGTTGGGTAGGTGCAACTCCCGGTCGAGCATCAGCATGTTCGCTGTCTGTCCAGTGGCCAAATGCAGTGTACCTTGATACAGTCACATCAGCTGAGGGAGCAATCTGTCCCACTCCTCGTGACCTTGGGTCAGTAGGGGTGCTTAGAGGGAGTCGCCCTACTTTCTGTTGTAGAGTTCGACTATGCCATTGGCTTGGAAGTAGTAGGGTGTATTGTGTGAGTTTTCTTCACCCATCAAAGTTGGCACAGCTCGGTCATCAGCAGACTTTGAAACTTTGTCTCTTGGGCAGGGTAGATCTGCTCCAGCAGGCCCATGCAACAAAATAACCATTTGTTGAACACACTAGAGCTGTGGTCTCCAAAAAGGCCGGGACATCTTGCTATGTTGTGAAATGGTCCATGAGTACCAGGATCCACTTATTGCCTCTCAATGTTTCTGACATAAACTCCACTAAGTCCATGGCCACCTTCTGACAAAGGCATCCAGCATTGAGTTCATGTCTGCTGCCGGCCATCTTGGTGTCCCACGTTTTGCCGCTTGGCAGATTTCATAGCTTCTGATCCGCTTTTCTACCATGGCTGTCATCCCTGGCCAGTACCAGGTCAGCAACAACCGGCTGATTTTCCTTCCCACCCCAGAGTGAGCGAGGGTGTGAGTCAGCCAGACGATGGCCTCCCTGATGGCCCGTGGTTAAACTAAGCACTCTTGAGGCTGACCATAGTTCTACAGGCCACAATTGAATGGAGTACTGGAGTCCAAGTCTCTAGCACTCCATTCGATTGTAGCCTGAGGAAGGATTTAATTTGGTGCAGCTGCAGGAGCTCTTGGCCTCTCAGTTCCAACTGCTTCTGTGTCAGCTCTTCGGTTTGGTCAATTGCATAGTACATAGTGAGTAGTGGTTTTCCGCCAGTGATTTGCATCTAGGCCAGCTGCTTCTTAGTATCTTCTACAGTTACATGGGCAGCGACCAGGCCCATGTAATTGATTGCTTCATGTGCCGTTCTGACAACCCCTCACACAGAGGACAAGCTTCCTTGAGTTCTTCTGATGAGTTCTGGTTCTCCCTGGCACTTTTCCTGTCAGTTGGTCCTCTGTCTCTTCAGCTCGATGAGCTCACACTGCCAACAGTTCTTACTGGTCTGTCTGCTGAGCCTATTGGCGTTTCTGCAGCAAAGTCTGGCTCAGTGTTCTAGTGTATACTGAAACTTTTGCTAAAGTTTCCAACCATCTGGCTACCTGGTTAATGGGCTTTTTTCATTGGCATACCCATTGGTGAGATGTGTAGTCTGTTCAGAGAAGGAATGGCCTACCATATAGGTGAGACCAGAAGTGTTTTACGGCCTTTACTCCGGCAAGCAGCTTTCTTCGGTTACAAAGTAATTTCTCTCGCAAGATAGGCATTCTTTCAGCTCATCAACTCAGTGAGTTACGGGGGAGATACGGTGTTGGAAGTAGACAAGTTGTTAAAGGTAGATAACTTGATGGAGGTAGGTAAAATGTTGGAGGTAGCTATGGTATTTGAGGCAGATAAGTTGTAAGGTAGATAAATTCTTGGAAGTAGATTAGGTATTAGAGGTAGGTAATGTGTTGGGGGTAGATAAGTGTTAGAGGTAGGTAAGTTGTTAAAGGTAGAAAATTGTTGGAGTTAGGTAATATATTGGAGGTAAATACGGTGTTTAAGGTAGACACATCGCATGTCATTGCACGCCACATTATAGTTCATACTTCCATGTATAATACTTTGTGAATAGATATTTATTATTTGGACTTCATTGAAGATCACAATACCTCCTCATAGCCTCATAATTTTATCATGAACAGTGGTAATTACATGTCTCACAATCTAAGTCCAATTCATTACCAAAATTTGATAAATGCAGAGAAGTATAACACAGGTCATGATTTCAAAGAGCCTCTGAATACTTGAAAGGTGTTTGCAAAGCTTTCAAGTCATTTCCGTGGTAGACCGTCTAGTAAACATTTTCACCAACCATATGGTACTAACTACCCATCACTGAAGCTCTATTGTGTCATGTAATCTCATCCCTTTGCTGGAAAAAAATATGCAACAGAGTATCACAGCTAACTATGACCACACTTCTTGGCTTCAAGTTGTAGCGTCGGAATATCATTGGCTCCACCGCAAGACTAAACACATTGCTACTTACTTTGTTATATGCTTTAGATTGAGTAGAAAAACACTGTTTGAATGATTAATGTTATTTAATGTTTAAATAATCTGTGGAGAGCTTAATTTTTCTAGACATAACTTTGTAAAGGTTACGGATGTATCTACTCAAGAGCATTGTGGAGAACTACCAATATATGCAAATTTAGTTTTTAGTTTGTCGTTTAACAAAGTTTTTTCATGAATAACTTATATTAATTTGCGATGCCGAGAGTAGTTGTTTAGGCAAGCATATGTAATCACAGCTAGTGCCACTCAGTAAGTATCAATATAGTAACTGCAACCTCCTCGAAGGTCTGGTTATTAAGGTAATTTAAACTAACACATACCAATTTTATTGATATCGGATTGGCTACTCAATATTTCTATCTTAGCTAGCCTGATGCGTAAGGGAATTTTTTTTGCATATATGACAGCCCTCTACTAGATTTTAGTAAAAAAGGATCTCTGCACAATGTTCTACCTTCATATAGAACTCTTTCTGGTCAAACTTGCTTCAATATGTCAAAAGTTGCCTCAAGGCCCAGCCATTTTCAAAGTCAAAGCTAAAAGTTTCTAATCTTATAGACATTTTTGCACACTTTTATCCATCATATGCTTTATTTTAAACAGCTTTTGTTTTTACAATATTATAAAAACTAAAGCAGTCCTGAAAACCTGCAGAGCAGTTGTGAGTAGCAGTAGCAGCAGAACGGTTTATATAGCCTGATCCATTTTAAGAACTTGTTTTATTTACCACTCGAATATAGGAACTAGTGCACTGCGGCCCACCAGCAGAGTTGATATAGGTGAGCTGGGGCCCACCTGCTGAGTTGATATGAGTGTGCTTTGGCCCACCAGCTGAGTTGATATGGGTGTGCTGTGGCCCACCAGCTGAATTGATATGGGTGGGCTGTGGCCTATCAGCTGAGTCCATAGACAGAGGTTAGTATCATCAGCCAAGGCTCAACACAAACTATGGAGAGGAAACAACTTCAGCTACTTCTGAAATCAAAGAATTTAAAAAGTTAGAAAACTCGCTATCTGTGTGTAATGGTTGTCTACTCTATGGAAACAGAGTAGTAATTCCTACCAGCTTACAAAAAGAAGTACTGGAGATATTGCATCTCGGACATTTTGGGATACAAAGGATGAAGCAGCTAGCACGCACAGCAGTATAATGGCCTAAAATGGATGCTGACATTGCGGAGGCAAGCAAGTTGTGTACATCGTGTGCTGAAAATCAGAGACTACCTTCAAAGTATCCTGTACATCCGTGGATGCTACCAGAGAAACCATGGAGCCGTTTACACTTAGATCATGCTATCAACTTTATAGGAAGTAACTGGCTAGTTCTCACAGATGCTTACACTAAATATCCTTGCATTCACAGGACCAGTTCTACATCGACAAAATCAACTACTGATCTTTTAGAACAAGATTTTTCACACTCTGGCTATCCACATACATTAGTTACAGACAATGCTACTACCTTTAAATCAGAAGAGTTTCAACAGTGGTGCAAAGAAAGAGGAATTACACATTTATCAGGAGCTCCTTATCATCCTAAAACAAATGGAGCTGCTGAGAGAATGGTGCAATCGTTTAAACAAGCTTTGAGGAAGTCTACCCTACCACCTAATGCGGCATTATTAGAATTCCTGATGCATTATAGAAGAACACCTTTAGAGACTGAATATTCACCAAGCCAACTGCTACATGGAAGGCAAATCCAATGCAAAATTGACACAATTATTCCATCACCAGCCCATTCGGCTCAAGGAAAACAATCTAAAAATACACAGCTTCTGAATGACACAGTAAACAAGATTCACAGCTATCAAGTTGGAGATCCATGCTATGCATTATACTGTGGCCCTAGAAGATCTAATCAGCCTCGATGGGTTCCAGCATTAGTTACTAAAGTCTATGGCCAGCAAAGTGTTAATGTTAGAGTATGGCCACGCGGACCTACATGGAGGAGACATGTAGAACAACTACAACCTAGATTTAGCACAGAAGAAGACCTACACCCTGGAGATATATTTCAAACATCAGATAAAAATAGCGACAGGCTACCTATCCCGGTACCTCCCAAAGAACCAGTGCGTCAACCAAAGAGACCAAACCCTAGACATCCTCTACACAGTAATTATGGACCAGATAATCCACGTAGATCATCTAGAAGGAGACAGCAAACACAATTTTATCCGTAACGTTTCGTCTGTTCATATTATCCCCAGACTAGTGAGGAGGTGTTAGATTGCCATCATAAAGCTTAAGTCAAGCTAACTTTGCGCTATCTATTCTAATATAGCTAAATATTCTAATACAAGTAATGCTTTTGTTTAGCTATTTATTACATAGCCATAGCTCAGGCTTATATAAACTAGGTCTGTAAGGCAACAGTGCAATACATACTATAAGAGTGAATAAACCACATCTTGTGCTATTATTCATACAGGAACATAACAAACTCACTGTCAAACTCAACATCTGGTCCAACAGGTAGCCGACTAAGAGCATCTGCATTCCCATGTTTGTTAGTCTTTCTATATTCAATTTCATATTCATATTGACTGAGTAAGAGAGCCCATCTTGCTAATCGGTTAGCAGCAAGTGCAGGAGTTCCTTTGTTAGGTGCAAACATAGATGTCAATGCTCGATAGTCAGTAACGATGGTGAATTTTCTGCCATAGAGAAATTGGTGAAACTTCTTCAACGCAAATATGATAGCTAGTGCCTCTTTTTAAATCTGACCATATTTTCTTTGGGTTGCCGTCAATGTTTTAGAAGCATGCATAATAGGTCTTTCACTATTATCCTCATATCTGTGAAATAAGACAGCTCAAATTCCTTTTTCGGAAGCATCACATGCTATTCCTATAGGCAGCTTCAATTTGAAATGTGTAAGAACTGTGTCAGCAGTCAGCAGTTGCTTTAGTTGAAGAAAACTGGTTTCCTGTTCTGCACTCCACTTCCACTGGCACATTTTATCTAGTTAGCTAATGTAATGGTTCTGTAATCATGATAGTTAGGTAGGAATTTGCTGTAGAACCGTACTGATCCAAGGAATGAATGTAAACTGTTTATGTAGTAGGTGCAGGCATCGTTTTAACAGCATCTGCTTTTAGTCCTTAAGAAATTCTTTTGCTGAAAGGTTATGACCAAGATATTCTACCGAGGGTTGAGCAAACTGGCATTTTTTTTTTACGACATCATAAACCTTTCTCATTCAGTCTTGCAAGTAGTCGCAAATTCTGTAAATGACTTGTAGCATCAGTACACTAACCAGTATATCATCTAAATATACAGCTACCCCTGGTAGATCAGCTGTCAATTGTTCCATTATCTCCTAAAAAATCCAGGTGCTGACTGATTCCCAAACGGAAGTCTCATCGTAGTAGTACTCCTTTTTGAGTGCTAAGAGCAAGCTTTTTCTGACTGTTTGGTTCCAGGGGGATTTGGTTGTATGCATCAGCTAGATCAATTTTAGTATATCCGTATCCTCCTCTTAACTTGTTCATCCGGTCTTCGGGTAGAGGTATAGGCTGTCGGTGAGTTTCTAATTGTGGATTGACTGTTTGCGAGTAGTCCTCCACATACTCTGATCGATTTTTGATGACTGTTAGAAAGTTGCGCTTTCCTGACCGGAACTACAGGCGTACCATATTGATTAAACGGTACTGGTTTCCAAATTCCTCTTTGAATTCCAGTTTCATAGGCTAGATTTAATTCATCTTGAATAGCAAATGGCACAGGTCGAGCTTTGTGAAACACTAGTTTTGCATCTGCTTTGAATCTTATTTCTAGCTCGTAATCCTTTAGACAAGCCTAGATCGTTGTTAAATAGATCAGGAATTCATTGCAGAGTTGCTCACAAGATTGTTGTAGACTTTTGTCAGCTGTTTCCTGGTCTACTACTTTACAAGTCGTAGTAGTTTGTTGACTGAGCAGGTTGTCTATTGATATCCCCAATAGTTTGATTGCTTCTCTTCCTATCAGGTTGAGATTTGGAACCCGGCTAACTACGAAGTTTAAAGCAATATGATTTCCCTTTACGGTTTTAGTATTCAGCTGGCACTGTCCAATTATTTCAATCGGATGTTTTGAAGCAGATTCGTAGTTTGTCGTTGTTGTAGAGAGTACAGGTTTTCCAAGTTTACACCAGACTTCCTCAGTGATGAAGTTGTCACAGGCTCCTGTATCTAACTCCATCTCTACGATCTGTTCCTCTATCTCAATACTCTTTTGAAGTTGTTCTATATGTATTCTTCGAATAGTTTTAAGCTGTTGTTTTGGTGTAGATTTCTGTGCTATAGGCCTTTTATTAGTAGTTGCTTTTCCTTTTTGGCAGGCAACTCCTAGATGTCCTAACTTCTGGCAAAAATTAC
This sequence comes from Watersipora subatra, assembly GCF_963576615.1. Lineage (NCBI taxonomy): Eukaryota > Metazoa > Bryozoa > Gymnolaemata > Cheilostomatida > Watersiporidae > Watersipora > Watersipora subatra. Next base: position 40,190,457 of record NC_088715.1, read on the forward strand.
ATGTAGCATATCTGTATGGACATTCCTTAGCAGTATGTGTAGTTTTATTGCATCTGTAGCAATTGAAAGTTGTCTGTCTTGCTTCTTTGTAGTTTGAAGTTCCTGTTGGTGTCTTAGTTCTATGATCTGGTTGTACCTTGTTGACTCTTTGGTGCTCTCCATATACGGTTTCCTTGGCTATCTTGGCTGCATCCTCTGTTTCTGTCGCAGTTTCAATAGCTCTTTTAAAAGATAGCTCAGTTTCTTTAACTTTGAACAGTGCTTTGAGAACTGCTTCATTATTTACTGAGCAGACAAACCGTGTTCTCATAGCTTCATCTATTGGATCATCAATATTAGAAAAATCACATGTGGTCCCTTCCTGCCTAATTCTATTCGCTAATTCATGAATAGTTCCTCCAGGTTTCTTTTTCATAGTACTCCAGAATTTATAACGCTCGGGTACTAAAAATCGTGTGGGATCATATTGTTCTTTTAAGAAATTATCTATTTCCTCCATGGTAACTTCATTTATAAGTTTTGGAGTCTCCAGTTGGCCAGCCATGTTGCTGATCTGTTTGTAGAGAACAGGTGACTGATTAATTCAAAACACGTTAGCTTTTCTCTCTTCAGGTATTGAGTGAGCTGCTACAAAAGTGTCATATCGATTCATGTTATCAGTCAATAGTTCGGTAGCTGGATCATACTCTGAAAACTTGGGTAAGGCTGCCTATGGTGCTAGCTTAGCTGCTGTCTCGGTTTGACCTTTCACCAGTAGTTCCATGAGTTTCTTATTTTCTTCCAGATAAGCTTCTTGTTGTTCTTGATGAGCTTTTTGTTGCTCCTCCATCTTTTGGTTTTGAGCTGTAATTACTTCAATTAACTTATCCACTTCCGAAGACATACTTGTATACACTGAGAATGCTGTATAGGTTCCGGGTTATATTCTTGTAAGAATCTCAGTTGTACTGCTCAAGAATATCCCATCCTTGTCGCCAATAACTTCTGTTATGTTCCTGTATGAATAATAGCACAAGATGTGGTTAATTCACTCTCATAGTATGTATTGCACTGTTGCCTTACAGACCTAGTTTATATAAGCCTGAGCTATGGCTATGCAATAAATAGCTAAACAAAAGCATTACTTGTATTAGAATATTTAGCTATATTAGAATAGATAGCGCAAAATTAGCTTGACTTAAGCTTTGTGATGGCAATCTAACACTATCTCATGCATTATATATCTGACTCATATGACTTAGAGGCTACCCTAGCAGCTCGTTACTCCTGTTGCTTTTAATTATGCTTTGATGTTGCTGTAGTCATACATGTAATGAGTTATCTATCCTTGTGGCAGTGAAAAGATAAATCTCATCACTATAGTGTTGAAGCATTGTATTCTGCAGCAAATGCATAGCAGTGTGCAGTAAAGTATAAAAATTGAAGTTGTGTTGTTTCCAAACGAGAGCTAGTAACAAGTTTCTGCAGAAGGTGCAGAAAAAAACATGTAGATGCTGACAGGATTATTTTAGTGGGCAATCCACTCGCTCAGTGTCAAATCTGTTGCAGCGATAATATAATTATGATACTCGTCATTCTCTCGAACTTGAAATTAGTGAAAACTATCTAAACAGGAAAAGCTAGATTTGGTTAGTTTTGTAACAGGGAAATATTATTTTTTTTATCTATATAGCAGCAAAGTGTTCGACTAGCTCACCACTTCATTAATTTGTTTTTTTCTAAGTACATGTTATTTGTCATATGAACTCAGTTCATAACATTGGAGTGAATCTTTACATCCAATATAGCTAGCTTAAAGATATGCATCGATCACTCACCATTAAACTGGTCTCTGACAAAGCTGCGTGGCACATAGCTACGTGTAACTGGCACATAGCTACGTGTCACTGGCACTGTCTCTACACAAGACCAGCTGAATCACAGGATTAAGGCAATGTAATGTGAATCTCATCCCCATTCATGGTCTAGCACATCAATCCTCTGTGCTCTAAGTTCTTTTTTACAAAAAGTGTATCATTTTGATTAATGTGTTTGTTAGCGGAGGTGACACAGCTTGGCAAGTCCTTGCCTAGAACTCTCCAGATAGTCCAAGATCAATAGGCCTATAACATGACAGGTTGGCAGGTGTTTACGCCTTCCCTCGATGTTAGTTAGATGCTCAAGCTATCTAGCTAATAAATATGCTCTAGTTTGAAGTACTTGTTTTCTCATTATGAAGGATCTCAAGGAAGCAGGACCATGGCTGTAAACTCTGTTCAATAATTTCCACGGTGCTTTGGCTAAGAATCATCAAATATCTTCAAAAATACCTCCAAATGTTGGAAATCAAAACATACTTTACAGAATGTAAAAACTGCAGTTAGATGAGACAATACAGAGTAAGAATCATCCAAGATATTTTGATATAATTTTTGCTTTTGTAGTTGGATGGTTCTGCTCAGGCCTATGAGCAGCAGTGAGCAAAGAATTGACAGCAAAAGCAATCATTTGGAGTCAGGCTGCCTGACAGTTGATTATCTGAAAGTGAACTGAGAGTATTGCTGTCTGACAGTTGATTATCTGATGGTGAACCAAAAGTACTACTGCCTGACAGTTGACTATCTGATGGTGAACCGAAAGTATTGCTGCCTAACAGTTGATTATCTGATGGTGAACCGAAAGTATTGCTGCCTGACAGTTGACTATCTGATGGTGAACCGAAAGTACTGCTGCCTGACAGTTGATTATCTGATGGTGAACTGCGAGTATTGCTGTCTGACAGTTGATTATCTGATGGTGAACTGAGAATATTGCTGCCTGACCGTTGACTATCTGATAGTGAACTGAGAGTATAATTGCTGAGAATACATATTAGCAAGTTTTGTACCTGCCCAAAGAGACTAACTTGTAAATAAAGGTCTAGGTGCTTGTTCTCAATCAACCCTCTTAAAGCTTGTGAAAGATTCATTTTTGGATTTGGTTTAACAACGCTTTGTGGCGCTTGTCATTCTGCTGGAGTTGGCACCAAAGCCATCCTTGTGCAATCCTCTTCTTCAGTGGGTTAGGCAAGCATGTCGAAACAGATAAAATAATTGATTTTGAATTCAGTTGACATGCATGAAAGACCAACCTTTATATATTGCCCTGTTGTTTCATATGTCGTATGTTAATGGCATCTCTTAATACAAAGGTTCCGCACTCATTGGCTGATCTCCACATTTGCACCAAACACAATGATTCAAAGTTGCGGCTTTCAAGGTTTCCTATCGAGTCGAGTCAGCAGAATGCATCACTCAACTGTCTTCTTGACAAAGAAGCATTCTAAGGTTCTATCACAGATAGTTATTGCCAATGCCAATGCCTTTGTTGAACATGCAGACAGCTTATCAGCTGGGCTTGTTATGGTAGAGATATCACTAACAGCTTCACATAGACTGTGTTTAAATGCAACAATGAATTCTTACTTTTTTCGATTGCTTTTGTGCAAAAGCTTGCTTGTAAAAAAGATAAAACTAGCAATACATACTGAGTACTACGCACTACTAGCAATACATACAGAGAACTAAACACTACTAGCAGTACCTCTTGAGTACTACACACTACTAACAATACATACTAAGTAGCCTACTACTCACTAGTAGCAATACACACTAAGTACTGCATACTACTAGCACTACATACTCAGTCCTAAACACTACGAGCAATACATACCGAGGACTACATACTACCAACATGCTGAGCATGGTGCATTACTCATCTAATCTGGTCTGTGCATACTTCCAGAGTCTGCTCTACAAACAACTTAAATGTTATGCACTACAAACTGCTTGTATTATTATATATATCATATATTATGTATATACATAATAGAATATATGTATATATAGTATGTATATACACTACTGAGTTATTAGGCACTATGCATTAATCATTTACTCAACGCTGTATACATACCAGGCTCTCCTAAAATCCTGTAACTCAATGTACAATAGCACTGTTAACATCCTGTAACTCAATGTACAATAGCACTGTTAACATCATGTAACTCAATGTACAATAGCACTGTTAACATCATGTAACTCAATGTACAATAGCACTGTTAACATCATGTAAGGATAAAAACTAGAAGAACCTTTGACAAATTCAACTAAATATTTGCGCTTGTGAGAGGCCTTACTTAAGCTGCTCGAATGGAGAGCCATCTTGGTGCTAGCCAAGAATGGGTCTGAAATAATATTAGGTACAATGAAAAATGGGAGTTCAGGAATGCTGTGAACTTAAGGAATGACTTTAACAGTATTTAATGGAGAGATTTATTTAAAGATACTAAAGTAAGAGAAACATAAAAATGTCTGTGCATATTTGGAATCTGTGAAGCGAGTCTAGCGGGCATTGAAACAACAAGAGACAAAGCTTACACGGTGACGTTATCGAGCTTACATGTTGAGGCCTTCTTGTCTACCAAAAAATTTATATACAGTATTGGAGTGGGAACTGGCCAATGTGGACACGGGTGAATGCTGTCATGTAAGCAAGTCCCTTTGATTCTTCCTCTGAGAATCAATTGTTTTGCCTAACGACATTACATGGTATTTCAAGGATCATTGGGCCTGTTTATGCAGCCTCACAATCTTGTCCATATACATGTTTGTATAGTACGGCATGTTAGCTAGGTCTATCTACACATCATACAGTGTATTAGCTAGGTCTATCTACATATCATACTGTGTGATAGCTAGGTATATCTACATATCATACTGTGTGTTAGTTAGGTCTATCTACACATCATACTGTGTGTTAGCTACGTCTATCTACATATCATACTGGGTGTTAGCTAGGTCTCTACATATCATACAGTGTATTAGCTAGGTTTATCTCTGTATCATACTGTGTGTTAGCTAGGTGTATCTACATGTCATACTGTGTGAGATAGCGTATATCTCATTAAAACTTATGTGGTAATATTTTAAAATCCTAACACTATCTTGATAATGCCATACAAGACATTTCATGAAATCCTTCTATGATACTTGTGTTGTTGCTTCATCTCATCGACACCTTGGTGGTTCTTGCAAACAACCCCTCTCAATTCATTTGACCTATATAGTATAAATTAATGTCACACCCTTCTCATTCTACCTGTGACTTACATACTACCTCCTACTTTACTCTTTATTCCTCCACACCATCCGCCCTCTACACCATCCGCCCTCTACACCATCCGCTCTCTACACCATCTGCCCTCTACAAAATCCGCTCTCTACACAATCCACCCTCTACACCATCCGCCCTCTACACCATCCGCTCTCTACTCCATCCACCCTCTACACCATCCACCCTCTACACCATCCACCCTCTACACCATCCGCTCTCTACACCATCCACCCTCTACACCATCCGCCCTCAACACCATCCATCCTTTACACCATCCACCCTCTACACCATCCGCCCTCCACATCATCCGCCCGTTACACCATCCGCCCTCTACACCATCCGCCCTCTACACCATCCGCCCTCTACAAAATCCATCCTTCACATCATCCCCCCGTTACACCATTCGCCCTTTACACCATCCGCCTTCTAAACCATCCACCCTTTACACCATCCGCCCTCTACACCTCTCGCCCTCTACACTATTCACCCTCTTCACCATCTGCCCTCTACGCCATCCGCCCTTTACACCATCCGCCCTCTACACCATCCGCCCTCTACACAATCCGCCCTTTACACCATTCGCCCTCTACACCAGCCGCCCTCTACACAATCCGCCCTCTACACCATCCGCCCTTTACATATACATTCAATAAGCTCACTCTTATTTATTTCTAGTCTAATGATTCATTGCTTAGTATATTCAGTTGCTTGTCAGACTGTTCTGAGAAGCTCACACTTTCCTTTATTGAGTCTACACACAGTTTAAGTAGATTTACTCTTTACATCTGTCCACCACATTGTACAACACAACCAAATGTTAATTTGAAAAGTGAAACTCTATGGCACTCGTGAGTTAGATGCTCCATTGTTCAGTCTCAGGTCTTACATCGATTTAGACACATGAATAATCAAATAATGAGTATGAGTGGTTCGCACTGCTAGTGCTTGTATTTTCGGTAAGTATGGCTTAGATTACTGACAGCCAGTCAATGCAATTTTAATCATCTGCTACAAGTTCTTCTAGCAACCAAGTTTCATTTTGGGCCATAAAGCAAATGCACATATTATTTGTTGTTTACCCTTTAAAGCTAACTTATTTTGAAGCGACAGAAGTCAGATTTTTTAGAGCCTGTTCATTAAATATAAGCCAGGATGTTAGTAGTAAGCGTATATTTGCCTGTTGTTTTCATAATTTTAGAGTTGCATTTTGTACACATAAATATTGTAATAAAAGAACTGAACTAAAGCAAGAATACATACAATAACGGTATTGTATGGTGGTCAAACAGACAAAATTGTTAAAGATCAGACAACAGCAGTACGTAATTATAAATGCTCATATACTGACCTTAAACTGTACATAAACTGTGCAAAAACCGTATGTAACCCGTGTGTGGACTGCACACAAACAGGCGCAAGCCGCGCGCGATGTGCACGCATTTCGCGCGCGATTCGTGCGCAAACCACGCGTACTCCACGTAAACTGTACGTATACAGTACGTAAACCGTACGTAAACCGTACGTAAATCGTACATAAACCGTACGTAAACCATACATAAACTGAACGTAAACTGCACATAAACTGTACATAATCTGTACATACACTGTACGTAATCAGTACATAAACTATATGCCTGCATCAAGACTGTGATTGATTACGTCTATAAGATTCTATCTTTTACCAGTCTGATGACGAAGCAGTTGTATTTCGTACTTCAGCTTAGCTAGCCAGTTTTCATCAAAAACAGGAACTTGTATGAAGAGATTGCAACAAACCACAGCCTGTGTTTAAAACAAGTTCTTAACAATGACTCTTGCTTCAGCCCATAAGTCTCTAGAAGGATATAAGCTGAATTGAAAGACAATCGGCATATAATTCAAATGATGTGGTTTACATGTTAATTGGTTTTAGAGGGTGAGCTAAGGATCCTTTCATCTCAGCCCCTTCATCACAATAGTGGAGAATCGCTAATGAATAGGAAATCTGGCAAGGTAGCCCATGACTCCTTTTTGAGAAAACACTAAACAATAGAGGCGGTGCAAACGATAGAGATGCCCATATATGATACAAACCATAAATGTGTCCATAGATGATGGAAATCTTGTATTTATAGAAGCCAAACCTCAGAGTATCATAGTAATGTAGGTTAGTAAAGATCTATTTCTGTAGTTCAGTCAACAGAACAATCATCTGTTTATCTAGATGAGTGAGACAAAAGCATAAAAAAACATAAAAATTATTTAGTCAGATGATTATTGATGATTATCAGGAAATTGAACAAGCTTATTATATTGTTACTTTAATTACTTATTATTAAACTTATCAGTGTTTGTAAAAAATCAAATCGTACGATCTTAATTTTAGGTTGAACTTTAAGTTTGTTTACAACAGACATTTGAGTTTATCTATTGCGACCTCTCAGCTCAAAATATTTCAAATGTTTAGTTAGCCAGATATTAAAGTTCCTTGAAAAATGACCTGGTGCTAAACCCACAGCACGTTATAAAGATGCTCATTGAAAATAGAATTATATGGTGCACACCTCTCTGTAATAAACGGTAAACTTACTTGATGTATACGGCCCTTTTATAGAAGGTAGACTTACTTGATGTATATAGCCATTTTATAGAAGGTAAACTTACTTGATGTATACGGCCATTTTATAGAAGGTAAACTTACTTGATGTATACGGCCATTTTATAGAAGGTAGACCTATTTGATGTATATGGCCCTTTTATAGAAGGTAAACTTACTTGATGTATACGGCCCTTTTATAGAAGGTAAACCTACTTGATGTATATGGCCCTTTGATAGAAGGTAGACCTACTTGATGTATGTAGCCCTTTTATAGAAGGTAAACTTACTTGATGTATACGGCCCTTTTACAGAAGGTAAACCTACTTGATGTATATGGCCCTTTTATAAAAGGTAAACCTACTTGATGTATACGGCCCTTTTATAGAAGGTAAACTTACTTGATGTATACGGCCCTTTTATAGAAGGTAAACCTACTTGATGTATATAGCCATTTTATAAAAGGTAGACATACTTGGTGTATATGGCCATTCCATAGAAAGTTGAATTACTTGGTGAATACTTGATGAATATTTTATAGAGGTTAATTTTGCTTGTGTATTTGGCCATTTTATAGAAAGTAAGACTTACTTGGTATATGTGGCCTTTTGTAAAGGGTGTATACAGACTTTTTAAAGAAGGTAGACTTATTTAGTACATAATTGAGATTTCATAGAAGGGAGACTGAGATGGTGCACACTATCATTATGCTAGAATACTTGATAAACTAGACAGTAGAAGCATTGTGCAGGGCAATTGGCGTTTTAATAGAATAATAAGCATGTATGATTGGTCAAAACAAACCAAGCAGTTCAAAAATTACATTTAGTTTGAGCCCAACACTGTCAAGGTTGTTGAGAAGTGGGTATTCAAGTAAAATCGGTAGCCACTAGCAAGATTCGCTGAATGTGCCATTCAAGCATTTGGGTAAACATCTAAATCACTTGAATTGAATCTAAATCACTTGAGTTGAATCTAAATCACTTGAGTTGAATCTAAATCAGTTGAGTTGAACACAAAAGAAATCTTTTGCTTGAAACTACATTTAAAACTATTAGTCTACCTATTAAAGTGGTTACTGTTAACAATAGGATATATAATAAGATATATACGGAGATATACACCGAGATATACAAGAATACACTGATATATACAATAATACACTGATATATACAAAAACACACTGATATATACAAGAATATACTGAGATACACAAGAATATACTAATATATACAAGAATGTACTGATGTATACAAGAATATATTGAGATACACAAGAATATATTGAGATATACAAGAATATACTGAGGTATATGAGAATATACTGATATAAACTATAATATACTGAGATATACAAGAATACACTGATATATACAATAATGTAATGACATATACAAGAACATACTGATATATACAAGAATATACTGAGGTATACAAGAATACACTGATATATACAAAAATATACTGAGATAGACAAGAATACACTGAGATATACAAGAATATAGTAAGATATATAAAAATACTTTGAGATATTGCATAGATTGAGCTACTAATATTTGAAGTTAATTGTTTTTAAATTGTTTGCCAGACTAGAGACGTGTGCGCTCGATTAAACTTCTAATGACATCTCTCATGACGTTCATCGCTACACAGTGACTTTTTAATGTAAAGGAATGACAAAGAATGCAAGATAAAGCTGCCAGCTAAAAAATAGAGCTCGCATTGTTGCGCCAAGATTCAATTAAGATGTTTCTATTGCTGCTGGTCTTGCTTGCTAGATTTGGTGCTGCCGCAAGATAAGATTAAGTTGTTCCTACTGCTGCTGGAGTAGAAACATCTTAATCTTATCTTGATGTTCCTACTGCTGGAACATGATACAATACGATGCATTGTGATGTGCTACAATAGAATGAAACATGATACAATACGATGCATTGTGATGTGCTACAATAGAATGGAACAAGATACAATACGATGCAATGCAATGTGCTACAATAGAATCTAACATGATACAATACGATGCTATACGATGTGATGCAATACAATACAGCAAGAATCAAGAAAATATAATGCAAAATCAAAAAACACTAAACTATACAGTACTATAAAATGTAATATAATACAATATGCTACACTATTGAATACCCTATAACATGATACATTGCAATGCTATACAATATCACAGTTGAATGCAGGAGTATGACACGATACAGAAATTATGACACAAAAACAGTTTTCTAAACAAAATGAATCGTAGGTTAATATGAGAGTTTATAAAATTAAAAATGCATATAGTTCATCTGTTTAATTTCATCAACCATTAAATGACTAGCATAGATACCTAATTAAATAGAAACATACAGTAGATACATAAATACATACTGTAGGTACATAAATACATACTGTAGGTACATAAATACATACAGTAGGTAAATAAATACATACAGTAGGTAAATAAATACATACAGTAGGTACATAAATTCTTACAGTAGGTCCATAAATACATACTGTAGGTACATCAATACATACAATATGTACATAAATACATACTGTAGGTGCATAAATACATACTGTAGGTACATAAATACATACAGTAGGTACATAAATACATACTGTAGGTACATAAATACATACAGTAGGTACATAAATACATACAGTAGGTACATAAATACATACAGTAGGTACATAAATACATACAGTTGGTACATAAATACATACAGTAGGTACATAAATACATGCTGTAGATACATAAATACATACTGTAGGTACATAAATACATACTGTAGGTACATAAATACATACAGTAGGTAAATAAATACATACAGTAGGTACATAAATTCATACAGTAGGTACATAAATACATACTGTAGGTACATCAATACATACAGTACGTACATAAATACATACTGTAGGTGCATAAATACATACAGTACATACATAAATACATAATGTCGCTACATAAATTCATATTGTAGATACATAAATATATTCTGTAGACACATAAATACATACTGTAGGTTCATAAATACATACAGTAGGTACATAAATACATACAGTAGGCACATAAATACATAGATACAACGACTAGCATATACAATTTCTAGCATATATAATTACTAACATAGAGCAAATAATACGTTCATTTTAAGATGCATGCTTTTATTACAAAAAGCAAAACAGTCGAAACATCAGACTTCCTGAGCCATAAAACATTGAGACTGTCAAGTGAACCACCAAATGAACTGCCAAATCGTCAAATCATTAAACCGCTGAAGTCCTAAACCACTGAACCACCGACCTGTCGTCTTGCCAACTCACCGAACTGTCAACTAGCCGAACTATCATACCACTGACTCACTGACCTGCTGAATGGTAAATCCGCCGAACCGTCAAATTGTTGAACTGTCAAACCGCCGAACAGGTAAACTGCTGAACCGACTAAACGCCAAACTGCTGAAGCGCTGGTTTGGTGAAGAAGTCAACCACCAAACAGTCAAACTGGTGAACCAGCAAACTGTCAAAAGAGCAAAAAACGGTCAAACTGTCAAACCACTGAGCTGCCGAACTGCTGAACCACAGAACCACTACACCACTGAACCACCACACCGGTTAACCGGTGAACCGGTGAACCGGTGAACCGGTGAACCGGTGAACCGGTGAACCGGTGAACCGGTGAACCGGTGAACCGGTGAACCGGTTCACCTACAAACCAGCCGACTGGCAAATCGGGAATTGGTGACTTAACGAACAAGCGAACTACTGAACCGCCAAATCGTCTAACTGCTAAACAGCCGAACCGCTGAACCGCTGAACATTTGGGAAAAATAAATCTGATAAATATAACTTGTTGTCTTGTTCATATTATTGAGAAATTAAAAAACTTGTCAAAATTCTTATACTTGTTGTTTTATCTCATTTCGAAGACTAATACAACAGCAGTAACAATAGTAGCATTAATAATAAAAAGAACATTAATAATTTGTTTGTTTGGTTAACTGATTGGTTCAGCAAGTAGGGCAAGCTAAGTAGGGCAAACTAAGTAGGGCAATGAGAATTGTTAAGCATCTAGTCTCTTTTTCATTCTGTGAGAAGCGACCTAACGGCATAATGACCTAAAAGGCATTCTTTCACACAGCTAGTTCTTTTTACTCAACTGGCTGAAATAGTCTAGTATATGCGCGTAAACCTTTTTCAGCTTGCAATTGTTTTACCTAGAGCTATAAAACAATGGCTTGCCACTTTGCTGTAAGGGTTGTCTTCCTAAGAAGTTCTAAATAGAATTTTACCTCAAGCTCATAGTGGAGCACTTGCGCATTCAGACCCTGAGAAATGTTACTGAGTGAAGCCATAGATAAAACACATTGCTGGAACTTGAAAACAATAATAACAGAGGGTAATAATGATTCTGTAGACAGGTACTTGCTCCGCTTGCTCTTGGTACTTTTTCTATTGGGTGTCAGAGCTTAGCGCAGGCCGATGCTATTTAGTGATACGGTTTGGCTTCATAATCTTAACAAAAGTTTTTATTTGCAAAAAACAGCTGTGATAATCTGTGTCGCATGACACGGTGAAAATGAAAATACGCTGAGAAGGCTCACCGCTAATACCTTCTCTTAAAGCTCACGATTTACGTATGATAAGCTCTTTAGGAAAACCGAATTATGAAGTTTTTGTTATGGACATTCAGCCATATTAGATAAGGAAATTATTAGAATGACAGAATTCTCAGCAAAGTTGTTGTCTGGTTTGGTTCTGCTTGTTTGCTACTACTGGTTGTATGGCACAGTGTTTGCTATGGTAATGACTTTGGTGAGATACAGCTTTTCTTCTTGCTCTTGATATGCTGCTCTGCCTCGAATGGTGTGGCAGCACCTGATAAATTGGTACCTTTGATGTGGCATTTCACAACTTGTAATACACACATAAAGAGCTTGCTTATATTACTGTTCCTATGGAATCCTGTGGCAGGAACAGTTTCTCTACTAACTTTGGCTCCTATCACACAAAACTGATGAGCCCCATGCCTTGTTTAAGGTTGGCGTTGTTTAGAGATAACCAATATTGTATGATGTCAACACTTCAGGCAGATTAGTTAGTTTAGGGATATAGAAATTGACAAGCGTTAAAACTAAATGATGACGTGTGGAAGTGTGACATATATAGCTGTTTTAGCAGATGCAGAACTGCTAGCAGCATCCGAAGGACCAACATTACTTGAAACCATGATATTTCCAAATGGTAAAGGCTCGCAGCTCAGATAAAAGACGTCATATACTGCTGCATAGAGAGTTAGTTGAATGAAGCTGCAATCACACGATGCCCTGTTTTAGGAACTCTGAGCTTTTCGGTGGAGATTGAGCAAGTTCTTTTTCTACTTTTTTAACAAAGCCTTACCTTAGCTCTAATTGTCTTCATAACAACACTCAAAAAATTTGAAAGGTAATTTCATTAGTCAACTTCAAGATATAAGCTACAAAGTTGCAAGTTCACTACTAGCTCAGACTGTTCACGCAGGAGGATTTATCCTTCTGGATCTTGAAGTCAAGGTTAGATGCACACCAAGTATAAACATACAGTTTGGTTCTTGATGTCAAGGTTAGATGCACAACAGGTAAAAACATACAGCTTGATTCTTGAAGTCAAAGTTAGATGCACAGCATGTAAAAACATACAGTTTGGTTCTTGAAGTCAAAGTTAGATGCACAACAGGTATAACCATACAGTTTGGTTCTTGAAGTCAAAGTTAGATGCACAGCAGGTATAAACATACAGTTTGGTTCTTGAAGTCAAGGTTAGATGCGCATCAGGTAAAAGCATACACTTTGGTTCTTGAAGTCAAGGTTAGATACACAGCAGGTATAAACATACAGTTTGGTCTGTGAAGTCAAAGTTAGATGCACAGCAGGTATAAGCATACAGTTGAATACATTGAATACTTCTTTTATTACCTTCATCAAAATTTTATTGTTTAAAAAGGTTAACAGAAAGATGGTACTGCATTGGCTTGTTTAAAAAACAACAAAATGTTTCACTCATTATTTAAAGTAAATATTATTGCAGAGTTTTTATGGATGGTCATCATATTCTGCACTACTACAAACAAAACGCTACATATATACAAGCTAGCATTTTAGCAAAAATATAAACACGTTTGATTGTAAAACTCTTGTCTAATGTTGATTTTCTCACTAAAAAAATATTTCCTCGATTACAGAGGGCAAGTTGAAATCTGTATCTCCACAGAATGTGGATCGTTAACTTCTCAGGAGCATGAGAGATGCTCTTGCAAAGAGTTAGTAGCAAGCCAATTTGGCATTGCGTCATGAGAAAAAAGTAAGCAAAAATAATCTGGAATCATAATAACTGACTCGAGTTAGCGTATATTAAAGAGGGTTTAGTGAGCTATTCCAGCTAAGGGCCTGTACAGGTCTGTCTCCTTGAGCATCATGTACTGCCGTTGAAGCTCTTGGTAAGAAGGCATGTATGATAGTCCATTGTATGGGTTGTAAAGACCGGAGCCAGTCAGGCTAGCTAGTGAGTCAGCGCTAGTAGGCAAAGCCAACTTTGCGATGTCATAGAAGCTGACAGGCGCTGTCGAGAGAAGCGCTGCGCGCATTTTCTCCATTGCAATTGGGTCGATAGCAGGGGGTGAGATAGACGTAGGGAAAGAAAAAGAAGTCGGAAGCATCATGGGGTAGGCTGATGAATATTTGGTGTCCTTCGGCTTGAGGAGTGACTTTGGCTTGCGTCTTGGCCGGTATTTGTATTCTGGGTGGTCTGACATGTGTTGCGCTCTTAGTCTCTTAGCTGTAATGGTAATGGTGACAGTACAAACATCAATCTTTCTACAGGAACAATCTCAAATCAAATCAATCTCAAATCAAATCAAATCAATCTCAAATCAATATCAAATCAAATTGTTCCACAGCAAGAAATAACCATGATAGCTTACCCTCATCAATGAAGGGCCTCTTCTCTAGGTCTGTGAGAGTCTTCCAGTCGGCTCCAAGCCTTTTGCTGATCTCGGAATTGTGCATCTTGGGGTTGTCTTGCGCCATCTTTCGTCGTTGAGCGCGAGACCTGAAAAGCATTAAAGAGAATTAGCGCTCTGCTCGCCTGCGGTTTTAAGTACACTCGCGCTCGTTAGATATGTCTATAACCTAATGTTTTTTAAATACTTAGCAAACAAATAAATCTTTTTGTGATGGCACCGAATAGCTCTCTCTAATCAGTTCTTGCGACAGATAGGATTAGCACATCCAGCGCATTTCTCAAAAATTGAAAAACAAGATGATTAATATCTGCTGCCATGACAACACAATCTGTATTCTCAAAGCCAGGTGCTAAGAGACATTACCATAAGAGGAATCACTTCAAATCTATGCGCAGTACAATAGATCCTGTATTGCGATAAGGCGTTGCCATGGCAACCAATAGTTCGCTTTGTCATCTATGCCATCAAATGACAATGGCTTTAGTGAAATGCAGGGAATAGAATTAGGTGGTAGAACAGTGGGAGAGTTGCGGTGTGATTAATGCTTTCTGTAGGTACCGTTCAGTGCCAGGCAATTTTTCTTGTACCACACCTTCCTGTTGGCAGTGCTTACTAACCACGCTTACGGGAACCACACAAATGAAAAGCATCAGTTTACCATCCTAATAGCAGCTTGTTGCTAAGGCTGCACTTTCCTTCTTTGTGAGTTGTTCCGAATATGAAGAGCAAGTTTCATGAATGCCATTTTAGATCAAACAGTTTTCTGTTATTTAATGGAAAAATATATTAGAAGTTTTTATGGTTTGAAATGTTCTAAAATTGTTTGAAGAATTTTGAGAATAATTTGTGTCATAGCAAAATTTGTTGCAAGGATCAAAAGCAACTTAGGTAGCATGGTGCATATGACGAGTTGATGCCACAAAAAGGTTAAAAGGTTAACTTACCAGACCATAAATGCATTCATGGGTCTTTTAATGTGTTCTTCTCTGCTTGGTGACATCATTCTGGCAAAGTCGTCGTTTAGCTAATATCTGGAGATAGAGTTCTGGGGATAGAGTTCTGGTGATAGAGTTCTGGAGATAGAGTTCTGGTGATAGAGTTCTGGTGATAGTTGAATGAGAGTACTTGTAATGTAGGTTTCAGCCGTGAAGCTTCGTTAAGTTCTTATTTAATATTATATCATATAACAGGAGCAGCAGAAATCCGTTTGAAGGCAGCAGATGTGCAGAGCAACTCACTAGTCTAGTTCTAGTCACCCCGAAGACCAGGGTGTGTCAAGGTCGCTTCTCTAATGTTTACTAACTGCAAATGCTTTACTTCGCATTATATATCACATTAGTATACGCCAGATAGAACCGTCCAATTGGTGATGGCCTTTTATTTAGGACAAAAGATTGGCTAATCGGAGAAAAGATGTGTCGAGAGTGATAGCAAATGGTACGCTTGATTGACTATGAAGAAAAGGATTGTAGAGGGATTATAGCTAGAAGTTTGGTTTCATGTGTGTAAACACTACATTGGGCGTTAGCTAGCTGAGACAAATCCTTTGTAAAACGCCTCCTGAAAAAGAACACGATGAGCTCATAGTTGCTAATAGCTACAAGCCAATCACTCTCTTAGCCCATATTTGTGCATTAACAGGTTGTGCAGCTGCTGTTTAAATGTACCAGACATTAAATGGAGATTTAGTACTAGTACCACAGCAAAAAGTATTACTCTGCTTAAGAGTTATCCTTCCTAAGTATACGTCTTCAAAGTATATTGGCAACAAATGCATCACTCCTTTTCAGAGCAGTACTCCAATGCATAGGTTTTATTTATTAAAAACTCAGAATAATATTTTCTCAATTATTTGTATCACGTTTTACATTCTTCAATATATAATATATATATATATATATATATATATATATATATCCAATTGTAACAGGTAAGCTATCCTGCTAGTTACCAGCAAACAACCTGTTTATAGATTATAACGCCTAGTGAGATGCGCATTGTAAATTTGCAATAGAAACTGACCAACAGCAGCATACAATCACTGGCAGCATCAAGTCAAGGTCAAATAAAATGAAATGGTCTTCTAGGAAAGCAATCGTGTAGTAAATAGTAAGCCTTCATATGAGTAAACAACGACTCATGTATAGGATGTTTATAGGGATATAGGTATGTATAGGGATATAAGATATGTATAGAGACATAATATTCAGAAGGTTGATATTGCTAAACTAGCACTGGGAAGGTTGATGTTACCAAAGTAACACTCAGAAGGTTGATGTTACCAAAGTAACACTCAGAAGGTTGATGTTACCAATGTAACACTCAGAAGGTTACCAATGTAACACTCAGAAGGTTGATGTTACCAAAGTAACACTCAGAAGGTTGATGTTACCAAAGTAACACTGGGAAGGTTGATGTTACCAAAGTAACACTCAGAAGGTTGATGTTACCAATGTAACACTGGGAAGGTTGATGTTACCAAAGTAACACTGGGAAGGTTGATGTTACCAAAGTAACACTCAGAAGGTTGATGTTACCAATGTAACACTCAGAAGGTTGATGTTATCAATGTAACACTCAGAAGGTTGATGTTACCAAAGCAACACTCAGAAGGTTGATGTTACCAATGTAACACTCAGAAGGTTGATGTTACCAAAGTAACACACAGAAGGTTGATGTTAACAATGTAACCTTCAGAAGGTTGATGTTGCCAAAGTAGTACTCAGAAGGTTGTTGTTACTGAAGTAACATTCAGAAGGTCGATGTTATCAAAGTAACACTCAGAAAGTTGATGTTACCAAAGTAACACACAGAAGGTTGATGTTACCAAAGTAACACTCAGAAGGTTGATGTTACCAAAGTAACACACAGAAGGTTGATGTTACCAATGTAACATCAAAAAGCTTGATGATTGTCCAAAAGTGTTATCAAATATCACAAACAAATATTCAACTGGAAAATCAGATAGTGTCTGACTGTGGAGCAATACTGTGATCTCTCTATTGACAGCTTTATTTGAAGCACCTGTGTGGTAATCAAGGACTCTGTCACCGCTATTAGAATATTTTTAAGGCATAATAAAGTTTTGATGATTCACATAGTTGGGATCCAAGTGATATCAACATCCTACACTATTAGTGATGTCAGTCGGAGGAAGCAACCTGAATTTTCAATCTTGTGCTTGATTGGCTGTTTGACGCAAAAACTACTGAAATTAATAGCTTTGAAGGTCTGATTATGTTAATACACAGTGATATGCTTATGGTTAGACTTGGAAAGCTGCATTATGAATGCAGTGTCATAACATTTCTTGTGTAAAGGTTTGCTTTATAAAGTGTTGGAGTGCATAGGTACTTATAACACCGTTGAAGCCTAGAATTATATTATATTGTGACTATGTCGCCAAATACATGTATAGTATATAATGTAATATTATACATTATATTCTTTTTGGCATGCGTCTGTCATGAGTGACAACGCTCGTCATAAATATTTATTCACATCTTTGAAGCCTTTTGCGTTTCTGTTGCAAACCCTTCAGCTTGGCTTTGGTATCATGATGGCGTTACCTATTAGGTTACTAATTAAGAGTCTAAACATGGAGTCTTGACCTCCAGCTGCCAACTAATATAACCTAATATAGTATTTTATAATATACTACACTGTAATACAATATTAATTAAATTATTGTATTATTATAGATTGTTATTGTTTTGTTATAAATTGGTATTGTATTATTATTAATCATATTAATAATTGCTCAAAATAACACCATAGCATAGAGCATAGAAAAAATTTGGAGAAATGTCTAGAAACGTAAAAAGCATATTAATCATGTAAATGGCGTCTGCCATTTCAGAGAGCCTGTTTTTTTTGACTCCGGATTTTTTCAATAAGAAAATTCTAGAATAATAATGATAAGCATAAGAAAATATCCCATAACTGCCTAAGGAGATACATAAACACTTCTAGTTTTGTCAGTCTGTGGCGGAGAAAGAATTCTTACTCAAATTTATGGTAAAAATGGCAGTTAGTAACTGCAATAGCAACTTCAAAAACAAGGAAATGCAAACGAATTAGCTCTTACAGGTATAAATTCGCAGCAAGGGTGACAGTTGCATAGACATAGACATCAGCAAAAAGTTATTGTGCTCAGCTTTTAAATCGACTGATACTCAAAAACATTAGGATCAAGATAAAATAGTGTGATCTGCTGATTGTTTGCTGTACAAAAATTACGCAATCAAGGTTCAATTTGGTTCAGTGATAGACTAGGTTCAGTGGTAGACTAGGTTCAGTGGTAGACTATGTTCAGTAGTAGACTATGTTCAGTGGTAGACTAGGTTCAGTGGTAGACAAGGCTCAGTGGTAGACTAGGTTCAGTGGTAGACAAGGCTCAGTGGTAGACTAGGTTCAGTGGTAGACAAGGTTCAGTGGTAGACTAGGTTCAGTGGTAGACAAGGCGCAGTGGTAGACTACGTTCAGTGGTAGACTAGGCTCAGTGGTAGACTAGGTTCAGTGGTAGACTAGGTTCAGTGGTAGACAAGGCTCAGTGGTAGACTATGTTCAGTGGTAGACTAGGTTCAGTGGTAGATTAGGTTCAGTGGTAGACTAGGCTCAGTGGTAGACTAGGTTCAGTTGTAGACTAGGCTCAGTGGTAGACTAGGTTCAGTGGTAGACTAGGTTCAGTGGTAGACTATGTTCAGTAGTAGACTATGTTCAGTGGTAGAATAGGTTCAGTGGTAGACTAGGTTCAGTGGTAGACTATGTTCAGTGGTAGACTAGGTTCAGTAGTAGACTAGGTTCAGTGGTAGACTAGGCTCAGTGGTAGACTAGGTTCAGTGGTAGACTAGGTTCAGTAGTAGACTAGGTTCAGTGGTAGACTAGGTTCAGTGGTAGTCTATGTTCAGTGGTAGACTAGGTTCAGTGGTAGACTAGGTTCAGTGGTAGACTAGGTTCAGTAGTAGACTAGGTTCAGTGGTAGACTAGGTTCAGTGGTAGTCTATGTTCAGTAGTAGACTAGGTTCAGTGGTAGACTAGGTTCAGTGGTAGACTATGTTCAGTAGTAGACTATGTTCAGTGGTAGACTAGGTTCAGTAGTAGACTAGGTTCAGTGGTAGACTAGGTTCAGTGGTAGTCTATGTTCAGTGGTAGACTAGGTTCAGTAGTAGACTAGTGTAGTCATGATGGTCAGCTAAGTCAGCTGATTCTGAGGTAAACTGTTTAGGAACTCAAACTAAAAGATTTAGCCTTGCGGGCTAATAGCTTTATATGGCATTGTTTTTGTTTTTAGCATGCAATTGGTTAGCAAAAGTCTGTATTTTGTAGATTTTAATGAAGTAAAAACAAAAGTCAACTAAAAAGAACACGGAGTCAAATAACCAGTGCAAGTAATTCAATGATAAGCCGATCTATGTTTCAGTTTCCATCTTGTGTATTTTGAAAAGGCTACTGCGATACCTTTTTGCAGCCTGAAATCATTTTATTGTCACGTGTTTGACGGACAAATAAAGACCAAATATGAGTAAAAACTAATAATAAGATGATTTACTCTTTTTAGAGGTGGCCAGCTAATTCTTGTTCTATATCATTTCATCATCCTATAGTTCTTTAATAACGCGCTTTATTTGCTGATGACAAACTTCTGGCAGCAAATAATATAATTACAATCAAAATGTTTTTAATTTTTGCTCGTACAGTCTAACATTGATATTCAAATGTCTCACAACTTCATCAAAACAGTTCAAACAACATTCTCTAGATTTTTTCGTTTTGGGTACTGAATAGATTTGAGACTTGAGACTTAGACTCTCTATAAACCAAGACTCTTGAGGCACATCTCTTTTGTATTTATCAAGTGTAAGCTTGCAGTTCTATTTTTTTTTACAGAACTAAGCTTTTACTTACTAGTTTCTGACGCTGATTGTGATTCCCATTTTTTTCCATCATTTTGCCTTTTTACAGCCAATCTAAACGAAAATAGAACTGGCAGTCTGTAACAAACTAGCAGCCAGAGTCCGTGCACAACATGTCATCTATGAATCAGAACCGGCTAGTAGGAATGTGTAGGTAGAACAGAGGCAATGATGGATGAAAGCTAAAACTGCAGGTGGCTGTAGATGAAAAGAATAGACTTTTAGAACAAAAACTGACTTACATAAAGTGATTATGCGTAAAGTAGCTGAAACGCTACCAAAACTTGCGTGTCAAAGATATGGTTACATCACAAGATATTCACCAAATAATTTGTTCCAGTACCCAATACTTAATGGAAAAAAGGTAAAAACCTCAAAATTGAGCAGGAAGAGAAACTTCAAACAAACTATGTAAGAAATATTGCCCTTGGTAATGTTCATTGTAAAAAGAGTAGGAACCTGGTAGGCAGGTCTAGCTGAACTCTGTGTGACAGTGAAGAAGGAAACGGTGTAGGGAAAAGTGAACATGGAGGCCTGATGTGGAGAGAAAATGATTACTATCAGAGGGAAATATATTTACAGAAAATAAAGGAAAAGAGATTGTTGTTGACTGAATGAGAGATCGCTGTCAGTTAAAAAAGGACCAGATACAGGTAGTCGTTGACTTACAACCTATGCAGCATATGACTACCCGACTTTATGACCACGTCTGCGGGAAGGTCAGGCAGTTCAGCGCAAGGTGTAGCGCAAACTGTTTTTTGCTATTTTCGTCAAGCTTTGTCGTTATTTTTTCGTTGGTGCAAACTTTTCCTGCCACACCATAGTAACAATAAATTATTTCAAAATTAAAATTTGTCGATTTGTGTACTGGTTATATACGATATTAAGAGATATATGTTGCTCGTCATTGCGAGTTCAGTATTATCTGTTATGGTAAAAACGGATTAACAAAGAGATCAATGATGAAATTTTAGTTCAAAGTTTGAAGTTTACTAAAATACATACTAAAACTTCCTTCAAGTATGTGTTTAGTAAGCTAAATTCATTTAAGTTAGATCAGAATTGACCAAATAAACAAAATAGACTTAGGGCCTACGTCCGAATCGACTTACGACCGGCTGGCTGGAACCAAACGCGGTCGTAAAATGACTACCTGTATAGTTCTACCTATAGCCAAAAATATCTACCTCTTCTTGAAAAATCTCCTGCATACATGATTTGATCTGATTGTTACTTTTGGTGCATTTCTATGGAAAAACAACTCTTAACCTATTTCCTTAGCTTTTTAATACAGTAAATGACAGCATTTGAGTAGGGACCTAATTAGTACCTGTTTAAGAAAATGGCAGTACTTGAGTAGTGACCTAGTCAGTACCTGTTTCAGTAAGTGACAGTATTTGAGTAGTGACCTATTTAGTCCCTGTTTGAGTAAGTGACAAAACTTAAGCGGTGACCTAATTAGTGCCGGTTTGAGCAAGTGATAGTATTTAAGTAGTGACCTATTTAGTACGTTTCAGTAAGTGACAATACTTGAGTAGTGACCTATTTAGTACTTCACGAGTAGTTCGACTGTCCTAAAAGCCTTAACTACAATGTATGTATTAATTGTTAATTCACAATGTTGGTAATGGAGATCTGCTCTATTTGGCACAATATCCTTGACAGTATGAGAGTGATTAATTATACCTGATCACTTACACAGATGCGCTTGCAGCTGCCCGTCCAAGTGTAAATCACCTGACCTCCATTAAGACAAGCTATTGCCAACATTTAATGCTAAACATGCTTTCCACAGATAATCCATGATTTGCATTCGATAGACCGGAATCTTTGTGATGCTCTACTTACGATGTTAGAATAAACCCTGTATACCCCGCTACCCGCATGGCTTACTTTTCGTTGTAGAATTCAGGCGCAAATTATGACAAACCATTTGAGGAAAAAATGTGCCAAATCATTGAAGGCGCGCAGGCAAAAGAGACAAAACACAGAACATTAATTAGTATTATTCATTAATGCTAAGCAACAAATAAAATAACACTAGTATATTACACTTGGTATGAAACCGCCATGAGTGTGACAACAGATTTCGAAACTATTGTGTAATTGAGAAAACGGATTATCTCTGTTCAGTTCCTTAATCATCACAAAAAGAATCAATGTTCTCTGTTTCTACTGTATTATGATGCAACAGAGCTATCTAGGTACAGACTTTCAACAGTGTAGGTACAGAGCTATCTACAGTGTAGGTACAGACTATCAACAGAGCTATCTAGGTACAGACTTTGCTTACAAGCTAGTCTTTGGGTTTTGTGAATCAGTTCTAAAAGGTTTTCCTTAGTTTATGCTTCGAGATGCTTTGAATCTTTTTTAAGCCCTCTGTGTATCTCTAGCCTTATGTGTGTCTCTAGCCATATGTGTATCTAGCATTATGTGTGTCTCTAGTCTTATGGGTGTATCTAACCTTGTGTCTGTCTCTAGCCTTATGTATGTCTCTAGCCATATGTGTGTCTCTAGCCTTATGTGTGTATCTAGCCTTATGTGTGTCTCTAGTCTTATGGGTGTCTCTAGCCTTATGTGTGTCTCTAGCCTTATGTGTGTCTCTAGCCTTATGTGTGTCTCTAGTCTTATTGTGTGTCTCTAGCCATATGTGTATCCAGCCTTATGTGTGTATCTAGCCTTATGTGTATTTAGCCATATGTGTGTCTCTAGCCATATGTGTATCTCTAGTTTTATGTGTGTCACTAGCCTTATATGTATTTATAGCCTTAGGTGCGTCTCTAGCCATATGTGTGTATCTAGCCTTATGTGTGTCTCTAGCCATATGTGTGTCTCTAGCCTTATGTGTGCCTCTAGCCTTATATGTGTATCTAGCCTTATATGTGTCACTAGCCTTATGTGTGTCACTAGCCATATATTGAAGAGTTAGTAGGCTTTTGAAGAAGTAGAGGTAAAAAAAAAGAGAGGGAGCAGAAGCTGCTATAAACGTTTTGTTTTTCTAGAACTTGAAAACATAAGAAACAGGTAAGTCAAACAGCCAGAAGACCATTTGAAAGTTAAAATAGATGCCAATCCATCTTGATACTAATTCTCTAGATTTTAAATTAGCGAAGTTAAAGATAAAAGACCAGAGTTGTAACACCTTTATCCCCATTCAATATGGAGAGAATAACTGCTGAAAATTTAGACCACACTTGTAGAAATAAATAAATTCAACATCATGCTAAGTTTCACCCTACATATGTAAAATATAGACAGTAAAACCGAGTGTGACAGGTGTAACAGGCACGCAAGTATCAGCAATAAAGGTATATAAAAATGCACTTGCATTTTATGGTGCAATGAATTTTGCACCATAAAATGCAAGTGCACACAATTTTGCAGTACTGACAGTTGCTGGTGTGCAAAGTTTGGTAGAAAGGGAGAGAGAGACAGAAAGAGAGATGGGATGTTTCACAATAGTATGGTTTATGAACTACAACTAGCTAAAAAGTCTTGTTGTGAAACTCGTGAGCCTATGTTTAGGTTAGTCTCCTCAAAAGCTACTTAATTCAACTTTCCTTTTAGCTGTTTACTATTGATCACTGATTAATTTCTTCTCACTTATAGATGCATCTGATCATAAATGTTCCCTACTAGTAACAAGCTTTTGCTTCTGCTAGATGCCTTTGAGCATGCGTGTTTCGTCCTAGTAGTGTGCTCTCAACTCTGTTAGTTGCATCTGATCATACATGTTCCCTACTAGTAGTGTGCTCTCAACTCTGCTAGATGCATCTGATCATGCATGTTCCCTACTAGTAGTGTGCTCTCAACTCTGTTAGTTGCATCTGATCATACATGTTCCCTACTAGTAGTGTGCTCTCAACTCTGTTAGATGCATCTGATCATACATGTTCCCTACTAGTAGTGTCCTCTCAACTCTGTTAGTTGCATCTGATCATATTTGTTCCCTACTAGTAGTGTGTTCTCAACTCTGCTAGATGCATCTGATCATAAATGTTCCCTACTAGTAATGTGCTCTCAACTCTGTTAGATGCATCTGATCATACATGTTCCTTACTAAGAGTGTGCTCTCAACTCTGCTGGATGCATCTGATCATACATGTTCCCTACTAGTGCGCTGCTACCTACAATAAATACCTCTGATCAAACATGTTTCTCAATAGTAGCATATTCCTACCTACTACTCCTGGGATTCACTGAGTAATGCTGAGTGATGGTTTTACTATGATCAGACTGTAGAATGTAAAATAAGTTACTACTATGATGAGACTGTATGTTGTAGATGATGTTACTAGTATGATGAGACAGTATGTTGTAGATGATGTTATGACTATGATGAGATATTGTCAAGATAGTAGAACGATGAATTCACATCTGTTAGTATCTAATTTTTGTAGTTCCAAGCCTACCAATGTCACAAAAAGAAGTTAAAGACAGTCTGCTTGACCAATCTTTTAGTAGCAAAGCAAACACTGAAAGGAAACACTGAAAAGGAAATACTGAAAGGAACCACTGAAAGGATTTCTGCTTTGACAACATTTTGTAGGATATTGAAGCAATGAGGAAGGTATGCTTATAATAAACCTTTACATGGATCTCTTATGTTTATAATAAACCTTTACATGAACATCCTATGTTTATAATAAACCTTTACATGAACGGCCTTTTTTATAATAAACCTTTACACAAACATCCTATGTTTATAATAAACCTTTACATGAACGGCCTTTGTTTATAATAACCCTTTACACGGACATCCTACGTTTATAATAAACCTTTACATGAATGGCCTTTGTTTATAATAAACCTTTACACAAACATCCTATGTTTATAATAAACCTTTACATGAACATCCTATGTTTATAATAAACTTTTACATAAACATCCTATGGTTATAATGTTTTAATTCCTTAATTAAAAGTGTTTTTTCTTATCCAAATAGTTATGTACCACAGTGTACTGTATTATATGCCGTTTTGTATTGTAATATATGGTGTATTGTATTATATGGTGTATTGTTGAATCTATTTTGTAAGAAAATATAATACATTTGTACATATTTTACCAACACTTGTTTGCTCAGTATTATAATTCTCATGGATTGAGCGTTCATCTACCCAGTCCAGAGAGGAGCTTATCTTGAGCACCAGTGAATTGCTCTATAGTTTTTACTTTGCATATCTGACAACACAAACATACAGAAAGCAAAGGCTGCAAAAGCATAATGATTTTAAACAACATCTCCATGAAAAGTACTAAACGGTTTCTTATGAGCTGATTTACTTAATAAGTCAGCAGTAATCTTGCAGCGAGCATCGGTGGAGTTAATAACCATCATTTCTGCTGACTGCTGGCCCAAAGACCCAAGGCCACTGTAGGTAATAGACCCTTTTGGAAGCAAGCTATCTTCTGGTATGTTAGACTTGTTTGAGTTTGAGTTGAAGTTACAGTCTGCTGTTCCAGTGTTGCTGCCATAGTCTGAAGTGTTGGAGGCCGTGCTCGTTCGCCGACCTCGAAACTCCTCAGGGGCCTCTAAACAATTATGCTCATCGCAGCTATAGTTAGTTTCTCTGTCAGTATTTTTCTTGTTCTCATCTAGATATGAAGCAATGAAGGTACATCGTTCACTCGCTGGGGAAATGCAAGAAATGGCAGCAGAATCTGAGAGACTCCTATGGTGAGTTGAAGTAGATAAGGATTCAAAACCAGAGGAGTTTCTGCAATCACTGCTCATACTTGTGCCGGTCTTCACTGGCTCGTATAGCCTTTGAGACAGTAAAACTCTCGTTTCTGTTTGGTCCGCCAATGTGCTTTGACTAGATTTTAAAATTGTGCGATATTTCTCATCATGGCTCAGGTCAGACATATTTCTGTAGGTGTTTTCATGCCTGTAAGCATTCATCATGACTAGACTAGTCAAATGCAAAGAGTAAAAATTCAGCCTATTTCTAGGTTAATTTATAAGTTGAAAGTTTAATGCTGAACTGCTTCCCCTGATTAGTGAACATATGATGGTCAAAGGTCTAAGACTCAGCCGACATGAGACTACAGTTTCTTTAGGGAGTTGAATTTTAAGTCAGTCTGCTACAGACATCTATAGTATAAGATCTGTTTTAGTAGAAATAAAATTCTAGGATTTAACGCAAAAATGCAATCCTTGCTCTATAAAGGTTTTGTGTAGTTATAATCAATGAAACTATGTGTTATACTTAAAGAGATCATGTTTCAACCTCAATGAGATCATATGTTATACTCATAGAGATCATATGTTATACTCGTAGAAATCATATGTTATACACAATAAGATCTTGTGTCAAAGAGATTATATGTTATACCTAATGAGATCATATATTATACTCAATGTAATGATATGTGATGGCTATCAATGAAAACCCGGAACACACTAAAATAGTTATCTAATTAGTGTATTCGGCAAGGAAAAGCTTTTTGAAAATAATTTGAACAAAAAAAATGTTTACAAAGTTAAATGGTGAAATAATTTGGTCAAAAAGGGCTAATCAAAAGCGTTGTCCTATTCCAAATGAGACCCAAATTCCAAATGAGACCACAACTCCAAGTGAGACCACAGTTCAATCTTATGTGAATCAAACTTCAACATTAAAATTTGACTCACCTTCCATTTATCACAGACATTAGTCCAAGAGAGCTGCTATCTCTGTGTCTCTCTAGGGATAAAGGTATATATACTTGGTCATCTTGTGGTCCGCCACCATAGCTTAATTCTTTATTCTGTGTTCTTTGATTCTTACGTTGCACTTTTCTGTAGAAAAAATATTTTGCTGCCAAGTAACCTATAACATGGATGCCTACTATTTGATAATAAATATATTTTGCAATTGTATTGGCAATGCAACCTACAACATTCGTGCTGTTTTTCTGAAAATTAATTTGACAGACATTTGTCTTTCATGTCCTTCAAGTTATGAGAAACTCACTGAGCAGCAGAGTTCATACCTGCTGATGCAAAAGATGATAACTCCCATTATAGCTGCCAAAGCTAGACTCGCTGAGCCAATTACAATATAGCCAAATAGCTTGTTTTCAGAACTGTTTTCTTCATCTGTGATAGCTGATGAAGTGACACCTGCTTAAAGACACATTTATATATTATTTATAGTGTCCGTCAGCTGATTTATATATTATATATGGTGTCAGTCAACTGGTATAAATATTATATATAGTGTCAGTCAGCTGGTTTATATATTAGATATGGTGTCAGTCAGCTAGTTTATATATTATATATGGTCTCAGTCAGCTGGTTTATATATTATATATAGTGTCAGTCAACTGGTTTATATACTATATATAGCGTCAGTCAGCTGGTTTATATATTATATGTAGTGCCAGTCAACTGGTTTATATATAGTGTCAGTCAGTTGGTTTATATATTGTATATGGTGTCAGTCAACTGGTTTATATATAGTGTCAGTCAGCTAGTTTATATATTATACATGGTGTTAGTCAGCTGGTTTATATATTATATATAGTGTCAGTCAGCTAGTTTATATATTATATATGGTGTCAGTCAGCTGGTCTATATATTATATATAGTGTCAGTCAGCTGGTTTATATATTATATATAGTGTCAGTCAGCTGGTTTATATATTATATATGGTCTCAGTCAGCTGGTTTATATATTATATATGGTGTCAGTCAACTGGTTTATATATAGTGTCAGTCAGCTGGTTTACTTGTTCTAAAAAGTCACAGACCACGGATGTAAGTTTTACATCAGCCAGTTTGTTAATCCATTCTAACTATTTAAGCCGCAAGTAGTAAACGATTCACAGAAATACGTGTTGAAACAAAAACTAAAATCTAACATGTTCTTTCCATATATGTCATCCCGAGTTGACATCACTGTTTTAGCCACACCTACCTATCAGTGTCACGCTAAGCACCACATTAGATGTTCGAGAAGGTTTTCCATGATCGGAAGCCTCTACAACAATGGTGTAGGAGTCTCTGGTGTAAAGAGTTTTATGGCTGGCTAAAGTTACGCATCCCGCATCATTGATTGTAAATAAGGAACTACAAAAAGAAGACAATGCCCACTTGAAAGTTGCCTTAAAAAGTAGCCCAAGATATAAGGATAGCTACATTGTCTTAGAAATTCACTTGGCCTCAAGGATACATGAAATTCAAAAAACAGAGAGTTGACTTCTCTGATCAGTTGTGCTATTCATCACATTATACAGCCCTTCTATTTATCAACCTTTTCTAATCGTAACTTTATGCTATTGCGCTATTGCTATTGATCAGCTTGCTGTAATGTTGCTCTGCAGCTGTTAGACAGCCTTTATCAGTCATATTGTAAAGAATTTGTGCTGTCTCCTTTACCAGCTGTACATACCAGAATAATTCAGTACGCATTGAGTTTAATACATGCATTTACTATGATTATGATCATAGAATAAGACATTTAACAATTCATGAGCAAGCGCAAATGAGCTCTGATCTTTCTCGCTTTGCCTATTTCTTTTATGCGAGTTTTTGTTAGGAGACCCTGCCTCTTTATGCATGACCTGAGCCAATTTGGCGCCAGTCTGTCCTGAATTGTGCCAAGCGGCCCTGAGTTAGGCTATCCTGAGTCTCACTGAGTTGGCCTAAACTGAGTTGAAGTACCGTCCTTCACACTATCCTCTCCATTGGCGGATCTGTTCGACAATCCATCTGTGTATTTTCCTCAAATGTGAGGCACACTGAGTCTCTATATTAGTCTGGCTTCTTAGTGACTCAGCCAGCCTAAGATTGTGTCGGATTGGCTTAACCATGGGCATCTCGGGCAGAGTTTTTATCTGTTCTATCAGCTTCCTTGGAGAAGTCAACCTCCGGGCGTTTTTTGGTGTGTTTTCTTCAGTTGACATTTCCAGATCTGTGGGGACAAATGGCTGGAATACTACCTGCATCTGTGGAAGCTCTGGAAGACTTTTTTCTGGTTGGTTTGATCTGGCTCCCTTCATATTAGAGCTTTTCCTAATCTCTAATGTAGCTAGGGCTTGTCTCAGCTTTTTTGGGCAAGCCTGGTAGGGTTTCATTCTTGCCTCACTCTGTATGGAAGATTGTCCCTGCCTCTCTGCTAAGTACATATGGTTGGTCTAAGCTTTAAGAATTCGGTATAGCCTCACGAATATTGTCTGCAGTTTGGAGTTGTCTCCCCTTTAACTGTGTTTGTTTGTGAGCCAGACCCGGTTGCCTGGTGCATATAGATGGAACTCTCCCCTGTCCTCATGTCGGATTTTCATTTGGTTCTGCTGTAGGACATCGCGCATGGTTTCAAGTCTCTTCTGAACTCTTACTGCATCCTGACAAATTGGGAAGAACTCAGCCGATATTGGGTAATTCTCCAGCTGGTCTGGCAACCTCCACTTCTGCAATGCAGCATCAGCATATTTTCTGTCTCTCCAGTTACGGAGTAGGAATGCCTCGGTATGCCTTCATCAGCTGGGGATGCATTGTGTTCCACTCGTCCTTTCCTTGAGCGAGCAGTAATGCTTCTAGCAAGTCCCTAGGCAACGGTTATTACTCTCTGCCATCCCATTGGCCTGTTACAGTAGGTGATACGGAGTAGTGCACGTTTTTTCCACATTCCAGGGTTAGCACAGTTCAACTATTAGCTGGCTTTCAAACTGTGTTCCCTGGTCAATGAGGACCTGTTGCAATAATCCCGGGTAGCAGAACACACTCTCATCGAGTGCTCTTGTGACAACCGGTGCTGTGGTGTCCGACAGGGCCAGGGCACTCTGCCACCAAGTGAAGTGGTCAGTGAGTACCAACACTCATTTGTTGCCTCCGAAGGGCTGCAGGGCAGATCGTGCAACATCTTAGATGGTTTTGAAGACCGCCCAAGTTTCCAGTACTCCATCTGGCCGGATTCGGAAAAGTTGCCACATGTAGTTTAGGATGTCCAGCTGCTCTGCCGATACTTCACCTCCAGTGGCAAAGACTCAGTACATGGTGGTCATAGGCTCATGGCTCGTGGCCTGTACATGTAGCTTTGCCAGTTCGCCTTTTTGGCTAACTTCGCCAGCGGTCAATCATGCTGCAATGAATGTTGAGCTTTCTTGTGTCTCTAAATTGGCTGTTAGAAGGAACAGTTTCACAAACCCACCGTCAGTGCCCCGGTTCAATTCTCCCACGTTTAAGGTGGCAGTCTCGTCCTAGCTAGAGATTAGTGTTTCAAGACATGCGAAGTTGCCCAGGTTTAATCTTGTTTTGCTTGAGATGGGAGTCTCGTCCAGGCAACTAGTCGGTATCCGCGTGATTGACCGTATCTGTTTCTTTTGGCCAATTTCATCTTGGATGGGCTTTTATCCCTCTGCTCGAGGCTTTTGCATTG
Source organism: Watersipora subatra (assembly GCF_963576615.1). NCBI lineage: Eukaryota > Metazoa > Bryozoa > Gymnolaemata > Cheilostomatida > Watersiporidae > Watersipora > Watersipora subatra. The sequence continues at coordinate 40,221,436 of NC_088715.1, forward strand.
AGGGCAGGCCTCACAGCTTTGCCTACGCAGATTGTCTGTAATGCCATGTTTCAGATCGGACTGGCACTCCAAGGTGTAACGGAACTCTGTCTACCACGCCCTAGCACAGGATGGCCTGAGAGTGCTTCTCTTCTTTCAGGAACTGGCCTTGCTATTGGAGCTGCTCCATTTTTTTGATGAGTGCCTGGATCAACTGGTCTAGTGGGCCAATGACATCGGTCTCTGCTGACATCACCTGACTGAAAAGCCCTTCTTTGACAGACTGGAGGGAAGGGCCGGCAGGCTGGCGCTCTCCATTATCTGGAGATAGTCATTACCAACCAATACAACGTCTGCCAGCTTGGGTGTTGGCGTTGCCAAAAGATGTCGTGGCAAAGAGAGGTTGTCGAGTGAGTTGCAATATGCCTCCATAGCCATATTGTCCATAGCCATATATGCGTTTGTAGACAATACAGACCAATCTTTCCACCTCCATAGCATGATTGAAAGAGTTGTTTGTTCACTTCATTGCAGAGTACTGAGCTCACTCTGGGCCTGCCAAGTAGATAGTCTGAACTGGGCCCTGAGGGCATCAAATACGATGCCAGTGTTCTTAGCCCGTTCACAGTTGTTGGCCTGGTCACTCAATGCTTCTGTTAAATACAGCAGATTGCGCCTGCTGTCCATCGATTGGCCTTAGCTACCTCTTAAAAACAAATAATAAAGTACTCTACATTCTCAGTCTCAGTGTATTGAGAAGTTTTAAACTGTCATGCTCGTTTTCGAGATCTTGGCATCAATAACCTGTGTCTGGGTCGGCACTCCTGACTCATCTGTTTGCCATTCTATCTGCAAGGAATCTAGAGTAGGCTTCTGCCACTTTTAAGGCAGGTCTCTAGCGTGTCTTGCTGTCTGTGAAGCTGCCATTTTTAAGGCAACCTCTTGTAGTAGCTCCGGTTTCGTGCTGCCACCTTTTAAGCAGAACTTACTTCGAGGTTCATGGGTTTTTTCCCGTTGCTACTTTTAAGGCAGGGTAAAGTGCTTCCAGTCTGAGCCCTGATGTGGAGGTTGGAGATGGACTGGGATTGGCAATCCCATTGCTCCCACCTAAGTAAAGGATTTGGGCTGTCACTTTTACCAGCTTCACATGCAAAAGTACTCAACACACTTTGAGTTCAATAGATGTATTTGCTATTCTTATAACCATAGAATAAGACATTCAACAGTTTAAAAGCAAGCGCAACTGGACTGCGATCCTTCCCATCTTGCCTGTCTCTTTCACATGAGCCTTTGCTAAAAAGCCCTGCCTCTTTATGTATGACCGGACCGAGCTAGCCCAGGTTGTCCTTAGCTGTGCCGAGCTGGCCTGAGTCAGGCTGTCCTGAGGCACGCTTAGTTGGTCTAAAGTTCTAAACTGAGTCGACGTACTGTCCTTTACACTATCTCATACAGCTTTGTTATTGGATAGCCTTTTCTAAGCATTGCCGTACACAGCCTTTTTTAAAAAGCATGACAGAGGTAAGTTTGCATCCAATATTTTATGTATTTTTTGTGCAAACTGACTACAATTTTTTTTGCTTCAGTTATACCCTTGGTTGTCATCTGCTCTGAAAAGCTATATATATTTATAAAACTATTGTATGCTCAGAGGTAAACATTTGTTGGCTGATGCGCAGCTAAATGGGAGCTCTAACGTGCCATCCTGAAGCAGCAGGCAAAAAAAGGCAAAACAAATCTAGTATGATTAATTTGTAACTGTCCGAGAAAACAACTGAACCCTTCATCATAGATTAAGGGGGAGCTATTAGTAAGTACAGAAGTCTCTAGTTTTCTTGATTATAAATTATATCATAGACTAACAGGCCAATTGCAAGACATGCCTAAATGTTTTTTTCTATAAAGCTCACAGAGTAGAGCACAAATATGGTGATAGAGCATCTAGGATTATTCTTTTGAAATAAACTGGGTTTAACTACAACCTCGTCAAAACATTTACATTACACATCTTCCTTACTTCAACATTTCTTAACTTACTGAACTAAGAGTTTTTGCAACTACCAATGAACTATTACTTAAGCATTAAGTTGGCAGCATGAGAACATTGGATTAGAACACAGCATGTCAACACAGCCCAGGAACCTAGCATGAAAACATATCATGAGAACATAGCACAACACAACATGACAAAACCGCATGAGAACACAACATGAGAACACAACATGAGAAGTACAGCATGAAAAACAGCATGATAAAAGCGTAGCATGAAAACATTGCTTGATAACATAGCATGAGAACATAGCATAAAAAGGCATCATGAGAACATACATGTAGCATGAGAACACAGCATAAGAAGGCATCATGAGAACATAGCATGAGAACACATCGTGAGAACATTACATGCTACTTCTCATTTTCATGCTAGAAAGCTTCATTTTGTAATATTTTCTAGTTTACATATACAGCTTATTTGGTGCATACTCAAAGGTTTTTAGCCTCCTGTTTAAACTTGACATCGCAATAAATTACATTTCATGAAAGGTACCTGAATTCTGACGGCAACAATTTGTAAGTAGGACTTCGATCAGGTTCATCGTCATCTGTAGCATGCACCTTACCCACAAACCCTTGCTCAGTGTACGGAAGGAAAAAGGCATAAGTGCTCTGCTCAAACGCCGGCTCATTATCATTCTCATTAAGGACATTCACGGTAACTTCCACCTCATCATTCTACAAGAAAAAGTCGAGAGATTGAAGGCTGTATCTTATATTGGTAAGTTCTACTGCTGCTTCCTTCTATTCAATCAACCATTGTCTATTCAATCAACCATTGTCTATTCAATCACCCATTGTCTATTCAATCAACCAATATCTATTCAGTCAACCATTATCTATTCAATCACCCATTGTCTATTCAATCACCCATTGTCTATTCAATCAATCATTATCTATTCAATCAACCATTATCTATTCAATCACCCATTGTCTATTCAATCAACCAATATCTATTCAATCAACCATTATCTATTCAATCAACCATTGTCTATTCAATCAACCATTATCAACTGAAGTTTTACATGCTCTTATTTTCTAGAAAGTCATGCATCAAAACATTTAGTTGCTTTCTAATCTATAAATTAAAACATGCTGAAATGAAGTTGGTATGTTTTATAGATCTAACATTGTTTATTAGAATATCTCCATAAAAATTAATTTGCACTGAAGATCATATTTATTTATTAAGGTTAATCAATAAAATTGAACACGGTGAAGTTTTCTATTTATAGCAAAGCTAATAGTGAGAAGACAACTTCATATATAATTGCACATATTTGGTGCCTATCGCAGAATAAAAATCAAAATCATTGTTTTATTGCAAACTTATTCCATCTTACACTCTGCTTACACCAAAGCTAAAGTTATATACAGAATTAAATGCGTATCGTAATGTTTGCCACACATGTTTGTTAACATACATAAAGTTGTCTTTTCACAAGGAGTTTTGCAATGAGTAGACAACTTCGTCACAGGTCAAACAGTCATGAATAAATGTTCTATTGACTGCTAACGAAGTGAATTGTAGAGTTATTTTAAAATAAAGCAGAAATTAATATCCGCAGCATAAAGCACGAAAGATTTTGCTAGGCTGGTCATTAAGCTTAGATACCATCAAACTGTCAAACCTCTATTTGAACACCACCTCTAACAGAATGGTGCTATAAGAGAGGTGTTGAAAATACAGCACCAGCTTTTATTTGAACATCACCTCTATTTGACCATCACTTTGACATTTGTGGATTTTTACGAACCCATCTTAGAAAGGGATCAGTAGTGAATTTTTTACAAAATCGTACTAGCAATGACTCGATTACATTAACATCAAAGCCCTTTTTGTTGTTGTTGTCAAGGTCACCATGGTTTTACCATTTTAGTGACTGTGCCTGAGAAGATCGATCATTACAATCATCAAAACCACACTCCGATTCGAGGTCACTAATGTCTAAATCTGATCCAATGCCTTCAGATTCGTTCATGAGTTTACAACCAGCTCTGAAGACTTTAAAATCTTTAAATAAATTATGAGAATACTCTTCAGGAAAAGTGTAAAACATAACAGCCACCATTGTTGCGGCATATTCAAGTCATTTATGTAATTCCTGAGTTTTTCAGTTCTTTATCAAAAATTTAAAAGCAAAACCATTGAAATAAGTAATAATTGTATCAATATAATCTGCTTCACTCACAGTACTTCCTTGTTTAACTCAGTCTGACCTTCTGCCCAAGGAGTGTGGAAATATTGGTGACAGTAGCATCGATTCTCCAGTAAAAAGGCTAAATTGATTTTTTCCAAATTTCTGACCAGCTAGTCATAAAATAAGCCTAACCGTTATTTGAATGTCATCTCTAATAGAATTCTGCTATAGGAGGTTTGAAAAATACAGCTCCATGGCGCTCAAATGGAAGTTTTACAGTGACCTAAAATACATTTGAATGTAATTGAGAGTGACAGCAATAGCTCGCAAGTATATGCTGACTTACAGGCCTCTGACTAGATGCAACTGAATCAACTTGTTGCTTATATATGGTGTGCTGAGTACTTAAAGGTTGACTTGCAACAAAATTCACATTACAGTTGTTTGGTATCAAAATATACACCATGTCTTACTCTGCTGTGTTGTAGGTGCAAAATATGTGGAAATGTGATTACAAGCTCTTCAAAGCTCAAAGACGAAAAGCCGCCGTAGATTGGATTCAGTTTATTTCTCTGACGTTGTCATTACATTTGGTTAATTTTTTGTCACATGATGTTCTCACGTGAATTGAAAGGCCAATAAAGGCTCAATATAAAACTTCTCGTAGCACTAGTTTATGACAAACACTTCGGGTTTTACCGAAGACCCCGTATCAAATATAGATGCTCGCTACTTTACAGTTTTTTTTGACTTGGTCAAATCGTCTAGTCGTAATCTGATCATGTAAGAACAATAAACATGGTTTTATTGAATGCGTGAAGTATATTTGTGAAAATATTTCGATGAATGAAGTTGCGTGAAAGTAGAAACAAAAGCCAACTTGTACAACTATGTCCCATTTGAACCATTTTGGAAAAAGATTCTAATCTACAGCGGTTTTGTGATGGCGGCAATTAACTGTTCGTTTTTGAGCTTTTAGGAGCTTGTAATCACATTTCCACATAATTTGCACCTACAACACAGCAGAGTAAGACATGGTGAATCTTTTGATACCAAGTAATTGTAATGTGAATTTTGTTGCAAGTCAACCTTTAACATAATCTGGGGCTTTACTAAACTACACAGTCGGAGGAGCATTGCACAGAGATAAAGCTTGCATTCTATGTCTATGTCTACTCACGTGAAGGGAGTTCGATGCTGAAATCATTATTCTGTATGATTTTTGCTGTTCATAGTCCAGCTCTCTTGAGAGAATCAATTCTACCCTGTTCCTGTTCAACAAAGATCACTACTGTTTTCATGGCCTTTTATTTTAATGGCACTTTCAGTGGTTGGAAGCATACCTTCCTATGACATACATAAAAACATCTAGTAATGATTGGGGTTGTGCACTTATATGAGCTTACGAAACTCGTTGGATATTTTAGTCCTAACTGTTTATAAAGAACTCAGGCTAAAATTTTAAATGGTATATAGTGAATCATGCACTGATCCACTGCAAATAGTGAATATCCATCTATAGAGGAAGAAAGGGAGAGAGTGGGGGGAGAGAGTGGGAGGAGAGAGTGGGGGAGAGAGAGGGAGAGAGGGAGAGAGAGAGGGAGAGAGAGGGAGAGAGAGGGAGAGAGAGGGAGAGAGGGAGAGAGAGGGAGAGAGAGGGAGAGAGAGGGAGAGAGAGGGAGAGAGAGAGAGGGAGAGAGAGGGAGAGAGAGGAAGAGAGAGGGAGAGAGAGGGAGAGAGAGAGAGGGAGAGAGAGGGAGAGAGAGGGAGAGAAAGAGAGAGAGGAAGAGAGAGAATGAGAGAGAGACACTGAGTCTCAGTTTCAGTGTTTCAAAGCACTCAGTCACAACTACCAGCATACAAAAAGATAGCTAAAAAAGTACCAAGTCAAATAGACACACAGATAGTCATCAACACGGACACACATAGAAGTAAGTAGACAGACGCTCAGACATAAAGTTTAAATCAATGTATCTAGATAGACAAACACTCACCCTTCATGTCTGATTGAGAATGGCAATAGGTTAGTGGGGTCTAATAGTTGAACTTCCAACGGCTTCCTCTAAAAAAAACCCAATCAGTTATTTCTGTCTTAGAAAAGGAAAACAATAGTTCTCGTCTAGACTAATATTATAGTTCAACATCGATGTCTGTGGGGCAAAGATGTCGGTTTAGTATCAATTAAAATTTTTTGTCTCGTCTTACAGTCGATCATGGCGCAATATGATTCCAGGCACTTTATCGTTGCCGTTACTAACTAGCTACCTCTTCCATTACTGCAAACGTTCTGCATAAAACTTGTTTAGAATGGAAAAATTGTGCAAATCTGAAAGAAACTGACTTTATCAGTGAATACTAAACTTAATGGTAATTTCAGACATCAACTGACTCAGCTGGCATATTAAGCAGTGCTTGGAATAGCTTAATTGCAAATTAAAAATAATGAGTGAAGGGGTGGTGGACAAGAACGAATGACGAAATCAATAAATGCAAACCAATGGGATATTAGGCAAGAAGACAAGGTAATACAAATCATATTTTACCTTGCATGGAATCCAATGCAATTTCAATGCATTGAAAGAATCGAGCTGTAACCAATGATAAAAAATGACAAAATATATTGCATTGTGTGTGCAAACCAACTACTGGGAATTGGAAATTAGTGGTTAAAAATACACTTATTATAAAATGTCTATATAAACTATTTTAGAATATATCTGTAGTTGGCTACCAAAGATATGTAACACTGGGAAATTCTTAAGCTGCAAATAATAAAGAAAGACAACGCCCAACATACTAAAGGCATTAGTCATGAGAGTCAGTTAGAGTAAGAGCTAAAGTAAGTAACAATACTACTATAAGTGTTAGAGTAAGTAACAATACTACTATTAGTGTTAGAGTAAGTAACAATACTACTATTAGTGTTAGAGTGAGTAACACTACTACTGTTAGTGTTAGAGTGAGTAACAATACTACTATTAGTGTTAGAGTAAGTAACAATACTACTATTAGTGTTAGAGTAAGTAACAATACTACTATTAGTGTTAGAGTAAGTAACAATACTACTATTAGTGTTAGAGTAAGTAACAATACTACTATTAGTGTTAGAGTAAGTAACAATACTACTATTAGTGTTAGAGTAAGCAACAATACTTCTGTTAGTGTTAGAGTAAGTAACAATACTACTATTAATGTTGGAGTAAGTAACAATACTACTGTTAGTGTTAGAGTAAGTAACAATACTACTGTTAGTGTTAGAGTAAGCAACAATACTACTATTAGTGTTAGAGTAGGTAACAATACTACTATTAGTGTTAGAGTAAGGAACAATAGTACTATTAGTGTTAGAGTAAGTAACAATACTACTATTAGTGTTAGAGTAAGTAACAATAATACTACTAGGAGAGTTAGAGTAACAATACTACTAGGAGAGTTATTGCTAGACATAGCCCTCAAGCCAACGCTCTTTCAGTGTCTAGTAACCTAAAAGATTATTGACTCGTTAGATGTTAAGCAAGTAGATCTTTAGGTATATAATCCATTTTCAAATAATTATTTAATATTTTAAATTCTCAAATGATTTTCTATAAACTTAATATATTTCAGCCTCTGGTACCTTAAGATTGTAGTTGATCGCCATTGTAAGAAGAATGTTGTTTACTGTCTCATATTCGCTTACAAAAGTCACATAGTTGCGTTCAGTGAATGCAGGCTTCTCCCAATCAGCTCTTACAATGCTAATCTGTAGAGTTGCGATGTCAAATCTGCTAGGATCTGACGCCTGTGCTGCCTGCAAACAAAAACAAGCCGTTCTTCTAAGGAGGAAAGTTAGTGACCATATTTTAATACTATTGATAAGGAAGTTGTCTTTTCTCAACCAATATGGTAACGTTTAGTAGCAGGTACAAATCAGGTTTTTGTATGTCTATTCTATTGGTGTCACAAACCCCTTTCATAGATTTATTCAGCAGGAGTCTGCAGCTGCATCACCTTACAAGCACCTTACCAAGCTTGACAAGGCATATCTAGATTCACTATGTTTCCATAATGCGTTTAATCAACGAGTTTACTCATAGGCAAGTTGGAGACTGCAAAATCCCACGAGGTAAGAGAATTTCATTACTTGCAAAGTTTTATTGAATGTTTCACGCCTGGGAAAGACAGAAATTAAATGATGCATAAGAAAATACCGAGCAAGCTATTACATTTTAAACATTTTCCACACTCCAGTTGTTCTCATTTTGAAAGCGTGCTGCTAAGATCAACAGTAGTGTGCTGCTATGACCTCTGCCATAAAATTTTTGTTTATTTTAACAAAGTGGCACATTAATCCACAACATCCATGCCTATAGGAACACTTCTAGTGAGCTAACTCAACGCTCGCACTATTACAAATTTGCATCATCTCCGCAATGAAAACCTTGTGATAGTATTACAATTAAACACGGAACAAATTCTGAGCATCCTTGTAAGTTGTAGCTCTTGCCACTGTTCAAATGCAAACACATGTTTTATAGACTTTGTTGGAACCTGTAAGATCCATCCAGTTTGACAAACTGATCTGGGTATTTTTAAAGACAGAAGACAGGAACTTACTCAGGATCTTACTCAGCGAATGCATTATTATTTCATTTGCTGCCTAAAAGCATTCTAACAGCAACATCTTTGGAATCACCAATTTGTTGAATCAGCTGAGAATTTAACTTTCTTTTCTAAATGAGCTAAAAAAGCAGTTTTAAAATAAAAATTGATTTTGCTAAAAGACGAGTAAAAGACTCACCTTAACAAGAAAAGTGAAGACAACTCCAACGCTTAATCCTGAGTTGTCTTTCACTGTCAGCGTTCCGGTCTGCTGGTCCATTGCAAAGTATTTGTTATTATCTCCAGACAAAGAGTAAAGAATTGTCCCGTTGATGTCGTCATGCGCTGTGAGTTCCACCACAAAAGCATCCTAAGGATATATAGATCAACTGATTATCCACAAACGCTCTATAAAAGAATTCCACTGGCGGTCTCATATGAATACATCATTAAGCTGCTAAAGCTGTGAGGCAGCGTGATATTATGTAACTAAAATTTTATCACATATTTGTAACCTGAAGTGGCACTGTCAATTGAGTGACATTGTTCAACAAGTGAATATGACTCAAGATTGAGACTCTAATCTTATGAGACTTAATTGTCAGCGGGTCGGTGACAGCGAGTCCTCATCAAGTGATGAGTAGCAAAATTTTCTGATTAAGAGCCTTTTGTCTGGCTGCAAAATTTGAGATAAAACAGTTCATTTCATGCTCCGAGAGAATATCACTAGCACGAGTCCTTCACATGCTATATAGCACCTATAGCTATATAGCACCAGTGTTCACAATCAACTTAATTGCCTAAAACCTCTGTACCACATTTTTTTATGTGATATAAAGCTTCAAAGCTTTTGATTTGCTATACAACACCTATGTCCTTTATTTGCTAGATATCACCAACTTCTAAGGTTTACTATACAGCGCAAATTTCTTTGGCTTGCTACCAAAATGACTGATTGAAATTGTTACAAAAAATTATGAAACTGCGACGAAGTTTAAAAAGGGCTCAAACTTTTTAGAAGGGTCACTTTGGCATCACAGATTATTAAAAGCTAGTAACTCTTCAAGTCTACCGACAATGTGACCTACATTTAGCGTGTCCTACATTCACGGTGACCTACATTCAGCGTGTCCTACATTCACGGCGACCTACATTCGGTGAGCCCTACATTCAGAGTGACCTACATTAAGGGTGACCTACATTCGGTGTATCCTCTGAGAGAACGACTTGATAAGCTGGTTGGTCAAAGTCTGGACTGAGGTCATCTTTACTCTCTGCTCTGATGCTAACTGTAGCTGTACTTGACCTTTGGTTCGTTTCACAGTGTTTTCTTTGCTGACAATCCTGTCAATGAGCCAGGTTAATATAGTTTAACGGGGGATGAACGTGGGATGATAATGTGGGAGGGGGGGATGATACTTGACTGAGGATGTATTCTAAGAGTCAGTTCAACAGCTTGAGTGCATAATATATGGTAACAATTAGTTACTGATATTATGGATGGAACAATATGCATCAAAAGGTTTTTCTAGTCAAAGAAAGTTTTTTATAATGAGAAAGGATTTGAGTAATGCGTCGACCATAAAATGGTAAGACAGCTGTTCAAACTTGTACAAGTTCAGCAATTTGATACTTTACAGGTAAGTAAAATATAATCTAGTTGAAATGCATTAATGACTTTTGCCACAGATTAGGTTGATACAGATTAAGTTGATACAGATTAGGGAGGTACGTATTAGGGAGGTACAGATTAGGGATGTACAGATTAGAGAGGTACAGATTAGGGAGGTACAGATTAGGGAGGTACAGATCAGGGAGGTACAGATTAGGGAGGTACAGATTAGGGAAGGACAGATTAGGAAGGTACAGATTAGGGAGGTACAGATTACGGAGGTACGGATTAGGGATGTACAGATTAGGAAGGTACAGATTAGGGATGTACAAATTAGGAAAGCACAGATTAGGGAGGGACAGATTAGGAAGGTAAAAATTAGGGAGGTACAGTTTAGGGATGTAAAGATTAAGGATGTACAGATTAGGAAGGTACAGATTAGGGAGGGACAGATTAGGGAAGTACAAATTAGGGAAGTACAGATTAGGGATGTACAGATTAGAGATGTACAGATTAGGGAAGGACAGATTAGGAAGGTACAGATTAGGGAGGTACAGATTAGGGAAGGTCAGAGTGGGAAGGTACAAATTAGGTTGGTACAGATTAGGAAGGTACAAATTAAGTAGGGACAGATTAGGGAGGTACGAATTAGGAAAGTACAGATTACGGATGTACATGTTAGGAAGGTACAGATTAGGGAAGTACAAAATAGGGATGTACAAATTAAAAAAGTACAGATTAGGGAGGGTCAGATTAGGGAAGAACAGGTTAAGCAGGTACAGATAACGGAAGGTGTATCTATATAATATATATACCTATAAATAAATATACTAACTGTGCTACTCGGCGTTGCACGGGTAATAAAGATCAACTTATAAACAATCAGAAGTAATGAGAGTTGCCTGGCACTTGCTATTAGCCTGACACAATGAAAAATGAAAAATTTGAGTACTCTTAATAATGAGAGCCAACAGCTTGTTGTTACATTATGCTATGACCCTGTGTCATACGCAAAGCCGATGGGTATTTGCTCCCATAAAGCGACATATATGTGGCCTAAATGGTACGGTGCCGGACTTGTGAATGGAAGGTTCCTAGATCAAATCTTCTTTGGTGCAAGTTCTTTATTCCAATATTTTAAGATCTATCGCCGGAACGCACACACACGCATGCACACATGCACACCCACGTGCACGTACGCACGCACACACACACACAAGGTAATATGAAAGGTGAAAACTAGTGGTATACTGAAAACTTACCTTTGCTACTATATACACAGTGCACATGCAAAGAGAGCAAAATAGTTGTACATTGAAAACTTACCTTAGCTACTATATACACAGTGTACATTTTATCTTTTTCATAGTCAACGGAGCTGGCTAACATTATGGCCGCAGCTCCATTTCCTAAACTTTTCAGCTCAAATATCTGTAATATAAAATGACAGTAGATGTCAGTTTTATTAGCTTAATAGTTTTGCTAGATGTATGAAATACATTGTGTTCAGTTTTATTAGTCTACTCAGGACAGTATGTTCAGTTTTAATGGTCTATTCAGGCCAGTATGTTCAGTTTTAATAGTCTAATCAGGACAGTATGTCCAGTTTTATTAGTCTACTCAGGACAGTATGTTCAGTTTTATTAGTCTACTCAGGACACTATGTTCAGTTTTATTAGTCTAATCAGGACAGTATGTTCAGTTTTATTAGTCTACTCAGGACAGTGTGTTCAGTTTTAATGGTCTATTCAGGACAGTATGTTCAGTTTTAATGGTCTATTCAGGACAGTATGTTCAGTTTTAATAGTCTAATCAGGACAGTATGTCCAGTTTTAATAGTCTATTCAAGGCAGTATGTTCAGTTTTAATAGTCTATTCAAGACAGTATGTTCAGTTTTAATGGTCTATTCAGGACAGTATGTTCAGTTTTAATGGTCTATTCAGGACAGTATGTTCAGTTTTAATAGTCTAATCAGGACAGTATGTCCAGTTTTAATAGTCTATTCAAGACAGTATGTCCAGTTTTAATAGTCTATTCAAGACATTATGTTCAGTTTTAATAGTCTACTCAAGACAGTATGTTCAGTTTTAATAGTCTACTCAGAACAGTATGTTCAGTTTTATTAGTCTACTCAGGGCAGTATGTTCAGTTTTATTAGTCTACTCAGGACACTATGTTCAGTTTTATTAGTCTACTCAGAACACTATGTTCAGTTTTATTAGTCTATTCAAGACAGTATGTCCAGTTTTAATAGTCTATTCAAGACAGTATGTTCAGTTTTAACAGTCTACTCAGGACAGTATGTTCAGTTTTATTAGTCTACTCAGGACACTATGTTCAGTTTTATTAGTCTATTCAAGACAGTATGTCTAGTTTTATTAGTCTACTCAGGACAGTATGTTCAGTTTTATTAGTCTACTCAGGATAGTATGTTCAGTTTTAATGGTCTACTCAGGACAGTATGTTCAGTTTTAATAGTCTAATCAGGACAGTATGTTCAGTTTTATTAGTCTACTCAGGACAGTATGTTCAGTTTTAATAGTCTACTCAGGACAGTATGTTCAGTTGTAATAGTCTACTCAGGACAGTATGTTCAGTTTTAATAGTCTACTCAGGATGGTATGTTCAGTTTTACTAGTCTACTCAGGACAGTATGTTCAGTTTTATTAGTCTACTCAGGACAGTATGTTCAGTTTTAATAGTCTACTCAGGACAGTATGTTCAGTTTTAATAGTCTACTCAGGACAGTATGTTCAGTTTTAATAGTCTACTCCGGACAGTATGTTCAGTTTTATTAGTCTACTTAGGACAGTATGTTCAGTTTTAATAGTCTACTCAGGACAGGATGTTCAGCTTTAATAGTCTATTTAAGACAGTAAGATATTCTAAAGAGTTACTTGTGAAAAATTGAAAGTAGGTTTGAATTAATAGCTAGAAGACTACATCGTTAGTATTCATTATAAGTCTGTTTTGGGTAAATTGTAGTTGTTTTCTTTTTGTTTTTTCTAGGGCACAAGTTTGAGTTTTCAAGCCAATGCTGGTAATAAAATCTACAAGTACTGAGTCAACTCAGTTGTATAACTGAGACTACATTATTAATCTGAAATCTTGGCAGTTAGGAACAAATAGCAATGGCTGTAGTACACTACCCGATCTTGCTAGCGTCACCTGACGCCAGGTGACTCCGTTATTTCTAGCTCCGCTACTCAACAATGAGGTACTTAAAATAATCTAATTTTTAATTGTGATTGATTCAACGAGAAAATAGTGCAAACCATATTTAGTAGCTGTCTATCTAGAACAGATATGTTTAATAACGGCAGATAACGTGAGTAACTGTTTGCACTCTTGCAACGAAACAGTTTAAAATGTAGCTAGAGTTTGATTATTACCTGCCAAACATATTCACAGTTTCTCCTTCAACAAGCTCATAACTAAACAGCCATGAATCTCATATCTTGAAATTTTGGTCTGGTTAGACCTCAATGGCTAAATCTCAATGGCTAAGCCTCAATGTTTTTGAAATTTACATAACCACAGAATATACTTTTCCTTTCTTTAAAGTACAGGTACTACGCAAGTTACTTAAGAAGCCACTGCCTTTTAGTCTTTCATCTTGAAGGTATCTCTCAGTTTTGAGAATTACGGCGCATCAGATGCGTGTATGCGTAATGGCAAAGTATTTTTTATCACGATGTGTGTTTCGTCAACTCTCGATAACGATTCAAATGCGTTGAAGCATTCATGACAGAGCTGAAACACATGAATGAAGTGGCGAGGACACTCACTTACCGCATTAATACTTCAGATCTCTAAATAATTCGTCTCCACTAGTGATAAGTCTGACCTCACAACTTCTATAAACTTGCACTAGACAGATTCAAAGGCAGCGATTAGTATAGTTTTGCTAAAAATATTGAGCTCTTATCTCCCAAAACCATTGTAGAGTCTTTTGCAATTTTCTTTATTCGAGGCTATGTCTTTGAGGTAAGTCAATCGGGCAATGATTTCGTGTTCATTCGTGCTCATTGAGCTTTAAGAGGAGCGCTTCATTGCTGCCTTGTTAACAATAAGATGAAAGAGGCTAGGTGATGGCACACTCCTCGACATCTCATCAACTAATTTAATCACTCTCATCAGCTCTCAGCACCTCGGCCCGGCGCCTCCTCATTTGTCTATGACAATACTTCTTCAAATTCACCAGAATTATAATTTTTTGATGGGGGCAGCGGAGCGCCGCGCATGCGAAAGGAGATTAATAGCACAGATTACAGCGTCTGTAATGGCTTCAATCTCAAATTCATGCTATTGCTCTTACTGGTTAACAGTATTTCTACACCAAAATCAGCTTCTCGTTGAGCCTCCATTTATCAATAACTCATATTTTCCTATTTTAATACAAAGGTAGCAAATCTCATTGCCTTTATCAATCTTATTCCAGACCAGTTTTCCATATAGTCAGAAAAGATGATTTGCTGCAATTGGATTAGTTGTGACCAATGCATGTCTCAAACAAAGTTTATTATGCCAAGGACAGTTTGCTGACATAGATATACTACTTTGACATAGATATACTACTTAGACATAGATATACTACTTAGACATAGATATACTACTTAGACATAGATACACTACTTAGACACGGATATATTACTTAGACATAGATATACTACTTAGACATAGATATACTACTTAGACATAGATATACTACTTAGACATAGATGTACTACTGAGAACCAGTTTTCACAGCAAATAATGCAGTTTCTAATTGATTTATTGAAAATCTAAGCTAATCATTTCCAGCCTCATGAATGGATGATTTTTAGCTCCGTTATAAATCATGATTGGAGATGATTGCGCCATTTTAACTATAGTCACCAACAAAAGTTTTTTTATTTTCAGACAAGTTGAAATGTTAAAATAATTATTAAAATGAAAGAAATGATGACACAATTTTCTTTCTTACCTTGTTGGAAAATCTTTCGTTGTCCAGCAAATCATATGTCACAAAGTAGTTGTCAATATCATCATCCTTAGCATTCACCACACCGATCTGTCTTCCAACAGGCATGCTCTGTCAAATATATGTCACACATGGTCATAGCTTTATTAAAAGATTTAGTAATATCATTACCTATCTATGCTGGTTATAACCTCACATATGTCTATGCTTGTAGTAACATCACCTATGAATGTCTATGCTTGTAATAACATTACCTATGTCTAAATCAATTGTAGCTTTATCGTCGTCTGTGCTTATAGTAACATCAAATAAAAATAGCAAGAAATATGTCAATATGCATTGACTGCCACAAGCAAAAGCCATTTTTCTCAGTGTATAAAGAAGGCCAATTAAAATGAAGCCATACATGTAATACAATCTCATCAACTCATTGGCCGGCCCTTGCATTGGCCGGCCCTTGCATTGGCCGGCCCTTGCATTGGCCGGCCCTTGCATTGGCCGGCCCTTGCATTGGCCGGCCCTTGCATTGGCCGGCCCTTGCATTGGCCGGCCCTTGCATTGGCCGGTGCAGCAGTCAATTGCTGCAGTAAGGGGCTGCCGTAAGGTGCTGACACTTTAAATTGCTACAAGAAGTAAGCCATTTAAAAATCAAACAAGTTACCTTGACCTTGAGCCAATGAAAGTGATACAGCCTAAGTACAACAGACATAGAGGCCTGACTTATGAGAATGCTCATAGCAAGATCAGTAAAATACATTAAGCTGATTTCATAGCTTCTTAATAATAATAATAACAATGCTTTGTCATCAGAAACGAATAGAAGATTATGTAAGTCATTTGCATGTATGTCTCTTCTAGCTATGTATACAGGGTCTCAATATAATAACCCTCAACCCCAGCAGCAAGAAACTTTGATTTACAAAGCAATTTACAAAGCATCAGCAGCAATTTTGATTAGCTCCTTCTTAAGCCGCTGTCAGTCGCACACCCATGAGTCTATCGGAGTAATATAAGTGATTGCCTATAATTACTTAAATTAGTTCATTTCACTAATGCCTCACAATGACCAGAGTAGCATAGCATCATGAGATGAGATGATAAAAGCAAATAAGAATGCTTTGACATCTGGAGAGGAGTTTAATTTACTCATTTGTGGCTATATGTAAGAGACATATGTCTATAGAGGCTATGTGTCAGAGGCATCTGTATGTCTCATCACTTTCACCCCGTTTATAGTCCATGATTGCAATAATTTTATAAGTTAAGAAGAACGCACATATTCAATGTCATTTTGCATCGAGATTTGTTCAACAAGCTGAATAACTAGAGTACGATTGATAGACAGACGTACATGTAAATGAGATGGCAAAACTGAGGGCAAACTGTAACCATTGTCATTGCACAACCTTGACTTGGATGGCGTCTTACCTCATCAAAAGAGAAATTATAATGATTGGATGGCTGAAAGACTGGGGCAAGGTCATTGGTGTCTGCTAATTCAAATTCTATATCTATCTAAAATGGAGAATCTTCAATAGAGGTTTCACGGTGAACAAACATAAATCCATATGTACATGTAGAATGCTGCTTCAGGAGAATTCACATAGACTTAGACTAAGCAAACAGTGATTGAGTATTATTGAAAGAGTTGGTACATGTATCTCTTTTTTAAGACTGACTCAGCACAGTCCCATAAATTTAGAGTGTTACTAGTTGCTGCTGTGTTAACTCTGCTGTGTTAACTCTGCTGTGTTAACTCTGCTGTGTTAACTCTGCTGTGTTAACTCTGCTGTGTTAACTCTGCTGTGTTAACTCTGCTGTGTTAACTCTGCTGTGTTAATTAGTAACGCTGCTCTGAACCTACCTCTAAATTTACTCCATCAATATCAACACAGGCGATCGACATTGTTTGCAGACGGTTTAGCCCCGACCTATCTATATCAATTCTTTGTGAGATGATAAAAGAAGCCTCTTTGCCAAAATTGTCCAGAACCAAGTCTATATAGGAGTTTGGTTCCTCCAGGACAAGTTTTCTCACTCTTTCTGGATTATCCAGTTTTAGCCGACCAACTGAAGTATCTAGAAAACCAAGCAAAATAGTTTTTATGGCTATAATATATATATATATATATATATATATGTATGTATATATACGCATACACTGAGCGACATAATCATGTTTCAGGTGTTGTGTACAGAAGTCTATGTGATGAGTATGGCCTTAATAAACCACAACACTGGTGGGAAGCTCCTGGTAAGGTCAACAAAAATGACTGTGCTAAGATCCTCGGGGACTTCTACATCCGGACTGACAAGCATGTCCAACTAAACCAACCAGATATAGTGGTGGTGGACAAGGAGAACAGGAGAGCTACTACAATAGGTATAGCAGTACCCAATGACTACAAAATAGCAAGCAAAGAAAAAGAAAAGGTAGAAAAATATCTCCCTCTTGGAGAAGAGATTGAAAAATGGTGAGATGTAAGAACAACTGTAATCCCAGTAGTCATTGGGGCACTGGGCGCGATAACACCGGCGCATAAAATGTGACTTGCCCAAATACCAACAGCAATCAACTCAGGTGAGTTGCAGAAAAGTGCGCTATTAGGAACAGCTAAGATCTTGAGGCGAGTGCTCAAACTCCCAGGTCTCTAGTAGGAGATCCGAGTTAGAGCAGAACTTACCACTCATATGGGTTAACCAGGGTGAGGAAACAATTTTTTTTATACTATGTGACCAACCATCTTCAAGTGACCAATTTACTACATGAGTATTATGAGTAAGCAATACTAGTTCCAAACAAAAACTTTGTTTCGCTGACATTCAAGAGCATGATTACCAGCCTTTTTTATACTAAATCATATGGTATGTTCTTATAATCAACAATGTAGAACAAATCAGAGTACAACAAAGGAGACTGTCTAACTGATTATTTTAATTGGTCTTCCATCTTATTGTCTTGATATGATGATACTGGATCGACACTGTTTTTAAACAATTAAAAAGGTGGGCAGCTTTCATAATATCACAGTTTAAGATTAACCGTTGTAAGCGAAGCGCATCAAAGCTGTATGTTGGCTCTACAAGATGCTGATCCATAGGCTAATGCTTCTGAGCAGCCATGCTCTGCAAAGGGCACCATCCCTACGCAGCGCATGCAGAGCATGCTTATTATCTTTTTAATACTTTATGGACACTGCAGTTGTCTATTGTTGTCAGTTGTCTATTGCATATTGATCAATTCTTTTTTATTTCCATTTGATGTGAAAATATAGCATACCATTTCTGGTAACTTTACAAATCACAAAAATGTGTTCATCACCAAGAGACTTGGCCAATGAAAGGCAAGCAATACATACGACTTGGCCAATGAAAGGCAATTAATACAAGAGACTTAGCCAATGAAAGACAGGCAATACATAAAAACTTTGAACAGACATTAACACTCGGGCCAGTCTGCAGCACAGAGATGGCTGCTGGAGAGAAGGCGCTCAGGTTGCTATCTGAAGTGGTTTCATACTTTCGCTTGCCTTTATCGCCAACAAAGGCTGCTTGGAGTTCTGCAGCCTATTTTTGCTAGATGTAACTTAACATGAATTTACTAGTCGTTCGCTCGTTACTAGTTATGAACTGTATATTGAAGAACAGGTTTAAGACCAAGTCATAGTTTTATTGAGTTGTAGATGGTGAAAAGGCTAGCAAATGATAGTTCCAGAGCATGAACACAAAATCAGATATCAAATGTATTCACTCAAACATGATGTTAAAAATTTCTATTTTAAGATCCAATTAGGTGTAAGAAAAGAAAAAAAACTTAGCAACTCACGACCAGAAGATTGATTTACTTAAAACCTGACTAAATTCTTTTTTCTTGTTCATATAACGATTGGGTTTTAACCCAGTCTCACGACACAAAGAGTTGGTTTAAATAGTGCCGAGGCGAGCACGGTTGTTCATAAGATATACAGGACATAATGTTTCTACTTAAACATAAAGTGCAACTATAACAGTACTACTAGTCTAACTAGTACAGCACTATATCTGAGCTGATTCTCTTAAATTTTCCAATCTTTTGTCATTTGTCGAGGCTACTTGGATATAATTAGCTTATCTAACTAGTTGAAGAAATTCTACACAAAAATCAATATCGAATTTAAAAATTCAATACTGATTATTCAAATTGAAGCACACCCTGACTGTCAACAAAACTGAAGCAATATCATTGTAATATTTTACAGATATTACCACGATTTCTTACAAAAGGTTTTGTCCTTTTAGGAGAGAAAACTTACAAACAAATTCAAAACATAATTTTTCTAAATTTTATAAAAATTTTATAACATTTTATCACCTATTTGTTTCAAATAAAATTTGCATTTTATGCAAATTTTATTTGAAAATTTTATTTGAAATTTGCATTTTATGCAGTCACTTATGCATCTGTTTGAACATGGCGACTTTGACTGAGTTGTTAAAGGCTCAGGTGAGTCCTTCTCAATTTATTGGGTACCATGTCAAGTGACTACCCGTATTCACTCTAGTCTAATGCGCACCATCAATTTTTATGGAAAACCAGGAAAATTTTTGCCCGCTATGTTAAGAGGTGTTTACGCTGCTTTTTAGACAGTTCATTTATAAATAGTCAGCATGTTCCATACCAATCTATATATATAAGTCTCGGCTATTGTCTTTTTATTAAACTCTGTCTAGGGTCATTATTGTGTCAAATAGTCATTACATTGGTTAAGATACTCACACTTAACTGGCCCATGCTAAGCTTAACACACTTAACATGCTAAGCTGGCCCAAAACATGGGCCAGCTTAACAAGCTGTATATCTAAAGCCACGATTGCAGCATTTGCAAAAAAGTTGCTTCCCACAGGGCTTGAACTCATACCATCCATTTTACATACTGGTGCACTAACCCCTGCACCACTCAGCCGCCTTGTTAAATCAAGATATAATTATGTACATACTGATTACTCATGACGATCTCTCACAGTGCAGGGGACTGCCAAGGGTACTAGTAATTATAATGATTATAATTTTCTGTTAATAATAAATTGCCAGCAATTAATGGAATGAAGATAAGCTTCAACTATAGGCTGAGGGGGCGGGTGGACATTGTGTAGGGAAATTGGGGGTGGTGAGGGGAGAGGGGTTGGGGGTGAGATGGAAAAGGGGGGTCCTAGAATGTATGGATGCTAGAAACTGCTTTATTGCATGATGCAAGGTACAAGGATAAGCGTATCTAAAACAAATCAATAGTACATAAGCTGTGAGCGGTATAACGAAAGCTTGAGATTGGACCATAATATATTGTATAGAGACTATGAGTCTCTCCCAATCATTCATCTTACGTAACAGTGACATTGGTTAGCTACTCACCTACAGCCATTTCCTCTTCTACTTCAACCACCTGTATGAACTTGCCACCATCTACTGAACAGCCATCAGTCAAAGGGATTTGCGCCAAAACTAAAACTAAAAACAAGATATAAGCAGAAAGATTGTTGAGGAGCCCAACACATGTTTAACATATAGTATACTAGCTGTGCCTCCCTGCGGTGCCCGGGTATTAAAATCAGCTTATAAACGATGAGAAGTGATGAGATTTGCCTACCACTTGCTATTAGCCTGGCACACTGCCAATGGAAAATGGTATTAAAAATCAACTTATAAACAATGAGAAGTAATGACAGTTGCTTACCACTTGCTATTGACCTGGCACATTGCCAATGGAAAATTCCAGTAGGCTTGCTAATAAGCACTAGGCTTCTAATGACGGTACGCCATGACGTTTTGTCAGCGTTGTCTAGCTACAGCTATTCTAATAATAGCTATAAATATAAATATATAATAGCTATAAATAAATATATATATAAATATATAATAGCTATATGTAAATATATATATACATATATATGTACTTACATGTATGTACATATATGTACTTAATCTATATATATATATATATATATATATATATATATATATAAATATATATATATATTAAGTACATATAGTAGCATTCATTTATGTATTCATATCCATAGGGTGAACATGTAATGGCCATTATATACATAGGCCATTACACACCTAGGCCATTACACACCTAGGCCATTACATACATAGGCCACTATATACATAGTTTTTAAACTGGAATGATCTCAATACTTTGCTGTGAGCTTAACATTTACAGAGACAAGTTATAGCTAGAATTTCATGATATGGCAATTTAATTGTTTGGTGGCAATTTTTGAAATAGGCGATTTGGAACTCGCAACCGTATAAAAATATATCGCCAATAGCATATGCAATATACTGTGTAATGGCGAGTTATCTCATACTTGACGATTTTCAGAGTGAGCGATGTTGGAACTAAAACACAGGGGTTTCTAGTCATATAACAACATCATTCCAGGGTTTTCCACGCACACGGGCACTCGTGAAATAAATGTTTCTAACTATCACGAGCACAGAAAAATTTCTTTTCAAGTTGAAATATATATATTGCGATATATCGTAAATCGTTCATTTGCAATATGGAATCGACCCATTTGGTGATTTTTACAAAGGATGAAGCTCTAGTTATAGCAGCTACTCTGTTGAGCAGATGCAGCAACAACTATATTGTTTGTCAATACTAAAGAGATAGCAATATTTAGGTGTGATTTTGATAAACCTTGGGAGCAGGTATATTTGAGTTGCATTCTGTTTGTGCAAGAAAAGCAAAGGACAAAACAAGGTCAATGTTTAGCTAGTTAACAGCTGCTTGAATTTCTTGCAACCGAAACGAGATAGGCAAATGTCTATATCAACACTAGAGCATGATGAAATCAAATTCTTTGCATAAATTGGAAGTAATACAAAGCTGGGAGGGCAACTGCAAGCGCCTTGATCGGACGATCTAGCAAAGTCCATTCTTACCAAATCACCATTATTCTTCAGTTGAATAGCTTAATTTTATTTTTACCAGATATAGAGTTACTCTAGATAAAACAGCGACCTACTCTAAATATTGCATTATTGAAGTTATTGTAAATAGTTTTGCATTTTTAAATCTTCCATCGGTAACTTGAATTTGTAGACAGCGAGTCAAACTGGCAGCTAGCAAGCAACTGCAAAGCAAAAGCAAGCAATGTGATTAAACTGGCTTGAACTGAACAGACCGACAGAAGGCATTCTCATCTATCGCTCTCATAGATTGATAATAATTTTAATAGAGAAAGAAATAAACTAAAAAATTAATTATGTTAAATTTACTGAATAATAGGCCTATGTCAAATGTACTCTAAAATTCTGAAATGGTTTCTACAAATTCATGAAAATATTGATTATTGTTTATTAGTAACAAATGGAGTGTGGAGTAAACAAGTTGCAATAACTTATTGTCTGTACTTCATAAAACGCTTCCTGCTGCTTATGCTTACACTAGATCTATTACAATCGCATAATATCACATGCATGCCAATGTCATAGACACACAGACATCAAGACTTGATCACATAATTAACCTGCCCATATAACAGACGGTCAAATCTCAATGAAATGTTAGTCTAATATGCACACTTCACAGCAATGCCTGGCATGCCAACCAAAATGTAACCATCTACCCTAACCATCTACCCTAACCATCTACCCTAACTATCTACCCTAACCACCTACCCTAACCATCTACCCTAGCCATCTACCTTAACCATCTACCCTAACCATCTACCCTAACCATCTACCCTAACCATCTACCCTAATCATCTACCCTAATCATCTACCCTAACCATCTACCCTAGCTATCTACCCTAACCATCTACCCTAACCATCTACCCTAACCATCTACCCTAACCATCTACCCTAACCATCTACCCTAATCATCTACCCTAATCATCTACCCTAACCATCTACCCTAGCTATCTACCCTAACCATCTACCCTAACCATCTACCCTAGCCATCTACCCGAACCATCTACCCGAACCATCTACCCTAACCATCTACCCTAACTATCTACCCGAACCATCTACCCGAACCATCTACCCTAACCATCTACCCTAACTATCTACCCTAACCATCTACCCTAACCATCTACCCAAACCATCTACCCTAACCATCTACCCTAACCATCTACCCTAACTATCTACCCTAACCATCTACCCTAACCATCTACCCTAACCATCTACCCTAACCATCTACCCTAGCTATCTACCCTAACCATCTACCCTAACCATCTACCCTAGCCATCTGCCCGAACCATCTACCCAAACCATCTACCCTAACCATCTACCCTAACCATCTACCTTAACCATCTATCCTAACTATCTACCCTAACCATCTACCCTAACCATCTACCCTAGCCATCTACCCGAACCATCTACCCGAACCATCTACCCTAACCATCTACCCTAACTATCTACCCGAACCATCTACCCGAACCATCTACCCTAACCATCTACCCTAACTATCTACCCTAACCATCTACCCTAACCATCTACCCAAACCATCTACCCTAACCATCTACCCTAACCATCTACCCTAACTATCTACCCTAACCATCTACCCTAACCATCTACCCTAACCATCTACCCTAACCATCTACCCTAGCTATCTACCCTAACCATCTACCCTAACCATCTACTCTAGCCATCTGCCCGAACCATCTACCCGAACCATCTACCCTAACCATCTACCCTAACCATCTACCTTAACCATCTATCCTAACTATCTACCCTAACCGTCTACCCTAACCGTCTACCCTAACCGTCTACCCTAACCGTCTACCCCAACCGTCTACCCCAACCATCTACCCCAACCGTCTACCCTAACCGTCTACCCTAACCGTCTACCCTAACCGTCTACCCTAACCGTCTACCCTAACCGTCTACCCTAATCGTCTACCCTAACCGTCTACCCTAACCGTCTACCCTAACCGTCTACCCTAACCGCCTACCCTAACCGTCTACCCTAACCGTCTACCCTAACCTTCTACCCTAACCTTCTACCCTAACGATCAGACACACAGACAAAGAGTTTAAAACCAGCGAATCAACTAAGTGGCTTTCAATCTCATGCTTGGAGCCGCATAATTGATGAACGAGATGGTTCAGCTTTGACAATGACGCTAATTGCTTGGACATATCGCACATCTAGAGCACGCGTTTAACTCATTGGACAGCAAATAGCCTTTTAGTTGAGGCGTGTTTAGTAATAATAAATGCGCATGGGAACAAGCAGAGTTTAAAGAAAAGTATGCTTAAAAAATCAAAGCTTTTGTAGTTGAATACAATGTGCAAGTTTAATCCGTCAGCTCAATATGCACAAGCGTTAATACGAAGGTAAATATTTGATACCATCACTGCGTTTATTTATTCTGAAATGGCGTCTCTAGGATTGCTCAGAGCAAACCGTTGTCACAGCAAACCTCTGTCTTACTCAAGCTCACAGAGCTGTTCCGCAACAGAAGACCAGGACAGCTGTTCCGCACCAGAAGACCAGGACAGCTGTTCTGGTCTGTTATGGGTGATAATAACTGACAAAACTGCCTTTCAAGCTAAAAAGCGACAGTTCCCATTCTTGTGAATTTTTCATACAGGGCAACTGACAAGGGCTGCAACCAGGAATGTTCCAGAAACATACTGTCTTATTTGGCATGCTCAGTGGCATGACCCATGTTTCTTTTCAGAGCAGGCAGCACTAGTGAAGGTGCTACTACTGCTGCCCTCACTAGTGGCACACAAGCCTATAAAAACTAGAGCTATGAAGACAATAGTCAACTGCATATGTCTGATTGGAATCTTACAGCTTGTTCAAGTCTCTCTAACCTACTGATAATATGGAGACTCCTGTTCAATGTACATACAACTAGCTATATCTATCATGTTATAACATACTGATAGCTAGCTATATCTATCATCCTCTAACATACTGATAGCTAGCAATATCTATCATGTTATAACATACTGATAGCTAGCTATATCTATCATCTAGCATACTGATAGCTAACTATATTTATCATCCTCTGACATATTGATAGCTCGGTATATCTATCATCCTCTAACATACTGATAGCTAGCTATATCTATCATCCTCTAACATACTGATAGCTAGCAATATCTATCATGTTATAACATACTGATAGCTAGCTATATCTATCATCTAGCATACTGATAGCTAACTATATTTATCATCCTCTGACATAGTGATAGCTAACTATATTTATTATGTTGTAACATACTGCTAGCTAGCAATATCTATCATACTCTAACATATTGATAGCTAGCTATATCTATCATGTTATAACATACTAATAGCTAGCTATATATATCATCCTCTAACATACTGATAGCTAACTATATCTATTATGTTGTAACATATACTGCTAGCTAGCAATATCTATCATACTCTAACATACTGATAGCTAGCTATATCTATCATCCTCAGACATAGCAATAGCTAACTATATCTATCATCCCCTAACATACTGATAGCTAGCTATATCTATAATCCTCTTACCTATTGCTGCATTCAATGTATTAGCATATTGCTGGATGGCTATAATAGCTCTCAGTACCTGATTATAAAAACCTACATGTAGATTGAAAATCCTTGAAAAAATGTATTGATTAGTATGATTTCAAATTTGCCTATTCGTACTCACCTGCTATTATCAATAGACATTGGATTATGTACCAGTCAGATAGCATCCTATCACTTTGGCTTCTAACAGGATTGCCAATTGAACCTTTTTGTCTAAAAAAACATTTCATTCACACATCAGCACAAGAGAGCGATCAAATACTTTAGCTGCCACTTTATAAATAGTTCAATTATCAGTAGATCGGCAGCAAGCTAAATATGCTTAATATGGTGTGAACTTAAGTTAGATCAATTCATGCATTCATAAAGTAGCTTGTTGAGAGAATTATGGGAAGCTGATACAGTTCCATTCTGCTCATTTCCCTTTTCAAACTGATCAAGTATAAGTTTAGAAGTTCTGTCGCTGCATTCAGTTGATCTATAGCGAGCCATAGCCATCTTGAGCCATAGCGAGCCATAGCGAGCCATAGCGAGCCATCGCGAGCCATCGCGAGCCATCGCGAGCCATCGCGAGCCATCGCGAGCCATCGCGAGCCATCGCGAGCCATCGCGAGCCATCGCGAGCCATAGCGAGCCATTGTGAACATTTTATGGTTTGATCTGTTGCACATAACTTTATAGAAGTTTTTAAAGATGCTATGCTAACCTATAAGTATTAAAACAGAATGAGAGATATTTTTACACAAAGGTTTGACAAACAGACTGAAACGCGGTCAAGTAATTCAAAATGTAAAAACTTAACATAAATCAGTGTATACATATAAAAGACGAGGCATCAGGCTTTGTATTCAATATTGCTTTACAGCAATTTGAGGCTCACAAGTGAAAGAATCGTGCAAATCCATGAGATCTTCACAAGAACTAGTGCACGTATTCAAGTGTTTACCGCTAGTTTTGCATCTAGCTATCAAACAGCTTATAAACTGTCAACTTTATCATGAATTCAGCAGTCAAATGGAAATAATTTAAATGCGCAATTTGTGAGAGAGTGTGTGGGAACCCAGCGCCGGTCACGAGCTCAAGTATCAGAGAATAGATTGAAATGCAAGTAGCTTGTCTTTTGTTTATAGACAATACGCAACCAAACTGTCATGCTGATGCAGCTCTATAGTGTTCAAGGTATTGAGATACATGACTATACACGAGCTGCACTGAAAGTCATGGAGATAACTGAGCTATATCTGAGCTATTTGTATATAGCTATAAAAAAGAAAACAAATTTAAAAGAGTTTAGGGGATTTAAAAAGAAATGAAGGGTTACAAGCCCTGCTAGGGCTTCTGGATAAAACAAATCTTTAGTCTGCAAATAATAAGCTAATCTTACCAGCTGATCAGCTGAGGGCCTGCCTTGATGACAGCTTACAACCAGCCATACCATTGTTGCCTTGAAAAATGCATAAATGGACTCACCATTCCAATTCATCATTTCTTTTTATTTGACTTACACAGATGTTGGTATTTTCTTTATGGGAGGCATTAACTTTGTAGTTGCAATTGATCTTAATAGGTCAGCGCAGTAGGAGAATAGAATATTACACATATTAGTGTTGCAGAGAGCATTCAAATATATGTATGTATGTGTAAGTTGTAAAACAACAAATCTATTTGCATAGACTTTTAGACCATAGCCCACTAGTCCACTAGACCATAGACAACTAGTCCACTAGACCTTAGACCACTAGTCCACTAGACCATAGACAGCTAGCCCACTAGACCTTAGACAACTAGTCCACTAGACCCTAGACAACTAGACCTTGAACCAGTAGACATTAAAGAGATCTTAGACCTACTGTAGAAATGCTCACTGTTGATGGATCTAAAATGCTAATATTTGCCTAAGGCAAGTAAGCTATTTGGGGGTGGGGGAGAAATTTAAGCGTGCTTCACCGTACAACCACAAATTTATGGTTTGAAAACATTCTACTGCAACTTTGAATCTTTGAAATGAGAGGGTGCTAATTAGTTGACAGCGGGCAACTCCAGTCCATTCAAAGCATGGAGACGCAGTATATGTAAACTATAAGTAGGTTCAAAGACCTGCCAAAGCTTGCTTGTTTGCTGGCAGATCAGCTCTTCGAATGGTGCATACCATCTAAGAGCCCATAAAGGGACTAACACCAGGGAATTGCAAAAAAATCAAATGTCAACAGTAGGCCTGGCTTTGCCTGAAGGTGGTTAGTGTTCATGGCAGGAGCCGATCAGTTGGGAAAGAGTCTGATGCTGCCGTAAGCAAACCAGTAACTAGATATGGCTCGGGTCTTGTGGGAAATGTCTTAATAGGTCATTCAGTTTGCAAACAAATACTTCAAAACAAAACTAAATATGACAAAAATCAATTTTGCATAAATGTAGAATGAGAAGCATTGATTTGAATAGAAAAATGACAGCAAACACCTGCTATCGGTGGTCAATGTGACGACAAGTCCAACTTCCTAATGCTATGCTCTGTTTTGCTTTTGGCTATTCTCTAGCTCTCTAATTTTCCCTTTACTGCTCTCTAACTCACCAACTACTCCCCTCTAATTCACCAACTACTCCCCTCTAACTCACCAACTACTCCCCTCTAATTCACCAACTACTCCCCTCTATTTCACCAACTACTCCCCTCTAACTCACTCACTCTTGCTCTCTGACTCAACCCCTGCTGTTTTCTGACTCAACTACCACTGTTTTCGGGTTCACCAACCAAATATATGATTATAGATGCTTGTAAAATTCCTAGCTTGCTTGGATCAGTGACAAAGTTTCAAATCATTATTTTGCGAAGAAAACTTAGCATGGGTGTCATCGCCTTTATTCCGCTGAGGATAATTTTCATTGGTCAGTCTATATTTTGTCGCTGCGCATTGAGTTGCCTCACTGTGTGCATTCCAATGTCGGATGTCTAATCAATGGCTGTTGATAAGCACTGATTCAGTATATAATCTCAAAGTAAAAAATGTTAGCTTCTATCATAGTATAGACAGGTGCTGACAAGTTATTAATATGTCTTTGAGCTTAAATTGTTCTCTTTTAGCTTACACAAAAATACCTCCAAATAAGTAAACAGCTATGACATCTAGATGCTTCAACTACTAAGTATGTAATGCATGGGAGAGCTAGTTATATGTCTATGTAATGCATGGGAGGGCTAGCAATATGTCTATGTAATGCATAGGAGGGCTAGCAATATGTGTATGTAATGCATAGGAAGACTAGCAATATGTGTATGTAATGCATAGGAAGACTAGCTATATGTCTATGTAATGCATGGAAGGACTAGCAATATGTGTATGTAATGCATGGGAGGGCTAGCAATATGTCTATGTAGTGCATAGGAAGACTAGCAATATGTGTATGTAATGCATGAGAGGACTAGCAATATATGTATGCAATGCATGGGAGGACTAGCAATATGTGTATGTAATGCATGGAAGGACTAGCAATATGTGTATGTAATGCATGGGAAGACTAGCAATATTTGTATGTAATGCATGGAAGAACTAACAATATGTGTATGTAATGCATGGAAAGACTAGCAATATGTGTATGTAATGCATGGGAAGACTAGCAATATTTGTATGTAATGCATGGAAGAACTAACAATATGTATATGTAATCCATGGGAAGACTAGCAACATGTGTATGTAATGCATGGGAGGACTAGCAATATGTGTATGTAATGCATGGGAGGACTAGCAATATGTGTATGTAATCCATGGGAAGACTAGCAGTATGTGTATGTAATGCATGGGAGGACTAGCAACATGTGTATGTAATGCATGGGAGGACTAGCAATATGTGTATGTAATGCATGGGAAGACTAGCAGTATGTGTATGTAATGCATGGGAGGACTAGCAATATGTGTACGTAATGCATGGGAGGACTAGCTATAAGTGATTGAGGGTCACCTTCTAGATTGAATTTGAAGAGCGTCATCTACATGTAGTTCAGTACGCTAGCTTAGAAGAGGTCCTCAGCGATATATTGCATGATAAACACTGTTACACATGCTGTTGACCGTGAGCAAACAGAAAGACAGGCAAGGCTTTGTATACCCTGACAGTGACAGCTGGACCCTTTATTGTCATGTAATTGTTTTCCATGAATGAACGAAATTATCTGTTTTTATTACAATAACAGAGTTTACATTTCATTGCTTGTGAGCAAATTAAATGAAAACAGGTGGTTAGTTATTAATTTTTAATGGCGAGTAGGTGGCAAAGAAGACCGTTTTACGAAATACAGAGAATTCAGGCGAATGACCATATCAAAAATTAAAAGTGAGGATTATACCTTCACATCAAGAATATGCAAATAACACTCAAAACTTTTGCTTGTAAGGTGCACTGATTGGTGCGTTGGAGGTAGACACCTGCCATCCCTGCCATTTATCTGCATAATCACCTACATGAAGTGTCACATCACTAGACATAGATGTTTAAAGCTGATAACCGCTTGTACTAGGCGCAAAAGCAATGGCTTGAATCGCAGTGCATCCATTTTCCCCTTCGCTGGCAGGCTGAGGACAGGGACTGGAATTCCACTGACATAACGTCAACACGCAACGTGTGCTTGTAATGCCCTACCAGATGAGTGAGACAAGGGGAAGAGGGAATTATTAACGGAAATCAAATTACGACTTCAAATCATGGGTGTCTTTGAAGAAATTATGTAGATTAGATTTGTAAAGATTTAATTGCTGCAACTCTTGTCAAATGTCTGATCTGTCGATGCTTGATGTACGGCATCCGCTTTGATATGTCAGAACGGAGTCATTTCATAATTGTGCTTTTATGGTTGATTTAACAATGCAGCAGTTACTTCAAAAACGGCCTACAAGCTAGAATAAAACTTTGAATTAAAAATGACTAAGATTAGGCATTTCTCACACTAGATTTTACACTATCAATGTTTTTATATCTTTTTCCTGTTTTTACCAATAATCTCATTAGGGTCATCCGACCTTCAACTAAAACAACAAAGCTAGCGTATGAAAGGCAGCATGAAATGCCTGGATGTGTTACAAGATATTAAGCAAATTGTGAGGGGAGTGAATTGATGTAGTTATTGACTCGATGAAGATGAATGTGTGTTTACCATCTCGATATCGTATCTGCTTCGAAAGCAGCGCTTACTTTTCTGATAAACTGCCGGTGACTTTGCCGGTTTACATTAATGCTATTTGTTTGCTCAGTATATCTTGCTATCCTGATATGAGAGAATCTATTGGTTTAATACGGCTGAGATTGACCGAGCATATAGGCAGTCCAGTAGCTCATTAGCCATTATCACCTTTCAACGTTATTCCTTATGCCTCAGTGACATGAATATACATCTATACCCTATGAGTATACATTTATACCTTATGAGTATACATACATACCTTATGAATATACATCTATACCCTATGAGTATTCATCCATGTCATATGAGTATACATCTATGCTTTATGAATATACATCTATATCCTATGAGTATACATCTATGCTTTATGAATATACATCTATACCCTATGAGTATACATTTATACCCTGTGAGTATACATCTATACCTTATGAGTATACATCCACATGTATATACAGATTGCATCTATATATACGCTTCTAAGCAGCTATGCGTGTATGAAGGTTGACTATCTTAATGCATGAACTTTTTGCAAACAAACATCGTCCATCTGTTAAGCTGCCTCAAGTTAGAAAGCTTTTCTTAATACAACAAAATGTAGAAGTACATAAGTTGTAGTGAGCTAAACTCTAAACTTATACATAACAATGTCTCTATACAAGCTGTTTGATTTGCTATTTACTTATATTCCATCTGTGTGTTTGATAGAAACCCAGTTCAACCAAGTACCTCTAAGCAATATTAATCGTATTACATGTTATTCTACAGTTATCCTTTGTTAACGCAGTCATTTGTTTTCCTTGCTAGGTGGTGTTTTATAGATCCTTAAAAAGAGACAGATTTGAGCGTATCTAGTGTCAAAAGGTACTGATAAGGGCCTACTTGTCTCATACGTATCAGGCGTGTAGGTATGACTCACATCAGACTGAATATCAGACCAAGTAATGCTATAAATATTTTAGACTTTAAAGTTAAAAAGTTTATTGGTTCAGCTCAAACATGCTTCTCCTTTTTATTTGTAGCCAGATGGTTTTTTTTTGCAATAACCGATGAGGTCATATCCCCTGTTTGACATCAGTTGTGTCCCCCCTTCGGGATCAAATCCGAACGTTATTATCTGAAATCACAAGCTGTAGACACTTAGACCACTGCAGTTCAACTCTTAGTGCGAACCTATTTTATTATGCTTAAGTTCAGATACAAATAGTTAGATTTATTCAAGATGAGTTTAAATCACAACGATTTTTAAAGTTGAAATATTGTCTAATTGAGAGAGACTAAGTTGAACATTAGAGTGGTCATTAGAGTGGTCATTAGACACGCTGTATAAGCTGCAAAGAACATCTGAGCTTCTAATAATCGAGCATTCACATCAGACGAGCGGGTAAAAAAAACACTAAACATTTCTCATGCGCAATGAATTGTTTTTAGTTTAGCTGCAGGTTTGCTGTAAAAAACTATGTGAAATTGACAGCTAATGCTTTTATCGTGAACGATAAAGATGCAAACTCTATATATATGCATGAACATATATACTCATGCTACTGACAGTACTGTTTTGGTTATTAAAGCCAAAGTAGAGCAGCTCAAAGCTGGCAAGGGAGATTACTCTCATTGCCAATGAAAATGGACTTCCTGTCATGAAGCAACTAAGTTGCCTCAGAGAACTTTATGAAAGTCAATAATTATATTTACATTAGAGTGCTCAAATTACAAAAGTGATATATATATATATATAAACTGTTTATAATATATATATACATAAGATATATTATATATGTACATATGTATATAGTATATATGTACATATATATGTATGTATAAGTAAGTAAGTATATATATTTAATGTACATATATATGTATATATATATATATAATATACTATATATACGTATAAGATAGACATATATACATGTATATATTAATTATATATATTAAATACTATTACATTATATTATAATTATGTACTATTATATACTGATATATGTAATATCATACACATACCCTCTATAGGCTACATACTCTATATATATTATCCCACACATATCATCTATAGACTGCATACTATATATACAATATCCTACACATGTCCTCTATAGACTACGTTCTATATATATAATATCCTACGCATAGCCTTTATAATAGACTATATACTATATATAATATCCTACACATATCCTCTATAGACTACATACTACATGTATAATATCTTACACATATCCTTTATAGACTATATACTATATATATATAATATTCCACACATATCCTCTATAGACTACATTCTATATATATAATATCTTACACATTTTCTCTAGACTACATACTACATGTATAATATCCTACACATAACCTCCATAGACTACATACTATATATAATATCATACACATAACCTTCATCGACTACATACTATATATAATATCATACACATAACCTCCATAGACTACATACTATATATAATATCATACACATAACCTTCATAGACTACATACTATATATAATATCATACACATAACCTCCATAGACTACATACTATATATAATATCATACACATAACCTCCATAGACTACATACTATATATAATATCATACACATAACCTCCATAGACTGCATACTATATATAATATCATGCACATAACCTCCATAGACTGCATACTATATATAATATCATACACATAACCTCCATAGACTGCATACTATATATAATATCATACACATAACCTCCATAGACTACATACTATATATAATATCATACACATAACCTCCATAGACTACTTACTATATATAATATCATACACATAACCTCCATAGACTACATACTATATATAATATCATACACATAACCTCCATAGACTGCATACTATATATAATATCATACACATAACCTCCATAGACTACTTACTATATATAATATCATACACATAACCTCCATAGACTACTTACTATATGCTACCGATGAATAGAAAGAGCTCATCTTACCTGAGAAATGATTAATCCTTCCAAGCAGTTGGGTAACACTGTGTCAGGCAGTATGGGTAACACACTGTCAGGCAGTATGGGTAATGCTCAGAGAGGCTAAATGACCTTTCTATAAAATATACACAGAGACTGCCTCCTTAACAGCTTTATTGCTAGCGCCCTCAGTCCAATAGTATCACGGACAGAGGCGGGGGCGGGGCAAAGGCGGGGCTTGCAAAAAGTTTGCATTATTTATCAAATTCATAATACATGAAAAGGCCACACCTTACCGAGGTATTTATAGTGGATATAGGCAAGAATAATAGCAATTGTATTTATGTAAATATTAATAATCTTACTAGTAATGTGAGTAATAATGATAATAAAGGTAATGATGTAAGTACCAATAATAATAATATAAATATTACGAATGTTCGGATTATAGCAAAGACAAAAACAAAAGATACAACAAACTATTGAAGGCACTAATAAAGGACAACAACAAAAAGGAGTACAGCAATGAGATCAAGAGACAAAACAAGAAAGATTAATTTGAAAAGGCTCTGCATGGACAATACCAGAAGCAGATAAGGAATTACAGAAGATCAAATTGTTACAAAGAGACAAAATGTGGATTTATAAAATAAGAAGCCGAGCGACTGATAACTGCAGCACAGGAACAAGCGTTACCTATGAGAAAACCAAGCAGGAACACCAAAATTTAGGATGTGTAATAATAGAGACAAAACTATATTTCACCTGCTGAGTGTGGAAAACTTGTTCAGTTTGAATACAAGAACAGGCATGATAAAGTTGCGCAGCTTGTACATTGGAACTTATCTTTGTGTGTATGAGCTACCACATACATGTACAAAGAACTGGTATGACTATGTAGTATAAAAACTTGTAGAGAACAAAGCAAAAGTAACATGGGATTTCACCTTAGAAACAGATCATATTATGGAGGCAAAGAGACAGAGACATATTGGTACTAGATGAACAACTCGATCGTGTGAGGTGAGAGTGGTAGATATTGTCTGGTGATGGGAGAGAGTGGTAGATATTGTCTGGTGATGGGAGAGAGTGGTAGATATTGTCTGGTGATGGGAGAGAGTGGTAGATATTGTCTGGTGATGGGAGATAGTGGTAGATATTGTCTGGCGATGGGAGAGAGTGGTAGATATTGTCTGGCAATGGGAGAGAGTGGTAGATATTGTCTGGCGATGGGAGAGAGTGGTAGATACTGTCTGGTGATGAGAGAGTGGTAGATATTGTTTGGTGATGAGAGAGTGGTAGATATTGTCTGGTGATGAGAGAGTGGTAGATATTGTCTGGTGATGGGAGAGTGGTAGATATTGTCTGGTGATGGGAGAGTGGTAGATATTGTCTGGTGATGGGAGAGTGGTAGATATTGTCTGGTGATGGGAGAGTGGTAGATATTGTCTGGTGATGGGAGAGTGGTAGATATTGTCTGGTGATGGGAGACTGAAAGAAAAAAGAAAAAGATAAAAAAGATAAATAGCTAATGTAGGAACTGGCTAGAGAAATAGAAAAACTGTAGAAGATGTCAGTGAGTGTGCTACCTGTTATGGTTGGAGCATTCAGGGCTGTGGCAAATTTAAATGAGAAGTTAGGTAAAATCGACATGAGAATGAAGGAGATAGACAGAAAGCAGTTTTATGCTGTTGGAATCTGTGAGGCTACTACGGGAAGTACTGAATATCTGATAAAAGGGAACCTTACTGGATACCAGTATACTACCCGACAAAGAGCTGAGAAAAATCGATTAGCAACAATAATGAAAATAATAATAATCTGGAAGAGGAGCTAATCACACTGAATTTTGAGAAGAAGGAAATCCCAAAAGTGCAATTAACAATGATAACAATAGTAATATAGGTAATAATAATAAGAGAAGTAATATAAGGAATAATATACATAATAAAGATAACAGTAGTAATATTATTAATAGTAACAATAATAGCAGTAATATAAGTAATTAGGATAGTAATAGTAATAACAGCCATATAGGTAGAAATAAAAATAAGAATAGTAATATAATAGTAATAATAATAATTAAAAATAATAGTATAGGCAATAATAAACATTATTGTAAAACCAAATTCAGTTATCATCAGAAACAACTCATTGCATCTTCTCATTGTTTGGTAAATATTCAGTTTTCCCAAAATGCTAACGTGTTGAACGTGTTTGCCTGCTCTCAAAGAGTATTTAACTCCATAATAAAGAGCAATAAGGGCTTGTATTTATTTACTAGTGATTCATAGGATATTCATAAACTGCTTTACGTAGGTCTTGTTTAGAAATGTTAAGTAATTCTTTGAATGCTTATTATCAAAAGCATTAGGAATTGTTTTCTCCTATTCTAAACTGTTTGAAAAAAGCAGAAAACTCTTTGAAAACCACAGTTAGGTGTTATCAAGTTTTGCCAGATCATTGTAAAGGCTCACACAAGCTCAAAGTTATAAAACTTGGAATTTTAGTATTCTTCCAAAACTTACATTTGTAGTATTTTAAAGAGGACCTGCTGTCTGAATCTGCTGACTGACTCAGAAAGAAATTTTTGATTCAGATATAAAGGGAAGGCCTTTAATGACAATAGCTGTTTTGGCAAAAGTTGATTTCAAGGA
Organism: Watersipora subatra; assembly: GCF_963576615.1. NCBI lineage: Eukaryota > Metazoa > Bryozoa > Gymnolaemata > Cheilostomatida > Watersiporidae > Watersipora > Watersipora subatra. The sequence goes on from NC_088715.1 coordinate 40,258,065, forward strand.
TGGTCTGGTGGTATAATAACTACACAGTGATGCTGAAGGTCTGGTAGTATAAAGACTATACAGTGATGCTGAAGGTCTGGTAGTATAAAGACTATACAATGATGCTGAAGGTCTGGTAGTATAAAGACTACACAGTGAAGCTGAAGGTCTGGTAGTATAAAGACTATACAGTGATGCTGAAGGTCTGGTAGTATAAAGACTACACAGTGAAGCTGAAGGTCTGGTAGTATAAAGACTATACAGTGATGCTGAAGGTCTGGTAGTAAAAAGACTATACAGTGATGCTGAAGGTCTGGTAGTATAAAGACTATACAGTGATGCTGAAGGTCTGGTAGTATAAAGCCTACACGGTGAAGCTGAAGGTCTGGTAGTATAAAGACTATACAGTGATGCTGAAGGTCTGGTAGTATAAAGACTATACAGTGATGCTGAAGGTCTGGTAGTATAAAGCCTACACAGTGAAGCTGAAGGTCTGGTAGTATAAAGACTATACAGTGATGCTGATGGTCTGGTAGTATAAAGACTGCTCTGTATTTTTGAGACTTTCCGCCCATTAGTATTACAAAGTACACTGATTGTCAAGACCGTCCACTTGTTAGTAAGCGTTGGTAAAATGACCTGGTATGTTTGATTTTGCCCAGGTTTTTTTCTGGTTGAAGTTATTTAGCTGTATTTTATGAGTGTATCTACATGTGTTTGTTGTCGAACTTTCACTGTTGGTGACACAGCTTGTAATTTTGTTGTGTCTCTGTTTTACCTTGAACCTATTAGCGCTAGTGGTAGCTACCTCATTTGATATATGGGTGCTGATTTTAAATTGAGACAAGTGAGCGTGGTGAATCAGAGTGTTTGTATAAGATAGATATTGTAAATTTTAAAAATCATAAACAAAAAATAAGGATTTGTATGTATAAGTTTCTTGATAATAAATGATCAATAAATACACGAAAATTTGATGTTGGATTAAATAAAACTGACAAAGTATATTATATGCAGTTAATCCTATGTATTGTCTGCAGGATTAACTGCTGGTTGATTTGCAAAAATTGAAAGAAGTCTAATCATCTTAACAGGTTTCGTCTGCAGGACAAGTCACTGTAACAGAAACAAACAATATTACATAGTTATAACTAGCTATGAGGAAACAAGAAAGAACGCAAAGGCAATATTGAATTTGATGATAATAGCTTGAGAGATGCCTTGATCAGACCAGAATTACCACCCAGATAGTTGACATACTATTCTGATAATTGGTTGTAGAAGTCTGCACTAGCATGTTATACTAAAACGATAAACAGCAGCAGAAATTTATACTATCATGTTGTGCTAAACTGAAAACTAGTAGCAGAAGTCTATACTAGCATGTTATACTGTACAGATAATTTGTAGTAGAAGTCTATACTAGCATGTTATACTGTACAGATAACTAGTAGTAGAAGTCTATACTAGCATGTTATACTGTACAGATAACTAGTAGCAGAAGTCTATACTAGCATGTTATACTGTACAGATAACTAGTAGTAGAAGTCTATACTAGCGTGTTATACTGTACAGATAACTAGTAGCAGAAGTCTATACTAGCATGTTATACTGTACAGATAAATAGTAGCAGAAGTTTATACTATCATGTTATACTGTGCAGATAACTAGTAGTAGAAGTCTATACTAGCATGTTATACTGTACAGATAACTAGTAGTAGAAATCTGTACAAGCATGTTATACTGTACAGATAACTAGTAGTAGAAGTCTATACAAGCATGTTATACTGTGCAGATAACTAGTAGTAGAAGTTTATACTAGCATTTTATACTGTACAGATAACAAACATCACTGCCTTAGATAAACCTGAGCATCCCTTCAAACAGTTTACTTTTGAATTGACTGACAGTGACAACATACAACATGAGTTGATTGACAGTGACAACATACAACATGAATTGATTGACAGTGACAACATACAACATGAATTGATTGACAGTGCCAACATACAACATGAATTGATTGACAGTGACAACATACAACATGAAATGATTGACAGTGACAACATACAACATGAATTGATTGACAGTGACAACATACAACATGAATTGATTGACAGTGACAACATACAACATGAATTGATTGACAGTGACAACATACAACATGAATTGATTGACAGTGACAACATACAACATGAATTGATTGACAGTGACAACATACAACTAAAGCTAGTCAGGGACAGTGACAACATGCAACATGAATTGATTGACAGTGACAACATACAACATGAATTGATTGACAGTGACAACATACAACATGAATTGATTGACAGTGACAACATACAACATGAATTGATTGACAGTGACAACATACAACATGAATTGATTGACAGTGACAACATACAACTAAAGCTAGTCAGGGACAGTGACAACATACAACTAAAGCTAGTCAGGGACAGTGCAATATCATCAAGTATGAACGTGGCTAAAGTATTATCGATCTTTAAAAACGAATGTTTCAAAACTTCAACCCTAAATGCTCGTAAAATATTCGTTGGAATATTTCTTGACTTTTCAAAAGCATTTGACACTATTAACCATGATATATTATTGCACAGACTCAAAGACATGAATGTTTCCAATACCTCTATCAGGTGGATTAAACATTACCTAACTGACAGCTGCTAACAAGTTTTTTCAACTAACATGCTGTCATCTCTTTTTAAAATAACTTGCAGGGTTCCCCAAGGCTCCATCTTATGCGCTACTGCATTTCTATTATACATTAATCACTTATTTCATTACACAAAATCATTTAACACCATTCTGCTCGCTTATGACACAAACTTGTTCTTTGTTCCATAATAAATAATGGATTAAGCATTGTCAAAACTTGGTGCTGATGACACAAACTTGTTCTTTGAAACTGAATATCCTGATAAAGACATTTCTATAATAAATAACGGGTCAAGCATTGTTAATTAATTGTCTTATAAACAGTAAACTGGTTTCCTGTTTAGTAGTTTGGAAAAACATGCCAAAGATTTATCTTAGCAAAACTTTTGTTATACAAAATAAATTAAAGAATTATTTACAGAAAACCTGCTCCTTATCATGCAACCTCGTTCTTCAAAAAAAGTAAAGTTTTCAATATACAGCAGCTTTTCCAACAGCGTCTGTGTCCTTTGACTTGTACAGCGTATTACTTTCACCTTGAATCTCAACCTGCACTATACTACCTTACTCGACAGTCTAAACTCTTTTTACCTATGCCTGCCACCATGTCAACTTGCGGCCAGAGACAGATCTCATACTAGATGTCTGAGGCCTGGGCCAGCCTTCCTGTTTATCTTTGAGAAATAAGATGTAATGCTAAATGTTTCCATTGGCACTGGAACCATATCTGCTGGATAATCAGGGATAGCCTATCATAGGGCTTGCTGGTTGCTTTCTGGCTTTTAGGCCCAGTGCCTTGATGAGCCATGCTACTGTACATTAGGGTCTGCACCAGTGCCTTGATGAGCCATGCTATTGTACATTAGGGTCTGCACCAGTGCCTTGATGAGCCATGCTATTGTACATTAAGGTCTGCACCAGTGCCTTGATGAGCTATGTTATTGTACATTAGGGTCTGCACCAGTGCCTTGATGAGCCATGCTATTGTACATTAAGGTCTGCACCAGTGCCTTGATGAGCCATGCTATTGTACATTAGGGTCTGCACCAGCGCCTTGATGAGCTATGCTACTGTACATCGGGGTCTGCACCAGTGCCTTGGTGAGCTATGCTATTGTACATTAGGGTCTGCACCAGTGCCTTGATGGACCATGCTACTGTACATTAGGGTCTGTATCTCTACTTTCATGGCTAATAATTGATAGAATATTTACATATGTTTTTTTTCATTATGAAATAATGCGCGATATTTTTAATTGTCGGGCAACTTTATCGCAGACTGTTGAACATCGCTGTCACAACTTTGTCACAGAGCGCTGAACATCGCTGTCACAAAAGAATATAGAAAATTAGACCAAATAGTATAAAGATATCACTGAATAGTGTTCATGGTTGTTGCCTAGCAAATCTGAATTGAAGCAGAACAAGTAAGCAATGTATCTATGGAAATTTATCAACAGGCTAAAAGAATTATGGAAGTTGCCTTGCAGCTATCAACCAGAAAAATGCAAAGACTTAATGATTCTATGTAAACTGAAGGCCATACCACATTGGTTTCCAACTTTGGTAGAAGTTGGTGGGCAGCTTAGAGAAAGGATGGGAGTAGCTGGTAGACCATTAACATCCAGCAGCGGTTCAAGAATTGTAAAACTACAACAAAGTGTTAAAGAAAAGTGCAACTCTGTTTCTGGTTTAGGGAAAGCTTTGAAAAAAAGATCACTGTCTTGGGGCTAGAGAAGGTCAAGGATAAATAAGGCTAAACCTACTTACGGTGGAATGAATAACGCCATGAAAGGCTGGCTCTTAAACTTTTCCTGATGAGCCTTAATCTTTTTTCTGAATTCGGTGATGAGCACGTCAAGATCTCCCGCTTTTGTGTAGTCTTCATCCGTGATAAGCGTCAAAGTGAATGTGTTGTTTTGACAGTCAACTTTAGGGCCATTCAGAAGAGCGCACGTCTATGATGTAACAAGCTAATGTTATTATAAGTTGACAATATTTTACATTTTGTTTGCTTTTACTTTTTGTTGTAAGTTTAAGACTTTCTATGAAGGCATATCTATTGTCAGCGATCTCTTTAACTAATGCATTTAGCCTTGATGCTCCATTACGTCAGCAATGAATGAGAGCACTTTGATGATGACTGGCTTTAATAGAGCCTCTCAAGAAGTAGTGTTCATGTCACACATCATACTCACCTGGCATTTTACAAGCTCATTCAACTGCATGACTTATAGTTTTAACACGTGTCTGTTACCTTTGCAATTTTAAGCAAGAACAGCTCCAGCCACTTACCTTGCCAGTAAAACAGAATACTGCAGTGTTCGATTCAAATGTACTCCGTGCAATAGTTTTGATTTGTTGAAGTGCAGCGTCAATGTTTTTAGGACAGTCACCTATGTAGGTAGAAATGTACTCAACGGTGGCTGATGTCGGCTCTGCCACAGCTACAATGTAACACACATTTCTCCATGAGTTGAACCTAAGCAAAGAGGATACATTATTGGCCAGAAGCAAGGTGAGGCAGCGTGCTACACAAATTTAAACTTGGACACTTTTACATTCTGGTAAAAGTAGAGAGAACTAAAGACAGGAGAGCAACCTACGATAACATTTGGGAAGAGAATCCGAAGGGCTCCAAGTACCATCATCTCGACAGTGATACTTTCTTGCAACAGGTTGAGCGTAGAAAGCATAGCTTTTGTTACAACCGGGCTCACAAATATACAACCGGGCTCACTCCAGCATGCCAGTTATTGCAGCCGTGGTATCCATGGGTTGGAGGAATTAATGCAGGACAGTCAGTAACTAAACAGAAGAATGTCTCGTAGTTAAACCCCCCGATTTGCTTGTTAAGAGAAAGCACTACTTGGTTGCTAGCAAGCAAGCAACGCCAAAATACTGAAATCGTTCAATAACAACAATGCACTGTAAATAAGTGAAAGAAGGTGAGCAAAAATATTTGTAACAGTTCATAATGAAAAAAAATTTTTAAATGTTTCGGTGAAAATGTCACTTATATATGATCTCAATTTTTGTCGCTAACGTGCTCAAGATCGAGTATTGTAAAGCCTTAAAAGTTGCATTTTAGTGTAAAATTGCAGTACAAAAGTTTGTAGGAGCCAGATTGAGGTTCAACACATACCTGAATTGCAAAGTGTAGAATAGGTGGTCGTTGCGTAAATCTGAATTGTAAGATGTAAATTAGGTGAGGGAAACTAGTCTGACAACTGAGTAGTTGTCAGACTTACTAAAAAACCACACATCCTACAATTTACAACTCAGACTTACTAAACAAACCATTTATTCCACACTTTACGTGTTGACTAACTACAGTCAACACGATGCTGTTGTACCTTATCATGTTTTTGTTGGCTGTATATTATGGTACACACTAGAATGCCATATTTAATGTTCTCCAATTGAACATACTGTATGGTGTTATGCAAAGGTATATGTATTTTGTAATTTATTCTTCAATAGTATAGAATGTGTAAACATGTGTATGAATATGCAATGATAAATACAAGTTACATAATATATATGATATTTTAAATATAATAATAATTACAACATTGTTATGTTAGTTGTAGGAACAAATTTTTCCAATAATAAACATGGTGTGTTTTAAGAACTTGGTAAGTGTTAGTTAAGTAGTGGTCATTCCTTGGACTGTACATAGTAAGTCATTCCTTCATTTTTAACTTGTCAACTTTAACTAGTCACCATGCCAGCTAACGCTAAACATCATACGAGTTGTAGCTAGTTGCCATAGAAGCCATATAAGGTCGAGGCTTACCAGTGATGTTCACGTAGAATGAACAGGATACATGATTGCCACTTTCATCTTTGGCGATATAGTTAACAGTTGTCAAACCTGAGTTAACAAACTCTGGTGGTTCATCGCTAGTCAAAGAAACTTTTCCAGAGTTATCTGAGGCTGTTACCTGCGTGGTGTTGGCAAACGTAAAACCATGAAAAATTTACACTGGGTGAAAGCTATAGACTTGAAATTGGCCGATTTCGCAACTGGTTGTATAATATACCAACAGAACAAAATTGACCAGACTTTTAATAAACAGTATAAAGACTGTAACAGACGTACGTAAGAACAAGTCATGTGATAGACGTACATAAGAACAAGTCATGTGATAGACTTACATAAGAACAAGTCATGTGATAGACATACATAAGAACAGGTTTTGTGATAGACCTACATAAGAACAAGTCATGTGATAGACTTACATAAGAACAAGTCATGTGATAGACGTACATAAGAACAAGTTGTTGTATGGTAGTTGTTGTATTGTATTATCACAATAAGTCTTGTATCACAGAAAACACAGCTAACAGGTAAAAAGCACATAAAGGAACTGACTTAGTTAGTGAGCCCATAGCTATGGGTCATTAGACAATTATGAGATTATAGCACAGCTAAAAGAAAGCATGACTGCACAGCTAATATGTAACACATCTCCCTCACTATTCTGAGTTTATGGTTAGTCTTGACCTTGCTAGAACTTAGAACTGTCAAAGTAATCAGGTCGTCTTCTATTACGAGTAGGATATCTGGGACTTTGTACTAGCCGCTCATCAGGTACAGATTGGGCAGGTTGGATGTTAAGATCATTTGAAGCTGTGACGATATTGTCATTGGTCGATGTATCATTAACTTGAAGTCTAGCTTGTAGTTGATTGGCATGTCGTCTCCATACACCACGGTCTGTTCGCACAGCATACAGTATGCTACCCAGCTTGTTAATTATCGTTCCAGGTATCCATTTGGGTCCAGAGCTATAGTTCCTTGCATAAACCGAAGAGTCTACTTCATACCGTAATGATTGAGAAGATGCTTGACCTGGTGAAAGAGTTTTCTTGTTCTGAATTGGTTTTAGCAAGGTCAGAGTATTTCTCGGCTGTCGTCCATGTAGAACTTCAGCAGGTGATTTCCAGTTTAAAGAGGGATGAGGCAAACATCTGTATGTGGTTAAAAACAGTTGTAGGGCAGTCTTCACTTTTTCCCCTCCTGCACAATTCTTCTCTACAGATCGCTTAAGAGTCTGGACAAATCTCTCCGCTTCTCCATTCGATGCAGGATGGAATGCGGGTGATGTTATATGTTTAATGCCATGCATGATGCAAAACTGGTCAAATTCTTTTGACACAAATTGTGGGCCGTTATCCGTAACAATAGTCTGAGGAAGACCTTCATGTACAAAGATCTGTCGTAGCACGTCAATTGTGTCCTTAGAAGTAGTTTTTCCTACATCTAGCATAGCAACGTACGGATATCGGGAATCTGCATCCATACAAACCAACCACATCTGGCCTTTGAAAGGTCCTGCATAATCCAAATGAATTCGTTCCCATGGTAGTTGAGTGGACGGCCAACTTTGGTAAGTCTTGGCTGGGTCATTAGCACAGATTCGGCAAGGTTCACAAGCTTTGATTAGCTGTTCTATGTCTGCACTGATGCTAGGCCACCATGCGTATCGACGAGCAAGCTGTTTTACTCTTTCTACACCCCAATGTGATGTATGCAGCAAGTCTAACACTTTACTCCTCAGAGCCTGTGGAATGACAACTCTGGTAGTGTCATCACGTTGCAAAAGCACAGCCTCCCCATGAACAAAAAGAGACTCCCTCATATTCCAATATGGCCGCAAATGTTCATAGCTAGCTGTAAGCTTATTGGGCCAAAGGCCATTTAGTATCCACTCTTTCCCTATCTGTAGTGACGTGTCTTTCATGGTTTCTTGTTTAACAGCCTCATCGTCAAGGGGACCATGATCAAGCTCTTCTTGTATAGTGTGTGAGACCTCAATGCTCTCCTTCTCTTTATCATGGTCAAACTTCGGGTCTGCCCCTATAGGTAACCTGGACAAGCCATCTGCATTGCCGTGCTGTGCTGTAGGTTTGTACCTGATGTCATACTGATAAGCCATCAGTGTGAGGGCCCATCTCTGCAGTCGCTGAGCTGTTAAAACGGGGATATTCTTTTCTGGTAAAAACATGGCAACCAGGGGTTTATGATCAGTAATGAGTGTAAAACGTCTCCTGTATAGATACTGTCTAAACTTAGTCACTCCATAGATGATAGAAAGCGCTTCTTTCTCTATCTGTGAGTAATTCTTTTGGTGCACGCTCAATGTCTTTGATGCATGTGCTAGTGGTCTTTCAGCTCCATTTTCCTCTTGTAGGAGTACTGCCCCCAATTCCATAGTTAGATGCGTCTGTTGCTAGAACCAGCGGTTTACTCTGGTCAAAATGGGTAAGTTTGGTAGCCTTGATGACACTTTCTTTAAGAACATGCAAGGCCTTGTCACACTCGTCAGTCCATTCAAACTCGACATTTTCACGAAGAAATTTGTAGAGGGGGGCTGCTTTGCTAGACAGGTCAGCCATGTGTGAGCCATAGTTGTTGATCTTGCCCAAAAACGCCTGTAGCTGTTGTAAGTTCTGTGGTCGTGGAAGCTGTTCAATAGCCTCTATTGCAGAGGTCGAGGGAGTCTTGCCGTTCTTGTCTATTATGTGACCTGGGTATTCAACAGCGTTCTTAAAGAACTCGCATTTTCTCTCTGTATGCGGAGCCCATACTCCTGTAGTCTAGCTAACAGTTTGTCAAGATTAGACCAGTGCTCACTCTCACTGCTACCAGTTACAATCAGATCATCCAAGTATGCTGCAACACCAGGAAAGTCAGCAATCATTGAGTCCATGCATCGTTGAAACTGTGCAGGGCTTGATGCCAATCCAAAACACATCCTGTTGTAGCGAAACAAACCACATTGAGTGTTGATGACACACAACTTCTTTGCATTATCATCTAACTCTAGTTGCAAGTAGGCATCTGCCAAGCCTATCTTGGAAAAGTGTACCCCGCCTCTCAACTTCTCTAGCAACTCTTCAAGGCTTGGTAATGGGTGTTGATCAATTGATATTTGTTGGTTCAACATCTTGAAATCACCACATATACGCACTCTTCCATTTGGTTTGGAAACTGCTACTATTGGAGCAGCATAATCACTAAAGTCCACATGTTCCAAAACACCAGCTTTAACTAATCGCTCTAGCTCTTCTTTTACAGCTTGGCATCTAGAGAATGGCACTACACGAGGTTTAGAAAAGCTTGGTGTGCTTCCTGGTTTCAAGCGTACTGGTACTTTTACCTTTTAACATCGGCCAAGACCTGTCTTAAAGACATCAGAGTACTTAGAGGAGAGTGCAGCGATTTTGTCCTTAAACCCAACAGGGTTACTTCCTGTGACAGTACAGGTAACATCACAACTACCCTGTGTCAATACAGCTAGCCCCTGCTGCGAGAGACCGAATTTGTCACTCCAATCTAGACCAAAAAGGTTTGAACCTTGTGTTGTGTTTACAACAAGAAGTTTGAGATTTTGTTTTTCCACATCTCCTACCTTCACACTAACTGAACATTGTCCTTTAATCTGTAACTCACTTTGCCCATACGCTTTAAGATGGGTACTGACAGGTAAGAGGGGGGGGGGGTGATCCAAGACTTTGGTAGACTTGCAAATCAACTATAGAGCAAGTAGCCCCTGTGTCCCATTGAAACATTGCATCATGACCATTGACAACAGTTTTGATCCAAACCTTTCTATTGACTCGTTGGAAAAGATTATCTGAAACTGCATGTACTGAATGATAAGGTTCACTTGCATCAGTGGGCACACTTAACACAGAGTTTCCAACTGTCCTAGCAGACTGTTCTGTCTGACTTTGTGCTGCTGTCTTAGCTATACAGACAGCCTCAATGTGACCTTTGACCTCACATTTCCTGCAGACAACTGCTCTGCAGGGACAATTTTTTCTGTCATGTTTAATGTAACAGCTAGGGCAAGACTTCAACATACCTGTGTTCTGTGCATTAGCTTGTTGCTTTCCAATGGTTTGTTGACCTCGGCGTGATCTTTGCTTGTACTGACCTGACATTTTATTTACTGTGTCTTCAATAGCTGGAGAAGTTGTCTCCCCCTTTAGAATTTTATCGGTCTCTGTTGTCTTGATGAATGCTGCAGCCTTCTTAAGAACATCATTAAGAGAGGGATCAGCATCAAGTAGACACTGGCGATGTACATCAGCATGTGGCGTCTCTTTAATGATTATGTCACAAATTTGTTCATCAACATAACTAGTGCCACAGCCTGTGCTTTTGCACGTGAAAGCACAGTGCCGTGCGAGTCCAAGAAGTTCTGCAGCCCACTCAACATAGGACAGACCAGTCTTCATCTTACATTGAGAAAATTCAAATCTTGCTGCCTGAACATGTATGGTATCTGCAAAGTGTTCATTAAGTTTCTCCGACAACTCAGTAAATAACTTGCTTGTAATATCCTCTGCGCCAAATAAGTTTGACAACAAGTCGTATGTCTCAGCTCCTACCCAAGATAGTAAGCATGCTCGTTTCTGACTGTCATCTACCACCCGATACACATTAAAGTGCTGATTGAAACGTTGAAGGTACTGGTTCCATTTTTCTTTACCCCTGTCGTATGCTTCAAACTTGGGTATGGCGACAGCTACTGGTACTGATGCAGCACTATCACTCTTGGTAGCTTCAAACAAGGAGATAAACTGCTTCTGTAGATCAGCGTTTTGCTGCTGGAACTGTTGTTGCTGTTTCTGCATAGCATCAATTAAAGCTTTTATGTTAGGATCCATAGCAAGACAATAGAAAAATGCTGGCTGTGAGTCCACAATGTTCGTTCCTGACACCAGTTGTTGTATTGTAGTTGTTGTATTGTATTATCACAATAAGTCTTGTATCACAGAAAACACAGCTAACAGGTAAGAAGCACATAAAGGAACTGACTTAGTTAGCAACCCCATAGTTATGGGTCATTAGACAATTATGAGATTATAGCACAGCTAAAAGAAAGCATGACTGCACAGCTAATATGTAACACAAGTCATGTGATAGACTTACATAAGAACAATTCTTGTGATAGACTTACATCAGAACAGGTTTTGTGATAGACCTTCATAAGAACAAGTCATGTGATAGACGTACATAAAAACAAGTCATGTGATAAACTTACATAAGAACAAGTCATGTGATAGACTTACATGAGAACAAGTCATGTGATAGACGTACATAAGAACAAGTCTTGTGATAGACATACATAAGAGCAAGTCATGTGATAGACTTACATAAGAACAAGTCATGTGATAGACGTACATAAGAACAAGTCATATGATAGACGTACATAAGAACAAGTCATGTGATAGACTTACATAAGAGCAAGTCATGTGATAGACTTACATAAGAACAAGTCATGTGATTGACTTACATAAGAACAAGTCATGTGATAGACTTACATAAGAACAAGTCATGTGATAGACGTACATAAGAACAAGTCATGTGATAGACTTACATAAGAACAAGTCATGTGATAGACGTACATAAGAACAAGTCATGTGATAGACTTACATAAGAACAAGTCATGTGATAGACGTACATAAGAACAAGTCATATGATAGACGTACATAAGAACAAGTCATGTGATAGACTTACATAAGAGCAAGTCATGTGATAGACTTACATAAGAACAAGTCATGTGATTGACTTACATAAGAACAAGTCATGTGATAGACTTACATAAGAACAAGTCATGTGATAGACGTACATAAGAACAAGTCATGTGATAGACTTACATAAGAACAAGTCATGTGATAGACGTACATAAGAACAAGTCATGTGATAGACTTACATAAGAACAAGTCATGTGATAGACGTACATAAGAACAAGTCATATGATAGACGTACATAAGAACAAGTCATGTGATAGACTTACATAAGAGCAAGTCATGTGATAGACTTACATAAGAACAAGTCATGTGATTGACTTACATAAGAACAAGTCATGTGATAGACTTACATAAGAGCAAGTCATGTGATAGACTTACATAAGAACAAGTCATGTGATTGACTTACATAAGAACAAGTCATGTGATAGACTTACATAAGAACAAGTCATGTGATAGACGTACATAAGAACAAGTCATGTGATAGACTTACATAAGAACAAGTCATGTGATAGACGTACATAAGAACAAGTCATGTGATAGACTTACATAGGAACAAGTCATGTGATAGACTTACATGAGAACAAGTCATGTGATAGACGTACATAAGAATAAGTCTTGTGATAGACCTTCATAAGAACAAGTCATGTGATAGACGTACATAAGAACAAGTCATGTGATAGACTCACATAAGAACAAGTCATGTGATAGACTTACATAAGAACAAGTCATGTGATAGACGTACATAAGAACAAGTCTTGTGATAGACATACATAAGAACAGATTTTGTGATAGACCTACATAAGAACAAGTCATGTGATAGACGTACATAAGAACAAGTCATGTGATAGACGTACATAAGAACAAGTCATGTGATAGACTTACATAAGAGCAAGTCATGTGATAGACTTACATAAGAACAAGTCATGTGATAGACTTACATAAGAACAAGTCATGTGATAGACTTACATTAGAACAAGTCATGTGATAGACTTACATAAGAACAAGTCATGTGATAGACTTACATAAGAACAAGTCATGTGATAGACCTAGCTAACTAGTTAGCTAACTAGGGCTAGCTAGCCCCATTAACATAACAACATAATTACTATATATCTAGAAATAGCAGGAAGTACTCATGGAATGCCATAGTGGGTAGCCAATAGAGATATTTCCCAAAAATCTTTACAGCGTTAGAGAATTCTGCCTATGTACCTTGGCAAATTCTAGTATGTCATATTTTCCTGGTCCCCTTGTAAATATCTTTCCATTAGGACAATTTTCTATATTTGGAGGGGTGATGTCTGCAAGTGGAATTAACAACAGGTCAGACCAGACAGGCATCTGATTGGATGCAGCATTAAACCTAGATATAAAGATATAGAGATATAGATATAAAGATATAGAGATAAAGATATAGAGATAAAGATATAAAGCAGGCATTTGGTTGGAGGCTGTGTTACAGCAAGAGATGTAAGGCAGGCGTCTGATTAGTTGCAGCGCCACAGCTAGGGGTATAAGTTATGATTCGATTGGATGCAATGTTACACCTAGAAAAAATAAGGTAGACATTTTATTTGATGCATCCTTACAGCCAGAGATATAATGCAAGATTTGATTGGATGCAGTGTTAAAGCTAGAGATATAATGCAGGATCTGATTGGATGCAGTGTTAAAGCTAGAGATCAAAAGGAGACAACCTTTACTGTCAGTAACTGACTTATCAGTTATGTTTCTGGAATGAAGTTCCTCAAAACTACTAAAGATTGCCACAATTTTTTACGATGTGACATGCTTTACTTTATTAAAATTAAACTAAAATTACTTGTTTCTAATATTTAGTCTATCGGTATATTAATCCAATAAAATCCATAATTTTAGTGAGCTGTCATCCTAATTTTTACAAACCTTATTTGTAATGGGTTTAAACAACAAGTATGTTTAGTTTGAGTCCAACTAGTTTTAAAACTTGCTTTATTTGTAAAATTTGTCCGCCATTATTTTTGTAGTTACTTTTGCTATAATTTTTATTCTTGTCTTCAGCGAAAGATTAAACTTTTGTATTTCATAATTCGCACTTTTTTTTTTACATCTGTAAGAATTTTAGGAGGCTTGGTCTGGTGATGCTGGTGACTGTGGAGTCAGTCTTTCCAGCTCTTATCACGGCACTTTGCTACAACACTCTCCTTCCCAGTAGAGATGTTGGAAGCTGTCCACTCAGAGCTGAGAGGCAAAAGCAGTTGTGACCAGAGCCACTTCTGTATCGGCGAATACCTTGTCTGCTTATAGGAGGCGCTGGGCCCGTATGAGTTAGTTTGCACAAACGGCCATTCTCTGCTAAAGGCGGCTATCCTCCAAGAGTTGTCTAGCTCTTTCCTTTTGGTGAATGTATAAGCTCTTGGCGGTCAGTACTCCAAGGAGGCGGGTCAGTCTCTCTGTCCAATTCTCTGACTCAGGCAGAAAGTGGACACAGTGTCTTCTTGTGACATCGCTGCGCTAGCCAGCGACGGCCTCTTCCTGGGAGAGGAGTTGGTAGCTCAAGGCTCAGTCGACTCGGTGGGTTCAGTTGAGGCACTAGTCAGACTAGGTCGGAGGCCTAGTCAAGGCGCTTTTGTATCTCTAAGGGCGTCTAGACTAGTGGGCTCTTGGGCATCAACTTAAAGGTCCTCAAGAAGACAGACTATACAGGCGAGTCTGGCCTGTATAGTATATGCGAGCCAGACTATCCCGAGCCGTATATACTACTAGTTGAATGCTTGGCGATGCTCGAGTAATGAGTCTTGAGGTGTGTCTTAACTCAAGCTGCTGCATAGAAAACCTATTTTTATTTAACATATAACAGCAGTTACCATTCTAACTTTCTAACTTTCAAACTTCATATCATGAGAAAAGTGTTTTGTGCAGTTTAAATAAGTTAAGAGAAAAAATATAACAGCTGTAAAAGTTTTCAAACTTTATTAAACAGCTGTAACTTACAAACTTCATATAATGAGGAATATGTAATAGTAAACTGTAAAAGTTTTTAAATGTAAGTTTGAAATAATTAGTTAAATTAAATAGAAATTAGTTAATCTTAAACACCTTCTTATAGATAGAAAATCGTATTACAACCCTGCGGATGAAATCTTCATAAATTTGAGTCCAGCAGAATGCGAAGTTTTAATATCGAAGATTTTAAGAGCTATAGCCGGACAGACCGACAGACATCTAAACAGACGGACAAACTTTGAAAAATACATATACAGATACAGGCCAGTATAGTCTGGTTGATAGTTGCTAGAGTGTCAACCAGGTGTGTCTTTACTCAAGCCTCTCTGTCTGCCGGTAACAGATCTGCCTGAGGAGACAGCCTGGTTAGAGCACTCTTCCGAGCTGCCAGGGAGCTCGGCTGTGTCATCCGGGAAGCCGGGCCCATGCTCTGACACAGTACCCGGTCTCCTCTTCTGAGCTCAGCAAGCTCGCCAACCAATTTTCCTCTCCTGTCCTCATAGACTCTAACAGGTTCAACATCTCTGCTAAAGAGTTGAGAGTCTCACTTGAGTTTGCCATAACTATGTTGACAAGAGTAGTCTGAATACACTGAACAGTGGTATCCATAGTGGTGGTATCATGATTTCGCTGTGCCTTTGTGAGAGAACTGGTTCACTGGATGGTGCAGAAACAAAAGACTTTGTTTCATTAATATCCCAGCTTTCCTACTCACCTTGGCTACTGTATCACTACATCTGTGGCTATTCTGATTGGCTGTTACTATTGTTAACCACTCCCGCTTTCCATACCAGTTCTGTGGCTGAGTGATCCGAGCTGGCTAGGAGTTATGCCAGGGCCTTTTTTCTTTCCGGCTAAAAAGTCAGATCGGCAAGGGACGCATGGGCCAGGCTGGCTTTCTCGGAATTTCGTATTCTTGCTGCTCCTGTCTTCTTTGGCTTTCCTGCAGTCAGCCTTTCAGCTCCTGGCTGAACGTCGAGGAGGTTCCTAAATCAATTCTAACTCAGATTGTTCTTCCTGCCACCTGGCTCTTGCACCTTTCATATTAGGTTCTCTGGGGTTCTATTGTGGCTGGTGCTTGTTCGAGCTCCTCCGGGCAGGCATAGAAGGGCTTTAGTCGGTTCTCGCTCTGCACCGAGGACTGGCTCAGTCGACCTATCAGGCAAGTGTGGTTTGGCCAGAACTTTACAGCTTTGAAAGGTTCCACAAACTTAGCCTGCAGGCTAGGGTTGTCTCCTCCTCTTTTTTAGGAGCCAGACTCAGTCTCCCGGTGCATACAGCGGAGTTTCTTCTTGAACTTCCTGCTGGATGGTTATCAGCTCTTTTCAGAGGGTTGCATGCATCTCTCTCAGTTTGGAGTAGTTGGAAGTGATATGTCAAATTCCTGCTGATCAAAAAGCCGCAACTCTCATTCAAGTACCAGCAATTTGGCCGTTTAGTTGATGACGACATGCTGCGATATGCTTGCATCAGATGAGGAAGACACCTGTCCCACTCCTCTTAACCCTGGGTATGTAGCAGTGTTCGCAGGGTTGTCACCCAGCTGTTGATTATTGTGCTCAACAACATTGTTGGCTAGGGGGTAATGAGGTGTAGTATGAGTCTTTTTCATCTGCCAGAGTTGACACAGCTCGGTCATCAGTTGACTCTTGAGCTGCGCTTCCTGGTCAGCGTGGTTCTGCTTTGGTAACCTCATATAACAAAACACCCATTTGTCCAACGCACTCGTCACCACTAGAACTGTGGCCTCCGGGAGAAGTAGGGCATCCTGCCATCTTGTAAAGCGGTCCGTGAGTACCAGGATCCACTTGCTCCTCTCAGAGTCTCTGGCATTGGTCTCACCAGGTCTACGGCCACCTTCTGCCAGAGGTTCTTGGCATAGAGTCTATGCCTGCTGCCGGCTGTCTTGGTGTCACTATGTTTTGCTGTTTGACAGACCTTATAGCTTTTGATTTGTTTCCTCGTTGCAGCTGTCATCCTTGGCCACTAACAAGTCAGCCACAACCGGCTGATCATCTTACCCACACAGAGTGATTAAGGGGGTGAGTCTGCCAGATGACCATTTTTTTGATGGCCAGTGTGCAAACCGAGCACCATCATGGTTAGCCATATGGAGAGTCCAAGCGTTCAGTACCTCGTTCGATCAAAGCCTGAGGATTGGACAAATTTTATGCAGTTGGCGAAGTTCTTGACCTCCGAGCTCTAACTGCTCCCAAGAGTCAGTTCCTCGTTCTTCTCAACAGCGTGGTACATGGTGGCCACCAGTGACTTGCATTTTAGCAAGTTTCATCTTGGGGTCTTTTCGAGTGCTAACCTGCGCTGCGTGGCCGGGTTTCAGGTTGACCTTGGTCGGTCCTGGGTCAGCCCCTTGACTGCTGTAGTAGCGAACGGCATACTTGACCAACCATTTTACGCGCAAACTTGGCGACTCCCGGCACAGTGAATGGGTCTCCCTTGGGTCCTTTTGAGGTGTGCTGACCCTCCAAGCAAGCTCTCTCCAAGTCGTTCCTTTATCTCTCAACTCGATGAGCTCACATTGCCGACAGCCTTTACAGGTCTGTCGTCCGAGTCCTTAAACATTCCCGTGACGGAGACTGGCTTGGTTTTTCGGTTTATACTGGAACTCAGCCAGGATCTCTAACCATCTGGCCACTTGATGAGAGGATTTCTTCAGTCAACATAGAAGGAACTGCATACTATATAAGTATGGTTGGATGTGTTTAATGGTCTTTACCCCGGCAAGCAGCTTCTTTTGGGTCACCACAATAATTTCTTTTGGCAGGGGTTAGTGTTTTGCTGAAAAAAGCTATCCTTCTCTCGGCTCCTTTCTGTACTTGGGAGAGCATTGCACCCCCTACGCAGCTGCTGACATTCATATCGAGAATGTATGGTCGGCTCGTATTCGGGTATCCCAGCGCAAGTACCGAGGAGAGTTGTTTTTTTAGTTTGCCAAAGATTGCCTACTCTTTCTTGCCAAACACATCCACTCACTTTTCTCCTTGCTCATAAGTCAGTTTAGACGGTGTGCTATAGTGATGAAGTGAGAAATATATTGCTGGTAGTATCCTACCGTTTCCTGGGACCCTTATAGCTCCCGCAGTTTCCAGGGGATCGAACATTGACGGACCGGCTGGGTTTTCTCTGGGTCGATAGCTACTCCTTCCATGCTCACTACGGGGCCCAGATACTGGACCTGCAATTGGAGCAGCTAGCACAAAAGTTTGAGCTTCAGGCGGGCTCCCTTTAGCTGCTAGAACACTTCTTTCAATCATTGCAAAACTGTGATGACTATGATGTCATCCAGGTAGAGCAAGAGCGTCGTCCAATGCAAGCCATGCAGTACCCGCTCCATCAACCTCTGAAAGGTGGCCAGTGCTGATGTGAGATCAGAGGGCAAGATCTTCTATTTCCAGAGGCTGGAGCAAGTAATGAATGCTGACTTCTCCTGTGCATCAGCGTTCAAGAGTACTTGCCAATAGCCACTGACCAGGACCAGTGTGCTAAAGATCTTGCTGCCGGACAATGCATTGAGGCTGTCGTCGAACCGAGAAAAGGGGTAGGCATCTTGCTTGGTGATGACATTTAGCCATCAGTAATTGATGTAGAAATGCCACTTGTCATTCTTCTTCTAGACAAGTACTACTAAGGAGCTCCATGCACCGACAGCCAGCTCGATGAACTTCTTGTCCAGTAGCTCTCAGATTTGACGCTCAACACTCTGCCTATTTCTCCAAACCCAGTCCATGCAGTGGCTGGCAAATAGGGCAGGTACTTTTTTAAATGGAGTTGAATGTTCAGAAGTCTGACCCATATTTATGTCACCGATGCTGAACATGCTTTGGTAGCATGTCAGCAACCGTGCCGCCTGCTTGGCCTATCTCGGCTCCGTGCAGTTACGTTGGGTCACTACATAGAGATCTGCAAATTTGGCTGGCACTCCTCTCTTTAACGTATCCACATGCGGGGGTGCGGCTCTTGAGCTGGAGGAGAATAGTACGCCATCCACCTATTGGTCCTCTACTACTGTGTACGTGCTTACTGTACTACCAGTTCGAAGGTGGAGAAGTAGGTCTATGAGATTGAAGCACCAGGCAACTACGCTTTCCATCAGGTCAGTCTAAGCTCATAGCCAGTAGTAGCCCATTTGAACAGCTCTCGTTTGCTTTCAATGGTCAGTAATTTTAGTCAACATTCTGCATAGAACAGCCCTCTCCATCCTGGCTGGCACCACTACGTCACTCACCACTTGGACATTGCTGAGCAGCAACCGGCCATGTCTATCCATACAGGTCAGGGAGCAACCATTCACGGCAACCACAGACTGCTGGCACTTTATGACGCACCCCAGAGCAACCAAGAACGGCGTTCTCAAAATAGCGTCATTGCTGGTGTGGCTCACAACAAAGACTTCCACGGTCTTTATATCCCGAAGTCGTATTGGCAGCTGTATGACACCATAGAAAAGCAGCCTGGTCCTTTCAGCCATGAGTTTCTTCCAACAAGTTATTTGCAGCCTCAGGTGTGCCTGCGGCGCATGTGTTCGGGGGGCCTCTGCAGCCCAAAATGTGCAGCGGCTTCTAGTGGGACCAACTGACTGGCCATATATTCCTGGATCACCAATGCCAGCTCCTCAGGAGCTTCTTCTATGGCCTAGACATTGCTGCCTCTCGGCTCTCCGTCTTGATCTGAAGGCTCTATCCCTGTGCACACTGCCCCTATCAGGGCAATCGTGGGCATGGCCAAAAGGCCTTTTCTGCAAGCTGGCATGGTTGACCAAGCTGTAAAATAGCTCCCCTACCATGTCAATCTTATAGGGTCCCAACAAGTCCTTGTACGCCACCTGGGCCAGTTTTTCTACCTGGCAGGTGTGCTTCAGGAAAAAGGTTGCTGCGGTCTGCCTTAGGGTGCTCAGCTTGTTGCAAGCCTGCTTGGGCTATAGGCAAACTAAGCTCGGAGTGCATCAAAAACAGTTCCTAAGCGGTCGGCCTGTCCGCAGTCCTCGACCTTTTCCTTCAGAGCCTCCAGGAGATGTAGCAGGCCGGCTTTCTGCGTCTAAGCATTAGGTCTGACTACTTCTTGAAATGGGCTGATGAAATACTCGACTTCCCTGGATCCCGAATACTGAGGTGTCTCGAACTGATGGGCCGGGATGTGGGCTTAAGGTACCATCACTAGTCGTTCAAGGACTTCGGCTAGTCGATCGGTTTCTCGGTCAGCGCTCCTCAAGCATTAACCATCCACAGTCTGCTGGAAAAAGCTCACCAAGCTCAGGGGCAGTGTTGCTCATGCAACATTGCCTACCGGGTTCAGGAAATTCCCTTTCCACAGATTCACTCAAGCAAGTGCTTGCCAACCATAAGAAGACGGTGATACTGCCTTTAGCACACAGCCTACCAATGGTCAGAGATGCTCCTGCCTCTAGACTCAGTCTTGTGGAGCTGAGATCCTCGATCTCACCACTACTACCATTGTAAAGGAAACTGTCGGTTCACTTTACTTTTTCAAAAGACAAATGGAAATTAAATAAACACACCGAGTGCTTAATCACCTAAGAATATATATTTTATTGCAAATACATGTACAGTCAAACATGGATAACTCGCCCACTGATAGCTCGAACACATGGTTAACTTGAATGGTTTCTTTGGTCCGTTCCCACATAATGATAAATTGCTATAGATAACTCGAACTCAACACTGCTAACTCGAACTGTTTTTTGCCCAACAGCTGCCGAAACGGTTGTTATCACTTTAGAAAATCACTTTATTCCAAGCCATAGAGGTAAACCTCAACTTTTCGTAATTCATAAGCGTCGTTATTACCACCATCGGGAAAATATTTTTGTCAACGACTTTTCTAAAAGTTTGGTGAAATTTGATTTATACCAAACATCCGCTTAGCGATCGCCCTTCGGAAGCAAGGTAAAGTGAGGTAATCTTTGCATAAACTTCAAGAAAAATCGACAAAATTGATCGTAGGTAAAAAGCTCAAAAGAAAAAGATGTCTTTTCTTTTGAGCATTTCAACCACGATCAAGTTTTGCCAATGTCAATCTAAAAAACATCTTATAGATTGGTTTGTTAGAGTTAGAGTTTGTTATTGGTCATTAGAGACTTAAGACTTAAATCTCAGACTGAAACATAACTCAGCCTAATGCTGGAATCTAGGTAAACCATAGTATTAACCAAATTTTTACTTCTGAGGCACTTTCTCAAGGCCCCTGGGGCTAATTACAAGTGTACTATTACTATCGAGTAAGTATCAAGTAAGTATCTCAAGTGATAGAAAAATCTCTATACTTTTTGATAAAAACGTTTTAAATTTTACATTAGAAGCATTTAATTTGAAACAAGCCATTTGTGCTTTTGATTTATATTATAGTTTGTATATGTACATGTATCTACTAATAAATAAGTAAATACATGGACTTGTGACAGTGCTCTGATAATTTGAATGCTCTGATAATTCGAACACTTTTGCTCGGTCCCGTGAAGTTCGAGTTATCCATGTTTGACTGTATATATGAACACATAAAACCAATGTGGGCATACAAATGACAACCATACAGAGAGCTTGTGCTTGCTCTGCAACACCATGGTGTTCTACTTCTTTTGTAGAGATCGCTTAGTGAAGGAAGACTCGGTCCGGTGATCCCGGTGACTGTGGAGTCGATCTCTCAACAATACGGTGTTGCGACAATATTAAATGGAAAATACACAAACATGTCACAAAGGATATACTATATTGAAGATATATTGAAAATTAAAGGCAGTGTGTTATTGTTTAAGTCATATTATCAGATTATCAAATATAGGACAAACATGTACTTTGAAAAGACCTTTTAGAGTCTGTGCTGTAAGCTTTTTTATAAATTTGCTGCAATGAACTTTTGTTAGCTGTTCAAAAATATTGATTATTACTCTATTTTTATGTTCTTTATCTGTAAGTAATACATTAAATAAGCTTTAACACATTACAAATATATTATTTTTTCTCTCCGTAATCAGTTTTCAATCATAATCACATCTCAAATGGGTGGTTATATTTGGACATCTACTAGTATACAAGAACACCCTGTACAAAGAGCACAGGGATTAAGCCTGCTAATCATGATGTAGACAGATGGTATAAACACATGGTAGAGACACATTCACATACATTATGTGCGTGATAGGTTGATAAATAAAAACAACGAAAGGAGAGGGACCAAGTTCAGCGCTAAACTTACTGGGAATATGACGAATGCTTCAGTTAGTTGTAAGTAACCATAGCTATGGTAAACCATGGTTATGGTGAACCATGGCTATAGTGCATCATGGCTATAGTAAACTATGGCTATAATGAACAATGGCTATATCAAACTTTTAAAGCTATTAGCTAAAATTTGAGAGTGGCGTTGTTGTACATCTTGCAAAACTTACCAATCACCTTGACCGTAAAGGAACAGGTAGCGCTGTATCCAGCCTGATCAGAGAAACGATATGTGACAGTCTCACTTCCAATTGTGAATAATTTAGTTTCAACGGTGGGGCAGTTATAACAGTCAAGATGAATGTCTGTAGGGTCCCGAGCCTTTGGCTATAGTAAAAAATTATACAAAAAACTAACAACTGCCACAACCTAAATTCAAGTCTTTTTCTGATTGCTTGCGTGTGAGCTAGTTAGAGTGAGGAAAGTGTTTACCAATGAGCTACATGATGCATGCTGAAGGCAGCCATAATCATTTGCTAAATTAGCATCAAATGACAGGCTCGATAGATGTGCACAGAACCATGTCTCTACGTGTTCAGCAAAGTTTCATGGAGCATAAAGAATGATCCCATCGCCTGGAAAACAATAAACTTGTGATATTTTTGACTTGCTGTAACTCTACCCTTGACTGAAAAGCTAGATTTTGACAACATGACGCTGACTCTTGGAAACAGATATGTCTTTCTTTGCGCCCCTATGTTGAGGTGAGTAAGGTCCACCCACATCCTTATAGCGCTGTTGGGCTTTGGGGCTATTATCAGTCCTGAACACCAATCAGTTTCTTGTTTTACTGGCTCGATAACTTCCAGTGCTAACATTTTGTACATCTCCGCCTTCGCCTTGTCATAAAGACCCACGTCTGTAGGCCTTGAAGAGTAAAGATGATAAAGTTAATTGTTTTTCTTTTGTTTAATACTAAACAGGCATCGTTCCTAGTCCTTTAAAGAATCTCATTTTAAGGAATTTCCATCACCGGATTAAATGCCTTCTGATTTATAACATTGAGAATTGCTAAAAGGCCAAAACTATGATTTCTTATGCTCCCAGTAGGTTACTACTACTACCTAACACAACATGTGCTTTGCAGTTGACGGACTTTTGCTTACTCTTGATTTTGACATCAGCAACTCCTACCATACTCAATATCTTTCTAACTACAGCTACCAAAACTGTGGAACTAGAAGAAAGCGGCAAGTCCAAAGACTTTCGAGTTCTTTTCGTCAGCACAATGACATCTGCCCATAGTCTAGACAGAAAAGAACATTTTGGCCATGGATTGAGAGAGTGAGTCTGAAATCATCTGCTAGTCAACTAGTATCTTGGTTGGAAACTATTTGAAATGTCTTTTCAATACTGCAGTCTTTCCTGATTTAAAAGGACACTCGCTTTCAGCTGGATACTTGCGATCATATGTTCGACATTGGTTTGGCCTGTCACATGCAGCTACCATATGTCAATTTTTCTTGAAATGATTGCTTCTAACTTGGGAGCAGTTTTTCTCAAAGTAATCCATTGAGTTGCACTCATAGCGGCTGTCATCATTTTTTTGGTATGAAGAGTCATGATGCCTCTGCCCATGACTATGCTTATATGTACAGTACATGTACTGTACTGAGGACCATCTGAGTCGCTGCTATAACTGCAATAGTTATGGTGATAACATTTTTCACGACTACCTTCACAGCTGCTAGAGTTGCTTCTGTAGCAATTACGATGCCCATGGCATTGTTAATTACTTTCATTACAGCTAGAGTAGCATCTTTAGTCATCGTAATGCCCATGGCATCCTCGAGTCTGGTAGCTTCACTACTATAACCCCTTCTCTTTCGACGACAGTCTCAGCCCTATCGCCTTTGTACTTCACCAACTTCTTGTTTGACACACAGATGTCTAGTAGCCCTCTCGCCTACAGCCTCCTTACAGGTATTGGCTTGATGGGTTGGCACTGCAGCTGTCCCTGTCACACTAGGTTGAGTGGTAAAAGGTCAAGTAGAGTTGGGTTCTGCACGAGAACATTTGATGCCTTCTGCCCCACAGTTCTGGTCCGGAAACGGTTTGTCATCATTTCCCAATCCAGATTATTTCAGGCCATCAAATCTCGACTCAATTTTGTGTCACGAAGTCTATTCATGGCATTGACCAGAGCAAAGCTTTTTCTTGAATCGCCATTCATGCCAAAATCTAGATGCCTACTGAGCCGCTTCACTCTGAGAAGCAAATCTCTATTGCCTTCTCCTGCAAGTTGTTTCACAAAAACAAACTTTTGAGTCTTGACAGTCTTGATCAAGACTGGCTGAAGGTTGCATCTTCTCTAAGGTTGACATCTATTCAGAGTTCTGACAAGTTAAAGAATGTGAATGCGTCAAATTTTAGTTGATTTTAACAGGAATTATCGATTTTTGCCTATCGGTTGACATATTGTTTGTTGTTTTAGGCGATCTCATTGTCAAGATATTAGAAGATTAAAATCGACAAAAATTGGTCACAGTAAAAACACTCAGGAAAAAAAGACATGCCCAGATTTGCCCAAAATGATGTAACTAGCGATACAACCTGTCTCTATCTTTCGTATTCACATCGGCTATTGTGATAAAAGTCTAGTCCTAGGCAGCTCTATTGGCATATATTTTATGTTGTGTTTGCTCATAATTGGTAGGATAAGATTTTTAATTTAGCTACAGATACACTCTTATAAATGTTTCAAAAGCTTCAAATAAAAGAAATTACAAATTTGCCATATTAGTTTCTTCTGAATGCTGTGTAAACATTTGAGTACCAACTACGATTCTACCATTCTACGATAATTAGGTCGACGAGTTAACTAAGTCTAAGTTAGTTAACTCGATCATCAGCTAAGTTCTCAGTTAGTATTCACACTGGAAACTAGCTACTAAATTAAATAAGCATGCCGACATCTTTGAAAAAAATGTTCGAATATATGGCAAAACCAACTGCATCCCAAAAAGTCATATATAAGCAACGTTATTTAGTTATTATTAGTATTAATTTGTAGAAAAAATTTACTGTTCACATTCGATTAGTTAATTCAAGGACAAAACAAATGGTTTTATGAGTTGACCAAAACAGTGAACACAAAACAAGGTCAATTTCGTTGAAATCAATTAACCCATTGATTCTAGCAAAGGGTTAATAAAGCCATTCTCGCACCTGGTTGGTGGTTTGTGGACTCACCTGTTTTCACTGATTAGGGTAGAGCATAACATTTTTCTAACTTAATATTTGGTTCATTGGAGTTGAGTCAAGCTATGCAAAAGTACCTGTCAATACAGCTCTGATTACACTTCATAAAACTATCTATCAGACAAGATTTTAGCACAGATGGCAACAGGGCTATGATGTATTCAGTATGTTCTGCAAATCATGTTTTACATTATCTTCAACAATATTATCCCACGAACAAATGAGCGGATGCGAAGTTTGAGAGTTTTTATGATAAATGCATGTGCACACAACTTACGAAAATTATTCATCAACAATGAGACGAACCCTTGTTTTGAAATTTCATTAACAAATTTAACCATTGTTTGGTAGAGTCGTTAAAGTATAATAACGATACAAAACACATTTAAGCCTATTTAAATATGTTACCAAGTCTTTGTATACCGTCGGCATTATCTTAAAACTTACCCATCTGATCAGATTATACACAAATAGACAGATTATTTTAAACGAAAATCGCCACAAAACTCTTGAAAAGCTTGGTTTAATAAAAGTTAAGACCGGCCTACGATACGCCAATAAAGCCGTGCGACAGATAGTAGAACTATTTAGCAGTGCGCATTTCACGAGAAAACCGTGCCCATTTCATCAGTCTATGGCAATTTTTACTTGTAATCGAATTTATTCGAAGGTTTCTGTAATAAACGTAGACCGTTTGAGGCGTAGACCGAATTACAGGTACGAAATTGTGGTACACAGTTTATCAGTGTGTTTTTTTGTCCAAACACCGAAGGTTTCATTATTTAAAACGTTAGCTGAAATTCTTTACAACTTATGTATAAGCTAAGGCCGAACTACAATGCTCTTTTATGACGAGAGCATTCTTTATTTTGCTGCAGTTTGCATGAAACTTTCAGACGCGTGAATGCTCATACTCGCTTTCTGTTAAATATCGCTTATCAAAACCATTCTACATTCAACGCAATCAACTTGCAAACTGTGTATAGTACACAGTAGCTTGCCATTTTACTTCTAATTCTGCATTTCAGAGTTATAATAAACATATTTCTTTATTGTTGTTGAATTACATACATTTCATTAGATTAGGCCTACAGCTTTATAACACTTTTATAACAGCTTTTATTTTGCTGCAGTTTGCAGAAATCTTCCAGACGCGTGAACGCTCGTAGGTTTTCTATTATTGCTGTATTACTATATTAACAATATTGGTTATTCTAATAATATCAGTGCATTTTACTTCTAATATTGGCCAATATTGCATTTCTCCTATTGCAGGGGAGAGATATAAACATATAATATTTTCCTTCCATTATTGCTATTTGTCATGACCAAACACTTTTTAAATAAATTTTCTAAAAATCTATATAAATATCACAACTTCTCGATATTGTTAGCTATGACGTTTTGAAATGTAAACAAAATTGTGTACTGGTTTTCTATTATTACTATATTAATAATATTGATTATTCTAATAATAGCAGTGCATTTTACTTCTAATATTGGCCAATATTGCATTTCTCCTATTGCAGGGGGAAAATATAAACATCTTTTCCTTTCATTATTGCTGTTTGTTGTATATAATAACACCTACACCCAGTACATTACAGCTACCATTGCAGTTATCCTGTTGCGCTGCAGTGCCATTTGACTGCTAATATTGCATTTCTCAATCATCAGTACCCTTTCTTTTTTCCAATATCACTTTGGTCGTGGGCTGTATGACAGGGGAATTTCTAGTTTTATTATATAATTTTTACAAGCCAAAAACTTGTATTTTCATTGCAGCATAAAGTTTTTATTAAAAACATCCATCCAAGTCGTGGCCACTCACATAGTTTCAGCTCATATGATAGCGCAAATTAATCTACTGCAGCAAACTCAAACAAAACATATCATGGTTTGTGCAGCACACATTCGTGTCTCTCTTTCCCATTTATGGCAGTCTCTAGGCCACATAAACATCCTGTAACAACAAAACAAATGTAATAAATGTCATTCATATATATGTCGTTCTAACGCTTATCTACTGAAAGCTTTCAATTTGAGAGTTAGATAGATGGCGAGTGTAATTTTTCAAAATGAATAAATGTTTAATAAAAGCATAAATACGCCAAGCCAAATATTCAAAGTTTTGCTTCTGAGAGTTGAAGATGAGCATCGATCAATCAATTGTTCTCACTTTCTACAAGTGAGAAATGAACATAAATTCTAATCATAAATATAATTTACTAGCTAAAACTGCCAAAGAAAATTTTAAACAAATTTTTATAGCTGGATGAAACGTTTAAAAAGTTATGAAACGATGATTCGCGATGGCAAAAAGTTATAATTTTACTTATTAGTAGATTTATTCATGAGTACTAAAATTATTACCGTTAGTTTAGAATATATGTATAGGATACTCAAAGTTAAAAATAAATTTACCTCCATTCTCTTGTTTTCCTCTACAGCATAACGCTGCTGACGCCTGTCAGCTCTAACCATAACCTGTCTGCCCCAATCTTCAATCACCTGACGCTCAAAAAACTTTGAGTCACCTTCGCTGAACTGAGCATTGTTAAAATTCTGTAGTTCGTCAATAAAACATGTCATTTCAGTAATTCAGTAAATTAACGATGTCAATTAATTCAGTCAATTAGATGTCGATGGACATAGCTACTAGAATCTACTACTAGTTGATGCGCATATATAACTAGTAACAGAGTAAAATCCTTAATAACGAGAATTTTTGAAATCACAGACAACCCTTTTTACGAGCAATAACATTTAATTTAGTATGACCTATATAAAAGTTTCATGCTGATGATTGGCTAAAGAAGAGATCTTATATTTATTGCTCGTTGACTCTTTTCACGTGTATCACTCTCAACATCGAATCTGAGCGTTTTAAAAGATGACCTCATTCAAATGCTTATATCTCTGGACAGGGTTAGTTCACAAAAAATGACATCAAAGTGTAGCTGATGTTTTACCCTTTAATTGGCTTTAATTTCATTAGATCGACCTTCTTGATGCAATCACATCTTCAAGCTCAATCTTAGAAGTTCATGAAGGTTGATTCTTAACCTTAATGAAGGAGGTATTGTTTTAAAGAAATTCCTTTTAGCATTTCGTCAGCTCCTGAATATTATTAGAAGAACATGATATTGAAAAGATATTGGGTCAGATGGATGGAGTTATCCATCTAATGAACGATGCCTTAATCTTCAGTCATGATGAGACCACTCACCAGAAATGGTGAAGAGAATTCTATCTAAACTCGAAGCTGCCAAAGTGAAACTTCACAAAGACACATACGAGTTTGGCATTAAAATATTTTACGTTATTAAAATTCCTTGAACATCGTGTCAGCGCTGAAGGTGTAAGGCCAGATCCGGACAAAGTTAAAGCAATTGGTCAGCTAAGTTTTCTAGACGATAAAAAGCTGCTAAGCTTTTCATCGATATGGTGAACTATCTCAGCAAGTTTTCTAAAAATTTGTCTGAGTTAGCTACACCTATTTACACTGTTATGAGAGCAAGCGGCACATGGTTGTTGAGCGATAGTCAACAGTCTGCTTTTGAGCGGATTAAATGAGAACTGTCCCGAACCCTAGTGACATGTGCATTTTATTTGAATAAGCTGTATTGTGTGTCAGCGTACTCAAACCGATACGCTATCGGTGCTGTACTATTACAACAGACGGAGACAAACATTTGGTTCCAGTCGAATATGCTTCATGCAAACTACTGATGTCGAAACTAGGTATGCAATGATCAAAAAATAAGCCTTGGTCAGTCACCTAGGCCTGCAAGAAATTCGATTACTACCTACTAGGTCGATATTTTAAGGTAGAGATAGACCACAAACCTTTAGTTGCCATCCTTGGCAACAAGAATCTGTCTAAGCTACTTTTGTGGGTACAGTGATTTAAAATGAAGGTGATGCAATTGGATTATACTATTTTTTATACCCAGACACATTTTTTATAGCAGACACTTTGAATCGGCCAAGCGATGCTAGCAGTGAGAGCATTCATCATTGCTCGACAAACAGGGTGAACAGAGGCGAACAGAGTTGTTTGATCCCACTTAGCAAAACACAACATTACAAAAATGTTTGAAATACCTTGCAAAAGAATGGCCAGATAAAAAGAAATTGCATACAAAATATTCTTAAACTGTACTCACTCTATCCCAGGTGAAACTGACAGAAGAATCATTGTCAGGTAGGTGAAGAGTGACACCTTTTGGACAGCTCACTATGATTGGGCCTTGAGTATCTACAAATATATTGTGGTAAATAGACTAAAACATTTTTAAACGAGATAGGCAAGTCAGAACTATCCTATGCCTATTCTATGTCTATCACATATCTATAATATATCTATCATATGTCTATAATATGTCTAATACACATCTATAATATGTCTATCATATGTCTATAATATGTCTAATACACATCTATAATTTGTCTATCATATGTCTATCATGTCTATAAAATATCTATCAAATATCTATAATACGTCTATCAAATATCTATCATGTCTATCAAATATCTATAACATGTCGATGAAATATCTACAATATGTCTATCATATGTCTATTACATAACTATCACACGTCTATCACATATGTATCATGTCTACCATATGTCTATCCCATGTCTATCAGCAATATGTAATGTACCTAAATGTATGAACAATGACTCTCACTGATAGTTGATAAGCCAGACCTGAGGGATGACAAGCGTAAAGTTAGTCGCTAATACTCTGCAAACAAGTGTATAACTCATTACAACATGATTGCATTTTATTTATAAACATCTGAACAATACATACTGACCTCTACAGTCCTTGTGAAGGCCCGTAGAGGTTAGTAAGCATTAGTATGACTTCGGATGAATTGAAAAGTGACCCTGACCTAAACGTGACTCTGCTTTAACTAGTTTTGTTTTAAAAGATACAACATGAATCTTGGAAACATATACATAGTGTAACACAATATTATTGAAACGGTAAGTCGTGAATGCGTCAGAAGCCCCATTCGAAAGATGAATTGCAGTGAATAAAGCTGTCACTGATATGAAGTCTTATTACAAACTTCTCAAGTGGAACAAAAATATTGAACAAGACCTTGGAAAAGCCAATAAAGTCAAACCTTGAATTAAGATAGATACTTAACATACCGACTTCCAACAAATACTTTACTCTAAACCCAAAGTAGATTTAATAATCTTTTGAAAAAGCAGTTGAGCGAATGAAATGACTAAACATAAAAATCAAACAACGCAAACAGAATAAATAACAATAAAATAAATAAATAAGATGTTAGTTTAAACATTACCTAGTTGAGTGAGCGACACTGCTTAGATGTTCACATTTTTCTATTCACACACATTTTTCGTACCAAATTGTTTCAATAGTCATTCCTGTCTGCGCACAACATTTTCACCACAATTAGTTTCCATTCGGAGCACGAGATCTATTACCAGAAACATTTTTGTTCATATATGTTCATAACACATTCTTACCTGTACACACCCCATCTATTTTTTGGTAACCAGTCTTGCAGATGCAGACATAGCTGCCAATTTTATTGGAACAAAGTTCATTTTCTCCACATCTTGTTGGGTCATCACACTCATTGATGTCTAAAAAATAAACCATGCGAGAGAACATACCCGCTCTAATGGAGATCGTTACTGCTCTCCAAATATATGTGATTAGTGCCTTACAATTATTAATGTCAGCAAATTATGTTATTTGATGGTATAACGTTATTACTAAGGCAAACATATCTTTTCTCACCGCCATCAAATTATTATTTGTATCTTCAAGACATGCTGTATTAAGAGAACTTACTGTTACTATGACCAACAATACTTTGTACAAGTGTACTAACCGGTGCAGTGCGGTTCTATAGCAGTGTAACCCGTCGCTGTGCATTGGATCTGACTGCTTCCAACCAGCTTTGTTCCCACGTTGCATGTGAATGTGCAGTAGTCACCAACGTTAATGGTCGAGCTGCTTGGGTCAGCGCGGACACACTTAACCTTGCCGTTCTGAATGTCAGCAATCTCTTTGCATGTGTTCACTGTTACAAGTATGAATACTAAACCAAACATCTAGTTTGTACACAAATAAATACAAAATAATAAATAAACACAAATAAATACAAAATAATAAATAAACACAAATAAATACAAATGAAGGTTCTTGTAACTGCAAAAAACATTGATTACTTTTCCAAACAAAATTTGTGAAATTAAAACAGAATATACAGTAGTTTAAAGGTTGTAATATTTTGATTATAGAACAGGCATAAGGCCTTAAATAGCTGAGAAAAAAAAACCATGTTACATTATATCAATAGATATATCAATATGTAGAACCATTCTATTAATACACAGAACTACTCTATACATATGTAGAAGGACTCTATTCATATGTAGAACTACTCTATTCATATGTAGAACTACTCTATTCAATATGTATAACTACTCTATTCATATGCAGCACTACTCTATTCATATGTAGAACTATTCCATTCATATGTACAACTACTCTATTCATATGTAGAACTACTCTATTCATATGTACAACTACTCTATTCATATGTAGAACTACTCTATTCATATGCAGCACTATTCTATTCTTATGTGGAACTACTCTATTCATATGTAGAAGTACTCTATTCATATGCAGCACTACTCTATTCTTATGTAGAACTACTCTATTCATATGTAGAACTAATCTATTCATATGTATATTAGAACTGCTTTATTTGTAATTATATTTTGGTTTGTATCACCAACCTTTCAACTTGAACCGTAAGCAATATAATTACAAAATAAGATGTCTGGACTAGTGATATAGTCGTTAAAAAATGTTTGATGTAAAAAGTTAGCATTGTCTGATTTAAAAATTATTCAATTTAGATTTGCCTAGTACAAATAAAGTCTAGAGAGTTGGACAGCTGGTTGAAAGAAAGCCTTACCAAATCGCTACCCTTCAGGGTGCTGGACCTCAGAACAGAAGGTCACATTACCACCTCTATGGCTACATGAACCAACATCAACATTATGTCAGTACAAGAAGCTCAGAGACTAACCTATATGTACTTGGAACAAACGGATACAGGTACAACTACAATTCCCAAGGTTTGGCACAAATGAGTATTCTCCTAATTAGGGATCTCAGAAGTAATCCACTCTGTTTGAGTAGTACAGTTTTAAGCCGATCTATTCCATATCATCCCCAGGAAAACTCAATAGTGGAAAAGACAAGTTGGACTCTGAAAAACTCTCTAATAATAGTGCTATCCAACTCAAGAGATCATGAGTGGGGCGGTATTTTACCACAAATAATCAGGAACTTATCTGCTATCACCAGCTGGGTAACAGGAGAAAGTTAATGCAAAAGCAAGAAACTCAGTTCTCTCAGAGTTACATTTTTCAATTGAAAGCCCAAAGTGTTCTACCTCAGAGTACATATCAGCACTCGCAGTGTTCTACCTCAGAGTACATACCAGAACTCAAAGTGTTCTACCTCAGAATACATATCAGCACTCGCAGTGTTCTACCTCAGAGTACATATCAGAACTCAAAGTGTTCTACCTCAGAGTACATATCAGCACTCGCAGTGTTCTACCTCAGAGTACATACCAGAACTCAAAGTGTTCTACCTCAGAATACATATCAGCACTCGCAGTGTTCTACCTCAGAGTACATATCAGAACTCAAAGTGTTCTACCTCAGAGTACATATCAGAACTCAAAGTGTTCTACCTCAGAGTACATATCAGAACTCAAAGTGTTCTACCTCAGAGTACATATCAGAACTCAAAGTGTTCTACCTCAGAGTACATATCAGCACTCGCAGTGTTCTACCTCAGAGTACATATCAGCACTCAAAGTGTTCTACCTCAGAGTACATATCAAAACTCAAAGTGTTCTACCTCAGAGTACATACCAGAACTCAAAGTGTTCTACCTCAGAATACATATCAGCACTCGCAGTGTTCTACCTCAGAGTACTTATCAGAACTCAAAGTGTTCTACCTCAGAGTACATATCAGCACTCGCAGTGTTCTACCTCAGAGTACATACCAGAACCCAAAGTGTTCTACCTCAGAGTACATATCAGCACTCGCAGTGTTCTACCTCAGAGTACATACCAGAACTCAAAGTGTTCTACCTCAGAATACATATCAGCACTCGCAGTGTTCTACCTCAGAGTACATATCAGAACTCAAAGTGTTCTACCTCAGAGTACATATCAGCACTCGCAGTGTTCTACCTCAGAGTACATACCAGAACCCAAAGTGTTCTACCTCAGAATACATATCAGCACTCGCAGTGTTCTACCTCAGAGTACATATCAGAACTCAAAGTGTTCTACCTCAGAGTACATATCAGAACTCAAAGTGTTCTACCTCAGAGTACATATCAGAACTCAAAGTGTTCTACCTCAGAGTACATATCAGAACTCAAAGTGTTCTACCTCAGAGTACATATCAGCACTCGCAGTGTTCTACCTCAGAGTACATATCAGCACTCAAAGTGTTCTACCTCAGAGTACATATCAAAACTCAAAGTGTTCTACCTCAGAGTACATACCAGAACTCAAAGTGTTCTACCTCAGAATACATATCAGCACTCGCAGTGTTCTACCTCAGAGTACTTATCAGAACTCAAAGTGTTCTACCTCAGAGTACATATCAGCACTCGCAGTGTTCTACCTCAGAGTACATACCAGAACCCAAAGTGTTCTACCTCAGAATACATATCAGCACTCGCAGTGTTCTACCTCAGAGTACATATCAGAACTCAAAGTGTTCTACCTCAGAGTACATATCAGAACTCAAAGTGTTCTACCTCAGAGTACATATCAGCACTCGCAGTGTTCTACCTCAGAGTACATATCAGCACTCAAAGTGTTCTACCTCAGAGTACATATCAAAACTCAAAGTGTTCTACCTCAGAGTAAATATCAGAACTCAAAGTGTTCTATCTCAGAGTACATACCAGAACTCAGAGTGTTCTACCTCAGAGTACATACCAGAACTCAGAGTGTTCTACCTCAGAGTACATATCAGAACTCAAAGTGTTCTACCTTAGTATCAAAAATACCATATGTATCGAAAAAAGAAATAAACTGAACCAGCTTTTAAAGATGGACGAGGAGTCAGTGATGCAATGGAACTTTGAGATAGATGCTGCAGAGAAGAAACAGATAGACGCATTCAAGAGAAAAGGGATCTCGGCGGTATTCACTGAATGAAGGGAATCAGGTATTCCAATACCCATGATAATACTCTCCCTCCCCAAAAGAAAAATACAAGATACGAGTTCAGATTACGCTAAACCAACCAATACTCTATATACATAAACCATATGTCTCCCCATGTGCGTACACCATATACTCCATATGCATACACCATATGTATACCACATATGTATACACTATATGTATCCCCATGTGTGTACACAATATATATACTCCATATGCATACACCATATGTATCCCCATGTGTGTACACCATATATATACCCCCTATGTATACACCATATGTATTCATATGTGTGTACACCATACATATACTTCAAATGCATACACCATATATATACCCCATATGTATACACCATATGTATCCCCATGTGTGTACACAGTATATATACTCCATATGCATACATCATACGTATCCCCATATGTGTACACTATACATATAATCCATATGCATACACTATATGTATCCCCATATGCATACACCATATATATACCACATATGCATACACCATATATACACCCCATATACATATACCTTATGTATTCCCGTGTGTGTACTCCATATATATACCCCATATGCATATACCATATGTATCCCCATGTATGTACACCATATATATACCCCATATGCATATACCATATGTATCCCCATGTATGTACACCATATATATACCCCATATGCATACGTCATATGTATTATAGGTCAACACGCAGTGAAAACTATAGAAATAAAGAATAGCGTAAAAGACGTACAGATGCAGGTTTTAAGATTGTTGGACAGAGTAGCTCTCTTATCATGACATTCACACGAGTAGCCTCCTTTCGTATTAACACAGATATCCTGGCACCCATCCACTCCAAGGGCACACTCATCAATATCTGTAAAAATAGTATATTATTATAATATATCGTCTGTAATCTGTGATATCTGTAAAATAGGGTTTGAGTATTCATTCACATCTTATGGTAGCAATAATCTTCATCTATATTTGTCAAAGTTTTTGTGGGTGTCTGTGTCCAGCTATAGCTACTAAAATCTTGGAATTAAAACTTCAAACCATGGTGGATATGAACTCACGGAGATTGCAACCAGAAGTTTCAAAACCACTCGCTCTACTCTTGAGCTATACAAGCCTTATTATTCCAAGCCCTCACCATATACCGTATACCATATACCGTATGCACACGCTAAATGACGTATTATTTGAGCATTGCACCCGCCCGTTACAATGCCTCTGTTACAAAATATTTTTTACCCAACTCTAGGAAACACGATGCTTTTTTATTATTTTTTCGTTGGAGTGAGTTTTTTCTGCCACACAACATCAACAATAATTTCATTTGAAACTAAAGTTTGGCAATTTGTGTGCCGATTATATACATTATTAAGAGATATACGTTGCTCGCCATAGTAAGTTCAGCGTTATCCGTTACGGTAAAAACGGATAAACGATAAAGTTTTAATTAAAAATTTGAAATTAACTAATATACATACTAAAATTTTCTTCAAGTGTGTGTTTAGTAGACTTAATTCATTTGAGTTAGATTCAGCATTTATGTTACACGTCTGTTTCATAGGTGAAAACTTTCTATGTAGTACATTGTAATGTTATATTATCTTGCAGATCATACCAGCAAAATGCACTAAAGTCATTGCAGGTACCTATAGTTACCAAGGTTAACATATTGTTTTGTTACTATTTTTAATGATGATGATTTTTACCAGAAGGTGATTGCATTAGATAATCACTATGGGTTTTTATACCACTCTATGTATGTCTATAGCCTACAATATTTTTGCATGCCAACACTGAAATGAACTAAATTCATATAATTATTTGTATACCAAATAATCTTTGATTGTAATCATAGCGAAATAGACATTATTTAGCCAT
The DNA here is from genome assembly GCF_963576615.1 of Watersipora subatra. Classification (NCBI taxonomy): domain Eukaryota; kingdom Metazoa; phylum Bryozoa; class Gymnolaemata; order Cheilostomatida; family Watersiporidae; genus Watersipora; species Watersipora subatra. Next base: position 40,294,868 of record NC_088715.1, read on the forward strand.
TACTTGCTAATGATTTCACACTTACATTTAAACACCTTTACATTTTTATTTTTCTTTTAATTTATTTCAACGAAACACTACTTTTTAGGTGTGAAACTTTAAACTTACAGATGTTTGAAAACCTTTACAGTTGTTTTATTTATTTTTAATTTAGTTGTCCAGCACAAAACCTTTTCCTCATGATAAGAAGTTTGAAAGTTAGAATGGCAAATGTAGTTACATAATAAACAAAAATCACTTTTCTATCCAAAGATTTTTTTATTACCAGGGCAACGCCGGTTAGTACAGCTAGTATATATATATATAACTCTCAGTGTTTGTGCGTCTGTCATCTGTCCGTCGTTCGTCTACCCAGCTATAGCAATAAAGTTAGTTGTAACAAAAAAACCACATTCGTATTGGATTGAAACTCACACCATTTAAATTGCAAGTCTTCTGATAAGCGCATGTAACCACAAGGCTAAGCCGTTCTTGACATGGGAACTCTTTATCTATCCAGATTTCGCACGCTAAACATGTACTTTTCATTATTTATTAATAATACCTGTGTTTGTTTTCTTTAAAACTTTTTTTAAAGCTTTTTGACCATTACTCATTACTCACTTGTTCAATTCGTAATTTTCAAATGTGCCATCACAATTTCAATTGTGTCGTTACACTCCTAATTTTGGTTTTGCACAAGGTTCGATTGCTAAATCTGTAAAGACTAAAAGACTTTTCAAGTGGACAATTGTATTAACTTGAGTATGAATTATCTCTACACGCTCTCTTCGTTCGGTCGGCAAAAGTACCAGACAAATACAGTCTGATATCTCATTTTTGCGTTTGTACCAGTATTGAAGGGTACCAGTTTTGTTGTATTCAAAGTTTAATGGATAGCTTCTGCTGCAACAGTAATTTTTTATATCCACCCTTCTATGCACTCAATGTTATTATTAATTCAACATGTTCATGACTTTTATTTTGTTTTTTTTTCAGTTCGTATTAATTCCATCATTACTAAATTATTTTTTATTTAATCACAGCAAAACGGACTTTATGTAGCCATTACTTGCTAATTATTTCATATTTGAACATCTATACAGTTGTTTTATTTTTCTCTCAATTTATTTGAACTGCAAAAAAACACTTTGCTCATAGTATGAAATTTGAAAGTTAGAATGGTAGCTGTTATTATCTGTTGAATAAAAATTAATTTTCTATCAGAAGACTTTTTTATTACCCGGGCAACGCAGGGCATTCACTCTAGTTCACAAATAAAACGCACACAGCATTACTATGAAAAAGCTGACAATATGACAAGAGACAAAGCAACATACCTTCACAGGTCTTGCCATCATCTGCAAGCTTGTGGTATTCATCACAGAAGCACACACCATTAGTTGGGTTACAGAACTGGCTACAGCCACTGTTGACACACTGTGGCTCAGCTGGAATACAGAAGATAGTCTGTTGCAGGTCTTTCTAGCAAAATTTAACTCAACAACTTGAGGATGTGCTTGAGAATTTAATCCTCGATGTAAATAAAACTTCCGTTTTTAAATAAAAACCAGACTACTGTGTTTACCTTAACATTTGAGTTTGTTTGCTTACCTTTTTAATGTGAGAGCACAACTCCACATTAGCGTGAGAGTTGTGCTCTCACATTGGCATGAGAGCTATGAGCGCACTGACCTTTACATCGGCATTAGCGTTGTCTGGTCATCGCCACCTGAACTACACACATTCCGGCAAACCAGTCAAAGAGGTGGCGTCTCACATCTACTCTACATTTTAACTAGGCTCGATTCAGGTTAATCACCAGGCTAATACAATGTCAGGGCACATTAGTCTGGGATCTTTAAAGTCTTCTTACCTCTACACGAGTAACCATCAGCATGAAGTGTGTATCCTGGTTTACAGTCACATACATAATAGCCCCTTCCATCTGGAAGGCATAGCTGGTCACACCCGTGGTTGCCTGCGCATTCATCATAATCTGAAAAAGGATTAGAGTGATAGATGCAGATCTAAGTAGATATTGTCGTTATTGTCAACCGCATTCAATGGAGGTCAGTTTGCAAAAACAAAGATAAAATTAAAGCCTTGGGTTAAAGGTTGACTTGCAACAAAACTCACATTACAGTTATTTGGTATCGAAAGATTCACCATGTCTTACTCTGTTGTGTTGTAGGTGCAAAATATGTGGAGATGTGATTACAAGATCTTAAAAGCTCAAAAACGAACAGTTAATTGCCGCCATCACGAGACTGCTGTAGAATAGAATCTCTTTCCAAAATGGCTCAAATGGAATTTATTGAACGAGATGGCTTCTGTTTACACTTTCATGCAACCTAATTCGTCGAAATATTTTCACAAATATACTTCACGCATTCAATAAAACTATGTCTATTGTCCTTACGCATCTATTTCAACATCATTGTAATGCTGTCATTTTCAGCACTGATATCTTGTTAACTACCATGAAAATTCGTTTAATTTTTCAGCCTTAGCTCGAAGGAGTACATATCAATTCTCTGATAAACATGACGAGCCTGTTTGTAACCTGTGATAGTCGAAAAATGCTGCAAAAATCATTTGCGCTGTTAAGCAGGAAGTATGGGTCACATGATCAGATTACGACTAGACAATTGGACCAGGCCGAAACAAAACTGTAAAGTAGCGAGCATCTATATTTGATACTGACTCTTCGGTAAAACTCGAAGTGTTTGTCATAAACTAGTGCTATGATAAGTTTTATATTAAGCCTTTTGATGGCCTTTCAATTCATCACATGTCCAAACAATAACCAAATGAATTGCATATGTCAAAGAAATAAACTGATTTCAGTCTACGGCGGTTTCGGGATGGCGGTGATTAACTGTTCATTTTTGAGCTTTTAAGAGCTAGTAATCCCATTTCCACATATTTTGCACCTGTTGCTGACTGCTGCTGACTGTTGCTTACTGCTGCTGACTGTTGCTTATTGCTACTGACAGTTGCTTATTGCTACTGACAGTTGCTTACTGCTGCTGACAGTTGCTTATTGCTGCTGACAGTTGCTTACTGCTTCTGACTGTTGCTTATTGCTACTGACAGTTGCTTACTGCTACTGACAGTTGCTTACTGCTGCTGACAGTTGCTTATTGCTGCTGACAGTTGCTTATTGCTGCTGACAGTTGCTTACTGCTTCTGACTGTTGCTTATTGCTACTGACAGTTGCTTATTGCTGCTGACAGTTGCTTATTGCTTCTGACAGTTGCTTATTGCTACTGACAGTTGCTTATTGCTGCTGACAGTTGCTTATTGCTGCTGACAGTTGCTTACTGCTGCTGACAGTTGCTTATTGCTGCTGACAGTTGCTTACTGCTTCTGACTGTTGCTTATTGCTACTGACAGTTGCTTACTGCTACTGACAGTTGCTTACTGCTGCTGATAGTTGCTTATTGCTGCTGACAGTTGCTTATTGCTGCTGACAGTTGCTTACTGCTTCTGACTGTTGCTTATTGCTACTGACAGTTGCTTATTGCTGCTGACAGTTGCTTATTGCTTCTGACAGTTGCTTATTGCTACTGACAGTTGCTTATTGCTGCTGACAGTTGCTTATTGCTGCTGACAGTTGCTTACTGCTGCTGACAGTTGCTTACTGCTGCTGACAGTTGCTTACTACGGCTGACAGTTGCTTATTGCTGCTGACAGTTGCTTATTGCTGCTGACAGTTGCTTACTGCTGCTGACAGTTGCTTATTGCTGCTCACAGTCGCTTATTGATGCTGACAGTTGCTTACTGCTGCTGACAGTTGTTTATTGCTGCTGACAGTTGCTTACTGCTGCTGACAGTTGCTTATTGCTGCTGACAGTTACTTACTACTGCTGCCTATTGCTTACCACAGCTGACAGTTGCTTACCACTACTGACTGCTACATAGGCGACATACCATAGCAAGTTTTTAAATCAGCGTTGAGATGATAGCCAACATTGCAGGTGCAGTAGAACCCGTCTGAACCTGTCGGCACACAGTTCTGGTCGCATCCACTATTACCATTCTGACAGCTCACTTTGTCTACAGTAGCACAAGCAGTGACAGTTATTGCAGATTGTTTCAAGAAACATGGTAAAACAATTCAAACTTGCTTTAAAGATACAAAAAGGTTTTATAGCCGAGTTAAAGATTACAAATAAACTTTTTTATTGTTTGCAGCATGTTTAAAATATGGATTCTTTGAGCATGGATGCCCTAAATATTTGTGAATTTTGAAAAAATCCGACTACGAGCTGCTAATAGGGTCTGAGGTCAACAGAACACTATTTTCTTATGAAAACCTCAATAAATAATATTCACAAACAAACAAACAATAACCTCATTATTATAGAAGTTTATAGATGGCATCACTGTTATGTAAGAGTATTGATGACATCACTGTTATGCGAGACTATAATTGATGACATCATTGTTATGTAAGAGTATTGATGACATCACTGTTATGTGAGACTATAATTGATGACATCACTGTTATGTGAGACTATAATTGATGACATCACTGTTATGTGAGACTATAATTGATGACATCAATGTTGTATGAGACTATAATTGATGACATCACTGTTATATAAGACTACTACTGAATGCCTGGCACTGCCTGGGTGATAAAAAGTCTTTGCCCAAAAAAATTTATTTTTATTTAACAACAGTTACCATTCTCACGTTCAAACTTTGTACCTTGAGAGAAAGGTTTGTGCAGTTGAAATAAATTAGAGGAAAAAAATAAAACAAATGTAAAGATATTTCAATGTAAATGTATTACTGTAGTTACGTACAGTGACTTTAGTGTATTTAGTGGTTATGATCTGCAAAAAATTTTAACATTACAGTATACTACATGCAGTACGTATTGTGGAGAGTTATTACCTTCGAGACAGATGCACACATATAACACAAACGTTGAATTTAACGTAAATGAATTTAGCTCACTAAACACATAATGAAAGCTGAGTTTTAGTGTGTATTTTACTTAACTTTGACTTTGTCATAGGTTAAAATTTTATCACTTATCTGTTTTCGAACTCGTTTTTACTACAACTCTAAATGAATAACGCTGAACTAGGATACTGAGCATTGCATATCTCTTTCGGACATTGTAGGAGGGATTTTGGCAAATAGAATATTTACATTTTTGTCATAATCAGTACAATGACAGCCAAATAATCATTTCAGGAAGCTTTGTTGTTGATATGGTATGCCAAAAAACAAATTCACTCTTGTATGGCAAAGATGAAAAAGATTCGTGTTTCACAGAGTAAGGCAAAAAATCTTATAACAGGGGCATCGTAACTTGTGGACGCACTGTATTAATCTATACTTTGGAGCATGCAATCGTGAAAAGGGTATACAGTATATGGTAAGAGAATGGGAATGGTAAAAATAGCTTAGCTTTGTGGTTAGGTGCGAATGTTTACAAACTTGCCGTTGCAATCTTTGTGAGTTGAAATCCAGTTCAAAGCGCAATTTTCCTTCTTAGAATTTAATCGCTATAATGGCACAGTCGAGTGATAAACTTTGATATTTATATAGACTGATGACTTTACTGTTATATGGGATTATTGATGAAATAAATGCTAAGAGTATTTATTTCAGCTATTGAAAGCATCATTTATAAAACCTATGGTACTTTAAATAGAATTGCTACAAATGCAGCAACGCCATTAAAAATACCATATGTTGGCATTACATGTGTAGCAATGCCAAGTTTACAGAAAAAATGTATTTTTACAGATTTGAAAAGTTATCGAATGATAACTTAATAATAAAGCCAAAATAAAGCAACGCGAGCATCTTCATTCTAATCGTTTAACAGTACGGTGGACCCCTGCCCATACTACATTAATTTGTACCAGTGTCGGGATGAAGAAACAGTGTTCTACATCATAAGGCAAAAAAACTGTAAAACAGGAACACCGTAACCTGCAGGTGCCCTGTAAATGTATTTCAACGACTATTCAATATGAGTAGACAACTCCTCATGTCTTTACTTAACAATTAGTTCTTACCACAGTGTTTTTTGTCTGCTGCCAGTGTGTAGCCAGAAGTGTAACAGTCGCATCGCACTGCCAGAGATTTCCTGTTAAAGCTGCACAGTTGCTCACAACCTCCGTTGGAGTTATCCGCCTTACAAGGGTCACTCACTGGAAACCAGTCAATACATTAATTGAGGATCTATGCTCCTACTTGCTCAACTGAAGCAACCAGCCATACCGGAGTCTTATTGCCTGTATTTAATTAACCACTATTGCATTCGTACCACACACAAAATATAGCATAGTTGAGACACAGAGTTAAGAGATTGGCTAGCTGCTCTACGAGTGTACGCAAGGTACTAAATCAAGTTGCTTGTTCATGCTGTAAATGACTCCATTAAAGCACATAAATTACATAATTTTTTTATTGTACATTTCAATACATCAGAGTCTTGGCTTTCGAATGAGCTATTGTTTGCCATGGTGAGACAGACATTGGTTGGTGTTTATAGGATTCCCCAGAGCTCTACAGCAAAAAAGTTTACTGGCATAGTCTCGAAAATTGTGACGTCACAATTCTCATATTCGTTGTTGTGTGCTCTTACCGCTTATTTATCAACTACGAAAGTGACGATAATGACGCTAGTGGCAGGCGAAGGTAGGACAACTCCAAAGAATGAATGAAGATGACAAAAGAATCAGTGTCATTAGTTCTCCATGTACATATTACTTCTATGATAAGTACCTCAAACTCCAAGAACCATACTATATTTTCCCGATGATATTATGCACTAGCTCTTTATTTTTAACGCGTTGTTAAGGGTGACACTGAGACTAATTTATTTCAAGCATTGCGGGATCTGGCGAAAGTGCGATTGACATTTAGTCCTAGGGCCATGCAACGCAACCGCAGGTCATAATTTAGTCGATGTGATTTCATTACCTTTATCAACGACGGTACATTTATTGAAGCATAATTAATTAACCCAGAACATGTGTTTGTATTGGTCGGGCGTTAACACCATCGCGGGCATTGTTGATTATCTAGAATCTTAGTTTATTATTAGCGCTCTCCGGGTTTAACAGCACCGATTGTCACAGAAAAACGCAGCCTCAATTGCAGCCAAAGGAATCGATGACCTAAGGCTAAATGAGAATTATGACGCCACATTTTGAGTACCTGAACCAAGTGTTTTTTTTGCAGGACGTACTTTTGACACCCCGTTTTTCATAGTTTTATTATTCTTTGTGTATTGAATATAGGCTCATTTGAAAGCCAAGACTCTGATGTATTGAAACATATAATAAAAAAATTATGTAATTTATGTGCTTTAAGTACAAACTATCAAGTCACAACATTAGGTCATTAAACATTAAGTCCTTAACATTTACTCATTCTAACAAAAAAAATGTCTTACTGCAACCAATGATATAAACCCCCCCCCCCCCATGGGTTGTTTATATCATTGCTGCAACAAACGACAGGTGCACCTGGTTGACTTGGGCAGTCCAGACAACAAGTACCAGCACAAACTCATTCATCAGTAATAAATGACTCAAATAAGAAAAGTGAGTGATGGCTGTGACGCTACAAACACACACACACACACACACACTACAGACACACATATTACAAACACACACATTACAGACACACATATTACAGACACTCATATTACAGACAAACCTATTACAGACACACATACATCAGACACACATATTACGGAGACACATACTACAGACACACATATTACAGGCACACATATTACAGACACACATATTACAGACGCACATATTACAGACTCACATATTACACACGCACATATTACAGACACACATACTACCGACACACATATTACAGACATACATATTACAGACATGTATATTACAGACACACATATCTTAAGCATAGCGACCAAAGTTTATAAAGAATTAGTTGGCAAGATGGTCAGAAGTAGGTTCAGTAAGCTGATGTCATTCTAATTACTTCCTGTCTTGTGGTCCCAAGCCAGTTGAGAATCGATGAACAATAAAGTGTGAACTCCATTTGCTAATGGTATGTTGTTCAATCAGGCTTGAGCGTTGCATGTACTGAGCTTCAGCTGCAAATTATTACCCTTCATCTACTCACTATAACTAAAAAGCGAAGTTTCTGACAAAAATGCCTTTATATGACTTGGTTGTCATGTGACCAGAGCCTTACAACCTTGTGTCACACACATCTACTTACCTAGGCATTTCTTCTTAGATGAGTCGAGGGTGTACCCTGGGCCACACGCGCACTCCGGATAGCTACCCTTTTGTCTGCTATCTTGAACAGTTCTGCAAATCTGATCACAACCAGCATCGACAGGCCAATTACAGGTTCTGTAGCGGAAATCCCCTGATAAAATGTTTAAGGTTTGTTATAGAACATACATAAACATAGACTAAAGTACAGCTCTAATTCATACATGAAGTTATCTAAGCTATGCGTAACGATTAAAGTATCCTAAAATCTCGATAAAAGAAGATAATCCACATTGATATTTCTTTTGGGTATCGACACCGTCAAATGTTGGAGCAAATATTTTAATGAGAACATGTTGGATTTTGTTCAATGTGCTTTAGAACTAATAAACAACAATTAATACTTTAAGTAGTGATGCAAAGCAATAAAATAAATGCATTACAGATAGAAAACAAAAGTTTAAAGTTATATGCAAAACCCAGTTAATAATGTAATAATCACTGAAATATTTGTATCATGCTTTGTATACACCAAAGCAGAAGTTTAGACTCAGAAATCCAGAACTTATTAGTAGAGTGAGTGATAGAAACAGAGCGATAAAAATAGACTGATCTAATTTGATCTAACTTAAAGATTTGTTATTTTCTTAAAGTTCCATTTTGAATTTATTCAATTTTATACTTCTATTTAAAACATTGTAACGCTAAAACATTAAAATTTTTTTAGGAATGCTGGATTAAAAATGACTTAGTTTGCTGAAATAAACATATTTGTATTTGTTGGGCAAGGTTATGGCAAGACAATGTTCAACTGTAATTAAATTGCTAACAAAACTTTAAAAACTTGAATGTCATAAAGATTATGTATAAATATTTTAACTGGAAGTACTTACTAACTGGAACTAAGAGCCAAGTACTGGAACTAGTAATTGGAAGCGAAAAAGACTTCACCTACTCAGGCAAGATCGGGTCTTTGAGTCATAAACTGTTGGAGGGTCAGAGCTCCAGAAGGTGCGTTTAGGGCAGTCGCAAGCAGGCATATTGCGGCGCAATGTGAGGTCGTAGCGTGTAATGCAGTTGGCTCCAGCACCACAAAAGTACTTCTCATCTTTCTGGTTGGAGTTGCATGTCTTTTTTTCTGTGCAACAGTAGGTGTTATAGCAATAGTGAGTACCGTAGCAACAGTTGCAGATTTAACCGCAACAGAGCCATAGCAACAATGGGTGCCATAACAACAATAGACGCCATATCAATAGCCAGTGCCATAACAACAGCAAGTGCCATAACAACTGTGGGAACCATAGCAACAGCTGGTGCTATAGCAACAGCTGGTGCCATAGAAACATTGGGTGTCATAGCAACAGCTGGTGCCATAGCAACAGTGGGTACAATGGCACAAAAGTCAGATGCTTATTATGTAGATAGCATTATTTTCTTTAAAATGTCATAGACTTTGTCACTTAAATATTTAACTACCACATTTAAATCCAGTGATGCATCAGGCATATGCAGGCTATTCTTTAAGGCACTGAGCTAAGTGAAACAATCAGGTGAAACAATATGGCTGCCCTATTCCTGGGCAGGTAGTCATGTGCTTCCTGTCATGTCGAGCTCAATAGAGCTGGGCTGCTGCGCCGCCTGCAGGAAGCCCTCAGTTGATGCTCCTCCATCCTCCAGTTGATAGTAGACCGGGCTGATGGCTCTCGATACATGCTGATAGCGGCAAGAGCAGAAATACATGGTAAAGTGTTGCATCACACCCTGTCTGCTCTTGCGCGCACTCGTAGTAACACCACAAATACCACCAGTACTTGACTCCCTTAGAGCATCCTTGACTCAGTCCCGAGTACTACCGCTAACGCATTGTTCCGTTTGCACTGTTTTCTGTTTTTTGTCTGGACCACGACCAGCTTAATTCTGAGCTTCCGCTGGAGTGGCGGAATGGAGGTTGGCAACCAAATGAGCTCAGTCTCAGTAACACATGAAACTCGAACCTGCTCAGAGACCAACTCAGCCTTCTCCACTGCTTCCATCCCGTTGAGTCGTTCTTGGATTTCTAGCGGCGCCTTAGTAGGTGGACTTTTCGGCATCCTCGTAAATGGCACGATGAACGTCGGAATTTTTTATGGTATTGTAGCTAGAGTGTCAACCAAGTGTGTCTCAACTCAAGCCTCTCTGTCGATAACAGGTTGGTTCAAGAAAACAGCCCGATCAAAGCACTTGTCCGTGTTGCCAGGGAGCTCAGCGGTACTCACGGAGGTAGCCGGACCCGCGCTCTTGCACATAGACATAGTCTCTTCTTCTGAGTCTAGCAGACCTACAAGCAACTCCTCTCTGGTAAAGTCCAACGTCCTCAAGTTTCTGAGTTTGTCATAGTAAACTCTCCAAAAATTTGAGTAGTTCTATTTGCAAGAGCAAAGCTGTACCTGACTGGCTCCTTTGACAGAGCATAAGCAGAAGATGTTATGTCATCAGTGTTTTCAGCACCACTGCTCACTAGGGCTCTGGTAGCACTTCGCTGTTGCACTCTTGATCGGCTCTTACCATGGTTAACCACTCCAACTCCCTATAACGGTCTAGTGGCCGAGTATTTCGAGCTAGCTGGAGGTTGTACCTAATGACCAAAGATGCCTTTCTCATCGAGTTAGGAAACCAGACTAGTGCTGAGCTCAAAGGCCTAATTGGATTCTTTTAAAGTTTCATTTCTTGTTGTTCCAGTCATGCCTCCAGTTCTTAGCTACTTCGGATCTCCTGCGGCCGGCCTCCAAGTTCTTTGCTAAATTCAGGAGAAGTGTAGGTCTCTTTCCTTGGCCTTGCCAGCTCCAGCTCTAATTCTTTTTCTTGTCTTCTAGCCCTTGCCCCTTTCATGTTGGGCCTTCTTCTTGGCTCTATGATGGCCGGTGCTAGTCTAAGCTCTTCCAGACAAGCTTAGAACAGCTTCAGCTGGCTTTCATTTTACAATAAGGGCCCTCTCACTTTATTTACTAGGCAAATATGGTTTAGCCAAACCCTTTTTACTTGGTAAGGCCCTACAAATTTAGATTGTAGCTTGGGATTGTCCCTTCTCTTTATTCAGGAAACGGTGATGCTGTTTCCAGTACATGGCAAGCCAGAGATCAATGATGCTCTTGCTTCTTGACTCAGCCAGGATCCTCAAATGCCTCTGCTGCCAGTAGTGTAAAGGAAACTGATGGTTCCCTTTACTCTCTAGCAGGCAATCAAACAACAACACCAAGTGTTAAGTGTCTACGAAGTATATTTACTAAATAAATATACACGTTTACATGCATGACAGGCAATAAAACATATTCAAAGCATGCAGGGAGGGTGTGCATACTGCTATGTCAAACAATGGAATCTTTTTCTTTTTATGCTTTTACTTTCATGTTAGGATGTGCCCCTTTTCCTGTGTTCTATGCTCGGATTCTTTTTCACAGACTTCCCGTTTCTTCTCGGTAGCCTGAGTGCCCATAGGGTGGCCGGGCCTTTCTCGATGTCTTGAAGACTCGGCCTTACGACCCAGCTGATCAGGAGGCCTATCACTACAGCCCTGGTCACAGCGCTCTGCCGTAAAATAAGGACTAGTGATCAACTCTTTTTAAACGACTGGTAAAACCATATACAATGTATGTTTTTGGAAGAGTAGTCAAATATGTAGGTATATTTTAACTAGTTACAAAAAAAGTCATGTTTTAAAAACCTGGAATGTGGTTTACATGAAAAACTGCATAATAACCATAACTCAACAGCCACAACATAACAGCCATAACATAACAACCATAACATAACATCCATGGCATAACATCCACAACATAACAACCATAAAATAATGACCATAACAGCCATAACATAAAAACCATAACATAACAGCCATAACATAACAACATGATGCGAACACGTTGTTTCACCTGAGCGTTCCCAACATAACCTGTGTTTTTGTTCTCCGTTTTTTGTATTAGTTGATCGTGTGAGTGTTGCATGCAGCACTTGGCATGGCATCTTATAAAAAGGTGGCAATAGTGCAAAACTGTAAAAAATGGATGGTTATAAGATTGTAAAAGTGGTTCAAGAAAGATATAAACCTGGTTCCCATATCGATTGCGAGATTCTAGCGGTAATATTGCCCAGCAAAACGCTTGCGACGCTAGGAGGCTTATGTTCTGCATAAGCCGCATACATAAAACTGCATTGCTAATAACGGCATAAAAATGTTTGCTCACCATGCCATTTCGATAATGCCGACCTTCAACTGTACAGTGCATTTCAAGAAAGTTTTGCCTGCGGCTCTTCGACAAATTTTAACAGCACTAAACTTTTGCGTTACCGCCGACAACTACCGGCGATCTTCGGCGGTACCCGGCACATAGGTTCCCATTTCACCGCTAATAGCCTGCGATGCTGACGCCGGTGCTTTGTGACGTACATGGACCAGGCTATAGCAAACATATACAAACAAAAAGAAAAACTATTGAGCGAGTACATCAAAATCGGAAGTATGTGAGGCTGGCTGGTATAGAGCAAGTGTAAAGAGAGGGTAGTTAATATAGATTTGATGTAGAGGTAGTGTAGAAGTGTTGTAGAGGTGGCGCAAAAATTATCTAGGGGTTTTGTAAAGTATTGCAGGCGTGTTGCAGAGGTGGTGTAAAGGTGTTGCAGATGCGATGTGGAAGTGCTGAGGTCATAAAAATGTGTTGGCGAGGTGTTGCAAAAATAGTGAAGAGGTATAAATGGGCAGGTGGTAAAGGCAGTGTGGAGGCTAGGTAAAAGTGGTATAAAAGTGGTACAAAAGTGGAGTATCGTTGATGTAATGGCAGTATGAATGTGCGGTAGAGTTGATACAGAGGTGGTGGTAGACATTGGGGGAAGCTGGTGTAGAGGGATGTAGAGGTAGTATAGAGGGGATCTAGCAACAGTTTTGAGCTGCTTTAGAAACAGATTAGGAGTTGCATTGAGGCGATGAAGAAAGTAATGCAGAAGGAGAAAGAGATTGTGAAGATGTTTGAAAACAACGTAGAAAAATTTTGAAGAGTTAATGTGGAAGTGTTGTAAAGGGGTTGGAGACACGTTGTAAAGGGGTTGGAGACACGTTGTAAAGGGGTTGGAGACACGCTGTAAAGGGGTTGGACACACACTGTAAAGGGGTTAGAGACACGCTGTAAAGTGGTTGGAGACACGCTGTAAAGGGGTTGGAGACACACTGTAAAGGGGTTGGAGCCACGCTGTAAAGGGGTTGGACACACACTGTAAAGGGGTTAGAGACACGCTGTAAAGGGGTTGGAGACACGCTGTAAAGGAATTGGAGACACGCTGTAAAGGGGTTGGAGACACGCTGTAAAGGGGTTGGAGACACGCTGTAAAGGGGTTGGAGACACACTGTAAAGGAGTTGGAGACTACTGTAAAGGGTTGGAGACATGCTGTAAAGGGGGGGGGAGACAGGCTGTAAAGGGGATGGAGACACACTGTGAAGGGGTTGGAGATACACTGTAAAGGGTTAGAGACATGCTGTGAAGAGGTTGGAGACAGGCTGTAAAGGGGTTGGAGACACGTTGTAAAGGGGTTGGAGACAGGCAGTAAAGGGGTTGGAGACACATTGTAAAAGGGTTGGAGACACACTTTAAAGGGTTGGAGACATGCTGTAAAGGGATTGGAGGCACGATGTAAAGGGGTTGGAGACACACTGTAAAGGGTTGGAGACACGCTTTAAAGGGATTGGAGACACACTGTAAAGGGGTTGGAGACACGCTGTAAAGGGGTTGGAGACACGCTGTAAAGGTGTATTACAAAGTGTTACAAAGAATGAATGGCAATGCTGAAAAAAGACTTGAAAATATTCTGAATACAAAAAAGACAAATTATTGAAACAATAGCGTAAAGAAGACACAGATATGGCATTAGGGAGGGACTGCGGCAAGCAGCTGCGATAAGTGACGACAAGGAGAGACTGCTGAGAGACCGCGAGAAGTGACCGCGAGGAGAGACCGCGAGTGACCGCGAGGAGTGAGCACGAGGACTGATCACAGGGAGTGACTGCAAACATCACTGTGAAGAAGTGGTTAAGTGCTTTCAGTACAAATAAAAGAGTTGAGTGTTTTCTTTGCACAAACCAACTATTAATTTACGCAATTTATATTTGAAATGCACAGCTTTGAGGACTTTACGAAACTGAAAGGGTGTATGCTTAAAAAAAACAATGAATATACAGGAGTTGAAAAGTTCTCTGATAGGCTTATCATTAGCTAACAATTTATCATTTACAAAGCATTTTAAGATAACTTCCAACATGGCATACTCACTGCATGTTTTTCCATCCCTGTCCAAGTACATCCTGTCATCCGGACAACTGCATACCGCTCCGATTTTATCAACCTCCATGCATTTTCCTAAATGACAGAAGGCTTTGTCACACGCAGTTAATTTTTTTATCTTCTCCTCATGAATGTCACCTCCAAAGTTCTTGTAGTCATTTGTAGCATTGGTATTGTTGTAGTAACCAGTAGGGGTGGTATAGTTTGCAACAGTAACAGCCCCCTTGAATCTACCTCGTGTAGATAGTGCCTCTGCACTTACAACCATCTATAATATGTTACACAACCTACTATTAGGAAAATTGGAAAAAAACCTGCTTTTTTAGCAAATAATCAAAGTTAAATGTCAATACGTTTCCATTCAAATCTGATTTCTATTTGCTTTTTTGCAACTACGTGTAGCGTAATAAAGAACAGTCAAATTAGCTTAATGCTAGTAGTAGACTAACCATGAAGAAGCAGAAGGTCAGAGAGCGGTACATCGTGACAGCCATATAAAATGAAGACACAGCTGTCAACACTTTACTCTCATGCTAATAAACTTTAGACTTTGTACTTTACTCTTTCTACACCCTACTGTAACGACACATATTTGGGGAGAAAGCTATCTAATGCTGTGAGATTGACCTACTATCAATAGCCTGTGGCTCAATCATTTCCATGGCCTCTGATAGTACTCCTTACCATTGCTGACCAACTACGATATGGCTATTTTGATTAACTGTTTAAACAAATACAGATAGTTTTTCTAGAGATAAGGGAGGCTACAAAGTATGAAGGTAGATAAGAGGGTCTAAGATGTGAGGGATATCAACACCAAGGTCAAGTTAAGCTAAAACTGAGCGATAGTGTGTTTGTTCCGCAAATATGTCAGTTACCAACAGCATCTGGAAGGCTGATTTAACTTAAAAAGCGCTAAATATTCATGTCATTTCAAATTCGCGGAAAACACATTTGACTGGTCCGAAAATGAAAAATTATATGTACATAGCTAATAGAGACATGTGTAGACTTACCACATGTTTAGGTAGATATCTCATGGGTATGTACATTCTTACTAAAGAGGTGATAGAACAAACTTCAAAGCATTATAGATAATTGCTATATTATAGATACATGCTATATTATAGATGCCTGTTATATTATAGATACCTGTTATATTATAGATACTTGTTATATTAAAGATACCTGCTATATTATAGATACCCGCTACATTATAGATAGCCGCTATATTATAGATACCTGCCATATTATACATACCTGCTATATTATAGACACTTGTTATATTATAGATAATTGCTATATTATAGATACCTGCTATATTATAGATACCTGCTATATTATAGATACCTGCTATATTATAGATACCTGCCATATTATAGATACCTGCCATATTATAGACACCTGCTATATTATAGACACCTGCTATATTATAGACACCTGCTATATTATAGATACCCGCTATATTATAGATACCCGCTATATTATAGATACCCGCCATATTATAGATACCCGCCATATTATAGATACCTGCTATATTATAGACACCTGCTATATTATAGATAATTGCTATATTATAGATACCTGCTATATTATAGATACCTGCTATATTATAGATACTTGCTATATTATAGATACCTGCTATATTATAGACACCTGCTATATTATAGATAATTGCTATATTATAGATACCTGCTATATTATAGATACCTGCTATATTATAGATATCTGCTATATTATAGATACCTGCTATATTATAGATATCTGCTATATTATAGATATCTGCTATATTATAGATACCTGCTATATTATAGATACCTGCTATATTGTAGATACCTGCTATATTATAGATACCTGCTACATTATAGATACCTGCTATATTATAGATACCTGCTATATTATAGACACCTGCTATATTATAGATACCTGCTATATTATAGGCACCTGCTATATTATAGATACCTGCCATATTATAGATATCTGCCATATTATAGATACCTGCTATATTATAGATACCTGCTATATTATAGGCACCTGCTATATTATAGATTCTTGCTAAATAGCTTGTTATCACTCAAATTCCATACCATTCTGGAGAGAATTTGATTGAGGTCAAAAGATTGCTGATTACTAGGTCAAAGATTACTCAGCAGAGATGTACCTGCATCAAATGAGATGGACTCAATTTCGAGTGAGACAGTCGGATCGCATTGTTGAGAAACTTTTGCGCACCTTCCAACCAGATGCTATTTGCTCTGTTTATAAAAAGTCACCAGTAATTACCATTGATCTTGGTTTTAAAGATACAAAAAAGAAATTTGTAAATGAGCTTCTCTGCCTCAGCCAATCAAAGCTATGTAAACTGACTCGAGATTTTCAAAAGCATGTCCTATCTCAAAGTTTGTGTGTGTGTTTCGGTTTGTCCAGGCTATCAAAATTACGAATGAAGTATCTATTTGATGCTGGATTTGACCACGGAACCTCCCATTTGTCAGGCAAATATCGTACCAATTAAGCTGTGCGAGATGCATTGAATTTGGAGGCGACGTGAACCGTTACGTCAGTTAAAATGGGCAAGCATTCTGCGTTACGCAACGTGACTAAAGCTTGCTCTCACAGCTCATATTGGTAAGTTTAGCAATATGGATAGTAGTGTACTCAAATTAGTCTTTGGCAATGTGTCAGGCTAATGGCAAACAAATATATTACCTGCAATTGTTTGTAAGCTGTTTTTTTAATACCGGTGCAATGCCGGGCATTCAGCAAGCATTATTATAAAAAGCATGACTAAGTTTTCATGCAGTGTCAATGAAAAAACATTTTTAAGGAAAATTACTAATCTTAGTACAAACTAGTGGTTCTCTTGATACCTTAGCAAAAACTGAACAGTTTTTAAATTAATTGTTTGCAGAGGAATACATTCATAGATTACCTTGTTGGCTTATGCTGTGTTTTTGTATTTACTCGATTTCTTTTCTACTTACATGAACGTAACTAAATGGATTGTTTTTTTTATTGTTCCAACCATACACTGAACACTTGATTTTTGCTTAAAAGTAAAAATTTCCTTAGCATAATAAATTTAAATATTGAAAGTTTTTGAAGTAATTTCAACTCACTCGAAAGCTTTTTAGTGTATTTTTCGAAACCAGTTGATATTGTGTGTTTAAATTGAATTTTTATTTACGAGCATGCACATCATTACTTTCACCTTGCTAGTTATATTTCTAGACAAAGGAAGAAATGGTCGAGGAGGTGTTGGGCCTGAGAGTGAAGTAGAATTTTAGAGAGCGTGGAGACAGAACCAACAGGCATATATATCTAGAGCTGAGTCACTGGTTATCTAACTTACTTGGCTGAATCTTTAATAAATTAGCAAGTGGTTTTGTCATCACAATAGTCTATCGTCAACCAAGTTCTAACATACCTTAAAACCTCTAATTGAACGCCACCTCTATTTGAACGCCACCTCCAATTGAACGCCACCATGAGAGAAGGTTTGAAAAATAGAGCGCCACTCTCTAATTGAACGCCACCTCTATTTGACCACCACTTTGCGAGTCCATAATACCAAATCATCAGTAGAAAAGTGTCCACAAAATCGTATCAATAATGAATCGTTTACATCAATAAGAATTAATTTTCTTGTTGTTCAATTTCAAAGCTTTTCGTCTTTTTTCTCATTAAAACTTTGAAAGCAACGCAGTAGAAATAATTAATAACTGCCTCAGGCTAATAGTAGTTCCAGATTGAAACCATAACTGCCATGTACAACTTTTATCGTGTTTCCTAGGTAAATCAGACACGCTGATTCTGATTTTGTACACAAAATAAAGATTGGTCCACTAACTTGCAAGGTAATGAAGGCTTTTCACAGCGTTTCAGTATCAGTCTCAAAACAACACAATCGACACAACAAGCTCCGCCCATAAATATGTGACGTATGCTAGCTTTTTAAGAACAAAAGTTGGGGATGTTTAGTCCAATTTAGAATGATAGAGATAGGTGTCTTAAAACCCATTATATAAATTCAGTCATTTATGAGAGGTAATAATCTCAGTCTTTTATGAGAGGTAGATAAATTATTTAAAATTGCTCGTAGCTTGTTACAGGATGTTTAATAGGCTGAACGCCGAGAAAAATTAGCTCAAAAATGTGCGATGTTATCACAACTATTGAAGTTATTTTAACTTAACCTATTCAACTATTGAACTTTCAACATGAATTTGTCTGTTCTCATACTGATGTAAATACCGTGTATAATTAATTTTCAGACAAGTTTCCCACAAAATGTCACAAGCAGGCTCCTTTCAAAAACTATCTTGCATCTTCTAGAAAACATAAATTTAAAAAACCTTGAATAACTGATTAAATTTTATTGATGAGTAAGAAAGACTACATATTTAAACTATCTTTAAATTCTCTTTAGATACATAATTGAAACAAAATCCAAAACTTGGTAAATAAATGTAATGTAAAATCCCAATATTTTAAATTGACTTAAGTCAGTCGGGATGGCAAAATATTCTGGCAAATTTTAAACCAGTGACAGGGTAAATCAACAGTTTGTAGTGGCGCTCAAAAATCAATTATACAAAACTATGCGGAAATTCAGAACACAAGATATAGTCAATTGTTTTAACCTATATTTTACATGTATAGGAGCTACGTTAGCCAAAACCTTTAGCAACACTTTAAGCCTAGAGGACAATGCAGGTGTCTATGAACTACCAACAGGCCTACAATTCCACATTGGCAGTCTCAATGAAAATTATGTTAAACCTTTGTTGAAAAAACTGATTGCATACAAAGCTACAGGATTAGACTCCATCGTAGTTAAGCGGTCAAAAGTGCGGCACCTACTTTGGCTTACCCTCTAGCTCATATTTTAAACACTAGTACGCTGGCTCCAGCAGTGAAGTGTGCCATTAGGGATCATGCTTAATCATTAGATTCATAATTATTTTCATGGCATTGCAAGTTGCCCGAGTGGTGTAATGGTAGCATGCTTGCCTTTGCATCTAAAGCCCTGGGTTTGATTCCTGTGTGAGGCTATTTTACCATTCAAATGCTCTTAGAATGGCTTCAGTTAGTGACAGTTCTTGTCAAGACTAGCATACAGTTAGGTATATTCTCTGAAATGTTCTAATATTCAAAATATTCATGTTCAAAATATTCTCTGCAAATGTAGAAACTTTGTTTAAAAAGGGTTCATCAAATTACAAATAAATATCTATATTGCCAGTTTTTATTTAAATTTGGTTAGCATGCAATTATCTGATTATTTAGAAAAGAACAGCATTCTTACAGCAAAACATCTCGGTTTTAGAAAAAATCGAAGCACTACTCAAGCATGAACTGACTGCACAAATACAATTGTATATGCAATGAACCATGACAAAGCAGTTCTGGGGATATTTTGTTAAGGGATTTGATACCATTGACCACCATATAATCATTCACAAATGAAGTCAAAGCACTGTTCACCGTCTTCTATTCACTGGATAAAAACTACTTGGAGTATGGAAAACAGGTAACATTTATAGAAAACTATAAATCTAATTTAGCAAGTATAAATTGTGGTGTTCCTCAGGGTTCTATCCCGGGTCCAACTTTATTTTTTTTATACGTATTAATGATCTTGTGTTGTGTACTAATCATTTGAAACCTATTCTGTATGCTGATGATACAAATTAATTTTTTTAATCTAGCAATTTGAATAATGACGTACATATGGTTAATGAACTAAAAATAATTGAACAACAGTGCAAAACAAATAAACTAACTGTAAACATGGACAAAACAATGTACATCGCAATGATAAATTATCAAAATAAAACTAGGAAAGCCAATAAACTTATTTAAATTGGAGCCTTGGGAGACATCTTTGATAAAATCTTTTGGAATTCGTTTGAACAGATGCCTGGTATGGGATGCACACATTGACAAGCTAGGACAGAGACCTGGTATGGGATGCCCACATTGACAAGCTAGGACAGATATCCGGTATGGGATGCCCACATTGACAAGCTACGACAGATACCTGGTATGGGATGCACACATTGACAAGCTAAGACAGATACCTGGTATGGGATGCCCACATTAACAACCTAACTAAATGGATAAGATGAATATCGGCTTGATAAGTGAATGCTCCAGTTTTACCTGGAATTGTAATGAAGCTAATATACAACACACTAATTATCAAATGAGTTACCGTCTTGCTCCATTTCGTTATTTAAGAAAAATATTAATATCAATAAAAGTGTCAAATGCTCACAATCTTTGATAAGCCACCACTGACTTCACCTCAGTCCCTGTTTGCCCAACTTTTTGTGTTATCTATTAATAAACTTTTCCTGTACAAAATTCTATTGATAGCACATTCAACATTCTTTTAAGCGATTGTACAGTAAAAAGAGAATCTCACTATAACCTTACATTTTTGAAAACAAATCTACCAATACTAATATTTTATATTGCTGCAGGTCAAAAAATAATCGAATATAGAGTTTCATCACAATGTCTCCAAATATGCTAATGAAAAGTTTCAACACCTGGCAGCCTCACTCTTTCCTGTAGACTTCTATGGGGTCATGAAAATCACTACTGCACACCTGTTGGGATGTCTGGCACTCTCAATCTGTCTTTCAGGCTGTAGAGGGGCCTTGGGCATCGCTACTGGATCTCCTTGCAGCTGTCTTTTGCCTTTAATCATTCCTGTAGACTTCTGTGGGGTTTTGGGTATAGCTACTACATTCCTTTTCGAGCGTCTGGCATCCCCAGGGCTGATACTCTGAACGAAACACCCACCTGGATAGGCCCAGACTTGGATATTGTACCCCCAATCACCTGGTTAGTCAATTTGAATTTGGATATTGTACCCCCATTCACCTGGTTGGTCAATTTGAAATACACCCCCTAAACACTGGGAGTTCCCTAGAGGGCGCCCAGGTTCCACGCTCTGCTAAACATTCAATATGATAATATGATTCATGCATTGATGAAGCAGAAAAAACCTACAAACAAAATTCACAATTTTATTTAAATACGTTTTTATTTCGGACCTTTTGTTTGTTTAGTATTGCAAAAACGATCGATTTTTCTCCTGCAAATGGCTTATTTTTTGTTGCTAACAGAGACCAATATATTGTAGTTTACTATCCGTAAAAAAATTAAACAAAAAGGCAATTAGCTAACCATAAATCAATTTATAAAAACCGTTGGTGTGGCAACATAATAGTCACTCTGCCCACTAGCGTCAGTATCGCAAAACGACAAAATGTCGCTATGCCTGCAAAAGAGTTAATAAAACTGATTCCAGACATCAACCATCAGATCATCATTTTCATTTACAAAAGAAAACATAATGAATACCAATGAAATTATACCAATATATTCAAAACAAATATCATATCATTTGTTCTGAGTATATTGCTAAAGGGTTGCTAAAATGATGCACTGTCGACTGTCTCTTTTCTTTTCCTTTCCCATCAGCAGACATGCCGATTTTAATGCAATCTGCATTAAAATGATGACTGGAATTTCGGTGCAATTTCTTGGTATTACTTGGGCTGAATGAAACCTTAATGAGCATGGGCCCATGGGATCCTTCTTTCAATTAATATCTAATTTTTTCACAGGACGAACAATCAGAATTAAAGTTAACAACCATCTATCACAGCCAAAACAATGCGAAATAGGACTGCCGCAAGGAAGCATCTTATCCCCTATACTTTTTATACTTTACACAAGAGACATGCTAAACTCATGGAATGGAACCCCGTTTCAATATGCAGATGATTGTTCAGTTATCTGCTCAAGACCAATTGAAATACTACTATATGAAACAATGGAAAGCAACTGCATGAAGCTCACACAGTGGCTAGAACAATGGCGCATGAAAGCAAACTGTTTTAAGACAGATACTATTTGGTTCAACTGCAACCCAAAACAACTTCAAGTCAGCGGAGAAAACATTAGCATTACCAATTCTACTAAAGTTTTAGGTTTAACTCTAGACTCTAATTTAACATTCAACACACAAAGAGAAGAATCAAAAGCGATATTGGCCAAAAAATGGAGACTACTTCTTTCGTTCATCAACGCAGGATTAAAGCCATACTATTCTAAAAAGGTTACTAGAATCAACCATAATGCCGAAAGTGTTTTACAATAGTTTTATATGGGATCAAAAGGCTGACACCTCTCTCCATAGTTGTTTAAAAAACATACTAGGAGCAAAGACTAATCCCTCAACGGAAGCACTTCACCATATCACAAACATACCTACAGCTGAGTCTTTAAGCTTCAGAGACATATACACATACTGTAGAATGGCAATAGGACAAAGATATTTCGCAAAAACTGTTATCTACAAAAAGCAAACTTCAGAAAAAAATACATTCCCACATTGTAAGTCTAAATGGTAGAAACACAACTATAGCAGATATGTCAGCAAGTCATTTTAAAAGATCCACTATTCAAAAGCAACTAATTAATGATCGACAACGCCGATGAAAAACTCATCTCATAACAGGACACTGTTCTACTGGTTTACTAATGGACCTAGAATCAGATCATCTGGAGAAAAACCCTATTCCACTTATATTACCAAGGAGACAAATATCAATTTTAACTGGGCTCTTCACAGGCCACACAACCTTGCAATATCACTTATACAAACTCAATTTAACATTTACACCAACATGCACATGCCTGGATGAGGACGAAACAGTACACCATTACCTATACAGATGCAGCAATTACACCAACCTAAGAAAGAAAATATTCCCTAACACTCACAACTATCAACACCTGCTAGAATTTGTACACGAAAGCGCCGATTCAATTGAAAGCATAATTAACCCACTGCAGATAAACCATAGAAGTTAACATCAATGATACTTACCCAGACAGATGGTACAGACCATATTATAGTCATTCAATTATTAATAACAATCAATCTTGCCACAATCAATACTCATAGAGGATCTATTCTTCAGACCTGAACCCTTGTATATAGTATATATCAATCAATTTATCTTTGTATAAGTTATCCTGCATTACTTATTTGAAGTCATCCTCTCATGTAAATTTTCCTTTAATTTTTACACCAATAATCTCAAACTAAATATGAATTGTTCACTACTGTCTTACATTCAGGATTCTTCTACAGTTTCCGTTTTATTGGATAATATGCCTGCAAATAGAGGCTTTTTGTTATCAGCAAAATAAAAGATAACTAACATGGGCCATTTTACTGGCTTGGCTGTGGAAACCCCCTCAAGTAGCAAATTCACTGACACTGCCCCATGATCTGAAAACCCCCTTAAAACGTGATTTTGGGCCAAACCTAATGGGTCTTTTAGGGGGGAGTATCAGCCTTGGGCTGGCATCCTCACCCTGATCTGATCAGGATGAGTCATGCAGCTGTAACTCTAGCTAGTTGTTCTCTGCACACCGGGGCAAAATTCAGATCTATACCGCTCCACCATTGTCGAGGTCCTCGAGCACAAGAACAAATTACTCAGGACGCTTTGGAGTTTCCCTGCCTCACAGGTTTTCTCTGTCGCTGGGGGCACTCTCCACTCAAGTTCCCTATGTTCTGAGAATTGTAACATACTGAATGTACCTGGTCTGAGGTGATCAGCACCTGTCTGTCTATTCGCAATCCAATCATAGGTTACATTCGCCTGGTTGAATGCACATCAAGCCCTATCTTCTGAGTTCTATTGTTTCTCATAAACCTCCTTTATTACTTTTTTAAAGTCACAAACCCTTCTAATTTACTATACCGCTTCCTTGTATATGATAAAGCTGGCAGATGCCGGCCAATGCTGACAGATGTCGGCCAATGCTGGCAGATGCCCACCAATGTTGGCAAAAATCGGCCAATATTGGCAAATATCAGCCGATAAGGCTGACTCATATTATACACTAAATATTGAGATATTGACTAATATTAGAGATTGTAAAATATGAGTCATAGCACTTAGTTTACGTTAGTTAAAAATTAAGAAGACCAATTAAAACAGGAAAATATATGACTAGTTGAAATCCTGAACAGTAATTATAAAGATTTGCCATACAAAATTGAGTGTTAACATCTTAAATATGTAAAAATTTGTAGAGCACTAAATTAAAAAATTATAAAGGAGTATTGAACAAAAATGTAGATTAAAGACAAGGTTTACATCGAGTTATTTTGCAAATTTAAATCATCTTTGGCTAATAATATTATAATAAACTTATTCATCTCTGTGGAGATGAATAGATTTGTAACACTTCCCTAACCTACATCTTGTTCCACACGCTTATGTCAAAAACGCTGTTCCTTCTGCATAAGACAGAGTAGTGCAGACTAAGTCTGCCAAGCCTGGTCCGCTTGCATACATTCCATGGTTTCAAGGCAGTGCGGAGTTAAAAGACCAATTCAACTATGATCAAGCTTACAGCACTTGACTGAAGCATCAGCGAATGTCAACTGGTAAACTAATGTTTAGAAAGCCTCGAGTCGATCATGCTACCGAGGGGCGGAGCCAAAGCTAAGCAAGAAGATATGAAAGACGCTGCAGAAGCAATGCAGAACACTCGGAAGTCTCACCATGTGCAGTTGCTTATGTTAATTGCATATTTAACTGTATTATACATAGAAATATACAAAATATTCTTATGTATAATACAGAGTATATATAGAGAATATGCATTTGTTGCCTTGCACTCGAGTGGTTTGTTTCTTTATGGAGCAAAGAGAGGAACTAGGTCAATTTCTTTACACTATTTAAAAATGTACACTATACAGTATTTATATTGAATAGTAACAATCATAGGATAACCACAGCTTTTCACACAAGGGCTTTGTTAGTTCAAGATGGATGTTGCGATGGGGTGTATGTCGGCGGGGCACCTAAACCGCCCTTACTTTGCTGTGACTTGATTGCGGCTCCTCTTCCTGCTCCAATGCGCAAAGTTTGCTGCCAGTTTCTCAAGCTGTCAACAAAAATAACTTCTTCAAAACACATGGAAACATATAGAAGTACATATGGAAGTACGTACCCTCAACTATGTACAATGCTAGCTTTCTGACTGTTGTGAAATAGCCAATGCATAATCCCGACACGTATTTGTTTTGTGCTCCAAACAGCGGTGAGCTGAAGGCGTTCCGAGCCTACCTATCGTTTTTATTAGAGCTACTCTATATTTTTCTCGCAGCCGAGACTGCGCGACTGCTCAATGTCCACTTCTCGTAAAATACTGCCACACAACAAAACAGGAGCAGCGTTCATTTAGATTTTTGACCTTGATGCTGCTTAGGAATCTTGATGTTGCAATCTTGATGCTCAAAGGCGGCGGAGGTAAAGGCGGCGGAGGTGGAGGCGGCGGAGGTGAAGGCGGCGGAGGTGAAGGCGGCGGAGGTGAAGGCGGCGGAGGTGAAGGTGGCGGAGGTGAAGGAGGCGGAGGTGAAGGCGGCGGAGGTGAAGGCGGCGGAGGTGAAGGCGGCGGAGGTGAAGGCGGCGGAGGTGAAGGCGGCGGAGGTGAAGGCGGCGGAGGTGAAGGCGGCGGAGGTAAAGACGGCGGAGGTAAAGACGGCGGAGGTGAAGGCGGCGGCGGTAAAGGCGGCGGAGGTAAAGGCGGCGGAGGTAAAGGCGGCGGAGGTAAAGGCGGCGGAGGTAAAGGCGGCGAAGGTAAAGGCGGCGGAGGTAAAGGCGGCGGAGGTAAAGGCGGCGGAGGTGAAAGCGGCGAAGGTAAAGGCGGCGGAGGTAAAGGCGGCGGAGGTAAAGGCGGCGGAAGTAAAGATGGCGGAGGTAAAGGCGGCGGAGGTAAAGGCGGCGGAGGTAAAGGCGGCGGAGGTAAAGGCGGCGGAGGTAAAGGCGGCGGAGGTGAAGGCGGCGGAGGTGAAGGCGGCGGAGGTGAAGGCGGCGGAGGTGAAGGCGGCGGAGGTAAAGGCGGCGGAGGTAAAGGCGGCGGAAGTAAAGATGGCGGAGGTAAAGGCGGCGGAGGTAAAGGCGGCGGAGGTAAAGGCGGCGGAGGTAAAGGCGTCGTCAGTGGTAGAGGTGAAGGCAGCCTCGACCCTGGCAATCGACGAAGGGCGGGAGTCGAGGCAGAGTGGACGTCGAGGCGGAATGGACGTCGAGGCAGGGTGGAAGTAGACGCTGAATGGGAGTAAATGTCGGGTGGGAGTATCTGTATATATCTGTATCTATATCTAATTCTGTATCCTTTTCGCGATTACACATGCTAAATGTGCACTTTTTCTAATTACATGTAATTAATATTACCTTGTGCGATTATTTTCTTGACATTGTTAAAACCTCTAATTGAACGCCGCCTCTATTTGAATGCCACCTCTATTTGACAGCCACTTCTATTTGACCACCACTATTAGAAAAGGGTTTTTAGAAAAAATAGAGCGCCATGACATTCAATTAGAGGTGTTATGATATTTTTTCAATCTTCAAATTTCAAATGTGCCCTTACACTCCTATGTCTGGTTTTCCGTAAGGTTCAATCGCTAAATTTGCAAAGAATAAATACTTTTCAGGTAGATAATTGTATTATATCGAGTAGAAATTGCCTCTACATGCGCTCTCTAATGTGTCAAACAAAGACAGGCTGATATCTCATTAAGCTTGTACCAGTATAGAGAGGGGCCAGTATCATCGTATTCAAAGTTTTGATGGATAGCTTCTGCTGCAACAGTAACCTTTTTTATGAACAGACCTCTAAGCAATAATTGTTATTTTGTACTAATATTATTCATCATATTTTATGTTGTTTTCACAGTTCGTACTAATCGTATTATTACTAAATCTTTTTTCATTGTAGTCGTAGCAAAACAGACTTTATTTAGCCATTGCTTGCTAATTATTCCACATTTACATTTAAACACTTTTACAGCTGTTTTACTTTTTCTCTCAATTTATTTGAACTGCACAGAACACTTTTCTTGTGATATTAAGTTTGAAAGTTAGAATAGTAACTGTTGTTGTATGTTGAATACAAATAAAAATTTTGCACAAAGACTTTATTCCCTGGACATTCATCTAGTTGTATTATATTCATTGTTTATTCAATTTTCGTTTACCATTTATGTTTATTATCTAAATATTAATTATATTATTTTATTTAAAATATGATATAATAATATTAATGATAGTTATATTATCAACTAATATAAATAGTACAAGACTACATTAAAATATAAGCACCTAGAGTCGCATCACAACTGCTGTTACTAAATATTTACTGTTCATATTCTATAAAATATGCAGTGTTTTAAATGTTAGTTATCAACAATTTAACCAGTCACACGAAGAATTGAAAATTTTTAAAAAATAATAATTTTTAGTAAACTACCTTGCACAATATACTAACTATAATATGCTATTAACATATGCCAAGAGCTAAAAAAGATGAAGTACGGTATGCAAAACACCTAAACAACGCACGATATTCCTGCAAGTCAGTAAACTTAGGGTACTAAGTACTAGTAAACAGGGTACTAGTTTAGGGTGCCACGCCATGCTGCTGAGTTCATTAGTGTCTTGTGACTATTATGTTGTCCTTTGGTTGCATGCAATTGCATCCCGATGAGACGTCACAAAATCGTCAATGTCTCACAGACCAATAGTCAATGTATCAAGGACCGATAGTCAATGTATCAAGGACCAATAGTCAATGTATCAAGGACCAATAGTCAATGTATCAAGGACCAATAGTCAATGTATCAAGGACCAATAGTCAATGTATCAAGGACCAATAGTCAATGTATCAAGGACCAATAGTCAATGTATCAAGGACCAATAGTCAATGTATCAAGGACCAATAGTCAATGTATCAAGGACCAATAGTCAATGTATCAAGGACCAATAGTCAATGTATCAAGGACCAATAGTCAATGTATCAAGGACCAATAGTCAATGTATCAAGGACCAATAGGCCGAATTTAAAGTTTAAAGTTTTATATTGATAATAAGTAATAATATGATATATTATAAATTAAGAAAATTTCAAAAACTTAAAAATTCATTAAATTGTACGCAAAAAGTCTCATAATAAAAAAATCTTTCCTACATACTATTACAGACTGGCAGTTGAACGTTAGAGAATTGAATTTTTAGCAAACACAGTGTTCCATCGAGTGGGAGAAATGGCCAGACAGATACGCGCTATTTGCAAAATAACAACCGGAAACAGCTGCGACGCTTTGTAATTATATGAAAATCAATTATTATTTCAACTAGATTATTTGATAATTGTCCATGCAAAATCTTCAAGTATGAAAGCAGAGATAACTTCTACAATAATTTCTTCAAAGGTTTTTCAAAGGTACATGTACTTCATAAGTACTTAACAGGTAATTCACGTACAAGCTATATGGTGTAATGCAAGCTATATGGTGTAATGCAATAATCACCGCTCAAAAGTTATTGCAGAGCATATAAATATGTGACAGACTTTTCAGGTATTTGAAGAAACTGTTTTGAACTTGCAATATAACTACCTGCCATACTGGGAAACCAAAACATGTAGTGGGTGACTAGATAAGGAAAATGTATTAGACTGGCGGATGACAAATATGCATTTTCGCGGGCTCACACAATGGCTGGCCATCAGAACTGATATCGTATATCATGTATGGGGTTTGCCCAAAGAAAGGTCTTTTATGGAACATATTGAAGTTTGCATAGCAAGCATTTTTGTCTCCAAGACTGGTTTTCTGTTTGCCTAACATAACATCATAACCGCAAAACCAAAGATAATTATTATATTGGTATCAATAGACGCGATTAGAAAACTCTAACAGTGAACCTTTAAACTGAGTTCTCTTTCAGATTTGTCAGGGTAAAAGTGTGTAATACTGGTCAGACGTCACCCTTACTCGAAAAGCACAAGGTTATACATACTTCTCATGGTATCTCATAATGGCTGCATCCTTTTTATTTATTTCCTGCTTAAGTTCATTGCATTCGTCTCTCAGTACCTGTTCTGGTTTGGAATCAGCGATCTGTACAAAAAGTAAGAAGTATGAGTCAGCTATCACCTCCTTACATGCAACTCAGCAAAAACGAGTTACGCTTCTGAGCACTCATGTTGCAACACAGAGAAGGCAACTTCTAGTCAAGATAAACTTTATATTCTGAGTAAAGAAACCATTATTCTAGAGTAACCACTCAAATACCAGCTAACCATATAATATCAGTTGATTGTACAAACTAATATTATAATATCGGGCAGTTGTACCAACTAACAACATAATATCAGGTAGTTGTACCAACTAATAACATTATATCAGGTTGTTGTACCAATTAATAACATTATATCAGGCAGTTGTACCAATTAATAATGCGACATAACACCAATCTTATTAGATAAGACAACTCTGGTTTGAACTTCCATGGCTTTTATTCGAAAAAATCATGAAAACTATGCGACTGGATAGCTTGATGCTTCTCCCATGAATTATTCATGACCATAGCAAGGTTGGAGCACTCTAAACTCCTATTACTTGGCGATTTGGTGGCCCATCATCAGAAAGCCAGTCTGAACAACTACACATCCAAAAGAAACGGCCAAGGGAAATGACAATCTTAAAGGTTGACTTGCAACAAAATTCACATTACAGTTATTTGGTATCAAAAGATTCACCATGTCTTACTCTGTTGTGTTGTAAGCGCCAAATATGTGGAAATGTGATTACAAGCTCTTAAAAGCTCAAAAACGAAAAGCCGCCGTAGATTGGAATCTCTTTATTTCGATGACGTAGCCACGAAATTTGGTTATCGTCTTGTCATGTATGTTCTCATGTGAATTGAAAGGCCAATACAAAGCTCAATATAAAACTTATCGTAGTACTAGTTTATGACAAACACATCGGGTTTTACTGGAGACCCCGTATCAAATATAGATGCTCGCTACTTTACAGTTTTGTTTCGGCCTGGTCTAATCGGCAAATCGTAATCTGATCATGTGACCCAATACTTCGCAAATAATTTTTGCAGCACTTTTCAATTATCACAGGTGACCAACAGGCTCGTCATGATTATCAGACGATGATATGTACTCCTTCGAGGTATGGTTAAAAAGTTAAATGAATTTTTACGGTAAGTTATAAGATATCACTGCTAAAAGTGACAGCATTACAATGACGATAAAACAGACGCGTAAGAACAATAGACATAGTTTTATTGAATACGTGAAGTATATTTGTGAAAATATTTCGACGAATAAGGTTGCATGAAAGTGTAAACAGAAACCATCTCTCACAAATGCGTCACATTTGAGCCGTTTTGGAAAGAGAATATAAACTACGGCGGTCTCGTGTGGCTGCGATTAACTGCTCGTTTTTGAGCTTTTAAGAGCTTGTAATCACATTTCCACATATTTTGCCCCTACAACACAACAGAGTAAGACATGGTGAATCTTATGATACCAAATAACTGTAATGTGAATTATGTTGCAAGTCAACCTTTAATGAAAGTAAAGGAGTCCACACAGTAAGTTTTAAGTATGTAAGTGTCATAGTAAGTTATGACACATTTGTCACTCGGCATATCTTTCGATATAATGCCATTTCACTCAGTATTCAGCTCGCCTCAAATAGAAGAGAATAATCGCCATAAAGCTTGAAAAAATATGACAGCACGCTCGCAAAGCAAAGTCATGTTTATTACACTGAATCTAACTAGTAATATTTGTACCCTGGCCACTTAAAAATTAACTTCAAAGCGTTTTCAATGCGTGAAAGAGATCCACAGCCGGGTTGTATAAATGCTCTTGCATTTTTCTCATGTTTCCTTGAGGATTGTTATAGGATTAAATGTGGAAACTATCACCAAAATAGTATGCTGCCTTTTATCCGCAAATATTAGAGAAAGTAGAAAGGTGTAGATACC
The DNA here is from genome assembly GCF_963576615.1 of Watersipora subatra. Taxonomy (NCBI): domain Eukaryota; kingdom Metazoa; phylum Bryozoa; class Gymnolaemata; order Cheilostomatida; family Watersiporidae; genus Watersipora; species Watersipora subatra. The sequence continues at coordinate 40,326,294 of NC_088715.1, forward strand.
TGAATATGTTTCTGTAAAAAGAACTGCTCGCAGGCCCTGCCAGCATCAACAAATTTGCGTACGAGCACATCTGCGTTATTCTTCAAGCTCTCAGGCAACGGTTTCTTCTCATCTATCTGAGACAGACACAGTGACCAAAGTGGCTTTATTTTGAAGAGGAGCCACTCATACAGGTTTGTCAGTATTTCCAGAGCCCAAACCGATCCTTTTGGCAAAATATGGTTTACCGTGAGATAGAAGCAGCAGTTTAAACAGACTGGTTGTCTTAAAACGACTTGTAATCAGGTTGTCTTAAAACGACTCGTAATCAGGTTGTCTTACAACTAATCGTAATCAGGTTGTCTTACAACTACTCGTAATCAGGTTGTCTTACAACTACTCGTAATCAGGTTGTCTCACAACTACTCGTAATCAGGTTGTCTTACAACTACTTGTAATCAGGTTGTCTTACAACTACTCGTAATCAGGTCGTCTTACAACTACTCGTAATCAGGTTGTCTTACAACTACTCGTAATCAGGTTGTCTTACAACTACTCGTAATCAGGTCATCTTACAACTACTTGTAATCAGGTCGTCTTACAACTACTCGTAATCAGGTTGTCTTACAACTACTCGTAATCAGGTTGTCTCACAACTACTCGTAATCAGGTTGTCTTACAACTACTCGTAATCAGGTCATCTTACAACTACTTGTAATCAGGTCGTCTTACAACTACTCGTAATCAGGTTGTCTTACAACTACTCGTAATCAGGTTGTCTTACAACTACTTGTAATCAGGTTGTCTTACAGCTACTTGTAATCAGGTTGTCTTACAACTACTCGTAATCAGGTTGTCTTACAACTACTTGTAATCAGGTTGTCTTACAGCTACTTGTAATCAGGTTGTCTTACAACTACTCGTAATCAGGTTGTCTTACAACTACTCGTAATCAGGTCGTCTTACAACTACTTGTAATCAGGCTGTCTTACAACTACTCGTAATCAGGTCGTCTTACAACTACTCGTAATCAGGTCATCTTACAACTACTCGCAATCAGGTTGTCTTACAACTACTTGTAATCAGGTTGTCTTACAACTACTTGTAATCAGGTTGTCTTACAACCACTTGTAATCAGGTTGTCTTACAACTACTTGTAACAAGGTATCTACCTGCTCAAGGCATTTACAGACTGAGTGAAATGCTTCCTCAAACTCTTCTACACAGTTTCCAGTGAACTCAACAGTCGACAAAGCCATCGTTCTACTCAGCTCAGCATTCAAACCTACTAAGGAATAAAGTGCTCAGAGGTAATTTATGATGCCTCAATAAGCATACAAGAGTTGCTGGGATGCTGTTATGTAAGTTAAAGTTCACTTGATGTCCTGATATCGATTTCGATGTACTTGCGCACTACACTTTATTACACTACATACCTAGATATTTTAGACATGCTTAATACAAGACATGACATACCTAGATATTATAGACAAGCTTAATACAAGACATGACATACCTAGATATTATAGACAAGCTTAATACAAGACATGGCATACCTAGATATTATAGACAAGCTTAATGCAAGACATGACATACCTAGATATTACAGACAAGCTTAATACAAGACATTATGACATACCTAGATATTAGAGAAAAGCTTAATACAAGACATGATATAATGTACCTAGATATTATAGACAAGCTTAATACAAGACATTATGTCCACACCTAAGTTATGACCATACCAAGATGTCATAAACAAGGTTTATACAACACATGATGGCCGTATCTAGACATCATAGACACACATAATGCAACACGTCATGAACTTGTTTTGATATTCTAGACAAGGTTAATACAGATTTTCCAAGTGAGGAAGCTGTTGTCTACTATATAAAAATGAAATGAGGTAAGATTGTGCAAAATAATATATATAATAAATAAATATATAATAGTAAATAATATAAATAATAATAAATAAAATATCAGTTGGTGAATACATTGTTACTGAATAATAACCACACAAGTCGAGCTATATGCAACATTTACAGGTCATGGTTATAATAGCTAAGTGTTTGCTGATGCATATCAGTGGTTAAGCAGTTAGCATTTGTTGCAATAATATATACTAAAGATGTGATTGCGTCAAATTTTAGTTGATTTTAACAGATAGTATCGATTTTTTTATCAGTTGAGATGTTGTTTGTTGTTTTAGCTTGTCTAATTGTTCAAATATTTGAAGATTCAAATCAACAAATATTGAGCGCGGTAAAAACGCTCATAAAAAGATGTGGCCAGACTTGCCCAAAATGATGCATATAGTAAAGCAGCGTGTCACTATCTCTCATCTTCACCACGGCTAGCGCGTTAAAAGTTGTTGTATAAAATACTGCGAAAACAGCATACCAATAGGGAATGCAGCCAGACCACAGGATAAGCATATAATACATACAAGCAGCAAGATGCCCAAAGACATCAAAAGATCCAATAATTAGAAAATGTCAAAAGTAAATTTGAAACTTCAAAATTTGAGAAGTCAATCATAGAAATTGCATCAACACCAGATGGAGAATATGCCAAAGGGAAGTCGAAGCAAATAAACCTACCAACCACCATCATCAAAAAGCCACCAGAGAAACATTAGAGATGAGTCACATGAGTCACATACAGATCTGCCACTCCTGTCAAACATCACCTAGACACCAGGAGTAAGTCACGAGTGCCATCCTACATGTCAACATCACGTGTACCAGCTGAAGACTTACGCAAACAATATATCTTCACACGCCTGACAGAAAGCATTGAACCTTAACACTTAACCTACACCCACAGGCTACTCATCCCACATGCCAGACAACTATAAAAGAGAACAGCTCCAATGACTCAGCATCTCTATCTCCGGCTCTAGCTTGAGCTCTGGTTCTCTCTCTCTCTTCCCAAGGGCCTCCTTGGACGCTTTCCCACCTGCCTGCTGAGGAGCCGCTTTCGCTCTCTTCTCTACCAATGAAGCCTCTTTCTCCTTCATCAGTTGAGTTTTTTCTATACCACTATCTCAACTGCTGACACTCGACATATGGCCTCTCACTATTCTCGTTTGACTGTCGAAACACACAGCTGTACAGGACTGATCAACAAGCATAGACGACCGTTCGAGTAAGGATGTAATTTTTATTAGCTCTTCTAATTGTTTGTCATTAATATTATTGCTTTAGAAATTTGTTAGTTGTGTATTTCACTGTTTGACTTATAGAATAAAGAAGTAACTTTGACTGGTAGATATTAGTATTGCTTACAATAGCTTAGCACCTTCACTGTACCTGAACAAGTAATAATTAAATTAGTTCCCACAAGCTAAGCAAAAGTGCACAAACTAAACATAGTCAAAATAGAATAATATGACAAGCAAACTCAACACTGATGTTGTGTGTGAATTCGGATTAGTTATGCATAACATAATTTCTCCACAACCACACACATACCTGCCAACTATCACGCATTGGGCGTGAGACTCACGCAATCACCCCAAAGAAAAAAAGAAAATGTGTGAGAAATGCGTGAGATTTTTGCCCCAATTTCTACAATTTTATAAATAGGCTACTATCATTGATACATCAATTGCCCCAAAACCAAATTTCACGCATTGCCCCACTCCTGGGTTGGCAGGTCTGACCACACATAACAACGGCTCTATTGGCATATATTCTATTTTGTATTTGCTCATGATTGCTAAAATAAAAATTTTAATCTAGCTTCAGATACATTATTATAAATGCCGCAAACGCCTCAAATAAGGGAAATATAAATTCGCCATATTAGTTTCCTTTAAATTCTGCCAGTCTACGGTAATTACTTCGTCGAGTTAAAACAGGCGATGCAACCTCTGCGTTTAACCAAACGCAACACGAGATGGAACGACGAGTTATATTCGTCGCAAAGTACTACATACATGTATGTAGTACGTGTTTAGATTAGAGCGAATACATTTTACAAAAGGCGAGCGCATACTCGGGCAAAATGGCCAACATTCCTTTTTCTTTTTCCGCTAGCTGAGAAGAAAATTGTCAATGGTAACCCAATCGTTTATCAATTGCACGCGAAAACCAAATTATGCTCACAGGAAAACCATCCGCACCCATGAGTGAAAATGAGTTTTATGAAAAGCTATCGAAAGTAAATGAATACATTAAACCAATCGTTGGGTCGTCTTCTAAAACACCAAATAAAGACTGCACTAATCTGAGAAATCCCACAGTTTGGGATGCAATTAAAGCTGGGTAGGTATATTTTCTAACTACTGCTAGTATATTTTGTGATTAAAACATCCAAAATTGAAAATCTTTATTAGGGCATTAAATGTGTTGAATCAATGTGTACACTTACATGTATTGATGTGAAGAAGAAGAAAGTCCGTCTTTCCTACCCTTCCTTATATCCTTCCAATACTGTCTTATACTGCCTAATCTACTAGCCTTACCCACTAGCTTTATCTAGCTTTATCCACTCACCGTAATTACCAAGACCACCTGTACTGCCTTGAGCTCAGACACCTGCACTTTATTTAACAGAGCTCTGTTGAATAACGTGCAGGTACATACCTTGATACGACACTCTAGAATGAGCCCATCCGTGAGTTGCCGTATAGCTTATATGTCATAGCACCAAGAAGCCAATAAAGCTGTCAATCCTATACTTTTAATCTGTTAGCTTTAATACCATGGCGAAAGCATCGCTTACCTCGACTTCTAGTATTAGAGTCTCACCATTGCCTTAGAGGCTCACCATTGCCATTTCAGCTAAGACACCTTAGAGGGCGACAGAGCTCTCATACTCCTCACTCAACTCAATTTCCTCCTTCTCTAACTTTCTAATCTGCTCCTCAAACCTGCGCTGTAACCTCTGGCTCTTTAACCTAATATTTTTTCTTTTCTCCTCAAATTTATTCTCATCCAAAAAGTCGTCGCTTCCTATTTCGTCTAAAAACTCATTAACTTTGTTCAATATAGAGACTTTCTGGACTTTCCTACTGTTCTTTACTACACCGGCATAACTAGCACCAGATCGAGAAATTGATTCACTAGCTGACATTATGTCTAACTCTCTTTCAGCTTGATCCTTAAGACCAGGCACCATCGGTTTGGCTGTTAATAAACACCTAGGTTTCATATTTTCCTTCAAGCTCATTTTAAAAGTACCAGAAATTGTGCCTAAACCCTGAAAAATGTCAGGAAACTCCCTTATATGGTCAAAATCATCTTTGCACATACTATTAACGTCAAGCAATTTTAGCTGATGTAACTCATGTAATCCTAAAAGATTTTTCCTAGAACCTGTTAAAACATACACGGAAGTGTCGACTGACCTAAAAGTGCTTCTGATTTCAACTTTACAAATTCCAGCTACAAACAAAGAAGATTCATCCGCGCTATATAAACTACGTTCAGGTTTACTCAAACTCAGACCAAGTATTTTACTAGTCTCTTCTGTTACCGTAGAAACTTCTGCTGCTGTATCGAGTGTAAACTCAACATTTTTCCCATTTACTTTTAAAACTTGTTTAATGTCACTACTACATAGCCCATCTTTATTGCTCTTGCTTGTCTACTATACTTGTACCTATCTCCTGATGGGCCTCTACTACTACTACTGCTGCTATATCTCTTACAATCATGTCTAGACTCTTTTCTTTCACTAAACTTGTTGCGAGGACAATCCTTAGAAATGTGACCTTTCTTTGAACAAACAGCACCTAGCACTTGAGAAATCCCTAACATGATGTCCTTCCCTGTTACAAGCAAAGCAAATAATACTTCTAGCAGGGGAATTATATCGTCTAGGTGATGACCTTTTATAACTTCGTCTACCTTTCCACCCAGGTGAAAAGGTGTCAGACCTATCACTACCTGAACTATCTCTCCTAGACAGCCTAAATCTAGAACGCTCATTATGAGATTTCTCAATCTTCCTAGAAACTTGGCAAACAGGTGCAACAGAACTACTGTAACTAGATTCCACCTTGATATCTCTCTTAGCACCACTGATAATAAATTCTGATTCTCTAGCTAAATGTCTAGCTTTCAATCTGTTAGATAATTGCTCCCAAGTTAAGTCAGTCTCCTGCATTAACTCTTTCCTAGCACTGGAATCACACAAACCATTCACTGCTGAAGCTACATAGAAGCACTGCCTCAAATCATCATTACCATCACCAAAATCCATATCTCTACCTAACTTTTCCACTCTCACCAAGTACTCTCCCTCTTCTTCCCCTAAAGCCTGTGAAATCGTAGCAAATTTCATCATTCTCACAAAAACACTTTCCTCTCTCTCATAATAACCTCTCAAAAGATTTAAAGCAGTCTGATAAGAATCAGCTGCTTGGCTCGCAATATCAAACCCTAAGCTTTTCAGTAACTCTATTCCTCTGCTACCGATAGCGCCCAATAAAACTAACAGCTTAGTCTTCCCCGCAAAGAGTAGGACACTACCTTCAGAATTATCCATACGGAACGAAGTAAGCTCGCACGCAACTTCAAACTCATTAAGCCAAGACTTAAAGGAACTAGAGATGTTTCCACTATCTAGCCTCAACTTAGGGAAAACACTAACATCTAACTGTCTAGCAGCTATATTCCCACACAACTATAACAACAACCACTTTCGACACACCTCATAATTAACACCTCAAGGATTCACTATAGCACTGCTACGATTATGCTACTCCACTACGTATACAACGTGGCAACCCAAATCTATAAATAGCAATCACCTACCCGAACAACGCTATGACACGCAATAGCGTTACTAATTAATATTACCAACCCTCAACGATATACTAGAACAACACAGTACAATAACACCCCTCAATTAATTAATGTAACAACACAGTATCCTGTCTATGACGCCATGTTAAATAACGTGCAGGTACATACCTTGATACGATACTGTAGAATGAGCCCATCTGTGAGTTGCCGTATAGCTTATATGTCATAGCACCAAGAAGCCAATAAAGCTGTCAATCCTATACCGTTAATCTGATAGCTTTAATACCATGGCGAAAGCATCACTTACCTCGACTTCTAGTACTAGCGTCTCGCCATTGCCTTAGGCATCCTTCAACTTATTGGCTGTTGCCTCAATTACTATTGACACCTCAGCCCCATTATCAAACGTAAGCTCCACATTTACTCCATTATCTTCTAGATACTACACAATTCTCTGGCCTAGTCATTGATCTTCACCATAGTTATCTCAATAGCCAACAAATCTTGCACTTTTACCCCTGCTACTGTCACTGTACCTTTCATCATGCCTATCCATCTCTCGCTTCTCAAACCAACTGTCTCTCTCATACATGTTTATGCTGTAATATCTGGGTCTATTTCACTTATCCCTTACATCATGAGAACTTTCTCCGCCCCAATACCTCTCCCTGCTGCTATGTCGACTGCCATACCTTACTTCTCTACCCTTATCTCCGTATATCAGGATACGTGTCCTCGTTGCCAACAAGAAAAACGTTTAATGGAGGGACAACTCCGCATGTCATGGCCACTATGCTTGCAATTGTAGCATACTCTATCTTCACTACCTTCTCTACTATTTGCTCTATATCTTGAGACAAGCCTCTCTCTGTTATTGTCTCTATACTTCCTACTGTCCGTGTCCTTGTTACACTCTCGACTTCTTGCTTTATACCTACTAACATCACGCTCATCACTACTATCCCCATATCACTTTTTACCACTCCCAAGACTGCTTCTAGGAGAATATCTACCTCCTGAGTCGTATTTTTTATCTCTACAACCACTCCGGTACTGCGCACAACTGTCGCACTCTGATACCCTTGTTACCTCTTTTTTAATCTCACATTTTAAATTGCTACCTCTACTATCTGCTCTCACAAACCTGTCTGAATGATTCGCCATCTCACGAGCCCTCAATGCCTCATTCAACATCACCGTAATTACTAAGACCACCTGTACTGCTTTGAGCTCAGACACGAATATAGCCTGAGCCTAACAAATCCCATTCTCCAACAAAATGTGCATTGCGTGCGAGAATATTCTGCATGTCTTGTTATATCACGAAATAGCCATACTTCGATAGCTCAAACCAAACAACTACTCGCACAAAAAATTATTCAAACCCCTTCAGCGATACTGTTGTAGAAGACAGTTCTGACTAGCCACTAGCAAGTGAATTATACGTACAAGTTGTCTTATACTCAATGAATAATAGCTCTCATGCACAACTGTAATTGTTGCAAGCAAGGTGACTGGTAAGTATGGCTCTATTACTCAAGCTCTATAAACATGAAAAAAAAAACATTTAAATACAATTCAATGATACAATCAAGCATAAGGCTGAAATGAGCTTACAAATAATAAATACCCAAACAGTTATGCTTGTCAATGTAAGAATGTCAAAGCTCTACCTATACATATGCAAAAAGATGTGCATAGGTAAATTAATGTTACCACGATGTTCTTTACGGTAATAAGGAAGGTAATTCTTTGCCTTGTAGTTCTTGGCTTTGTTGTTTGCAGTTCTTTTCTCCGGGCTCTTTGTTCTGTCCCTCACACTGGAGTACAGTTGCTCATACATAGCAAATGCTGGGTGTTAGTTCATTGGCTTTCCATCCAAGCTGGCTTCTGAATTACAGCGCTAATCTGAGAATAACAGTGCATATGGCAATTCGGGAAGCTCAGCTTAGTAAATCGATCACACTCTCCATCCCGAGATGCGATGCCAGTCTGCTAGTATTGACTTACCAGCGTCGATAAAGGATGGATCATGGATTTAGCTCCAGTGATGACAACCCTGTTGTAATCTTTGGTTACAACAGGGTTGTAACTTTTGGTTACAATGCTTACTTGTCCTGATAATGCAGCTTGTTAGAGTGAGTTGAACATTCTAAGTAGGCGTTGACACTATAGCAGGCTCTGAGACCATAGATAGAGGTATCTGAGATTCCCAAGTAAGTCTCCAAACTTGGTGTCATCAGACATGCCAATATCTTTTTTAACGCCTTTGAGCTCAATATCACACATGATTCTTCAACTAAAAAGATTTCTTCAGGGTGTGCTTTGGTCATTTAAGTGGCAGAACTTGTTTTTCCCGAGACATGTTGAGATTATAAAAATGCTGACCAAGTGCAGCATCCGCTGATGTTGGATCCTCCTCAGCACTGATTTGCTCTCCATATCATTGAGAGAATCATTTTTTTCCTAGTTGACATCCAGGCTGTCTCTTGGAATTCTAAGTTGTCCAGTTGGATCAGGTGCTGGCGTGAACAGCTTGAGATGATATTCATCGACGGTTCTTTGACCAAAACTTTGTAAATGCCATTGTCAAAGATCTTGTTGATAATGTATTGCTCATCAAACTTCGGTAGGAGTTTTGGGTGGATTCCTTTTTTTCTCCACTTGTTTTGCACTAATACAAATCACCTTTGAAGATTGCATCCTCTTGATCAGGTAGTGTAGGAAGTAGCATTTGTTGAATTCCAGTGATCTGGTAAGCGGTATCGAACTGATTCGCATATGTGAGGCATAGTCCCTTCGTGTAGTCTCATTGACATCATGTGTGCCACCTATTAACTGGTCAGGTAGCCTACATTTCCGTGCTAGCATCAAATAGTTTGCAGTTTCCTCTGTTGCTGTATGTGAGATTGCTCTAAAGGCCCTCATGATCTGTAGATGCATAATGTCCCAGTTTTTCTTAGCATCCATCTGACCAAGCAAAAGACAGCAAAGGGAGTTGCCCAAATTCCTATTTCCACGCTCTACCACACCATTATGTTTGGGTAATATGCTGTTGTGTGAGTTTTAGTGATCCTCCACATTGCACAGAGTTCTGTCATGAGATCACCTTCAAACTGTGTTTCTCTGTTACTGTGGAGCTCTTCAGGTAATCCTAAATAATAAAAGACTCGGCTATTTAAAGCCTCAGCAACTATAGGAGCTGTAGCATTAGGTAGCAGTATAGCGTCCTGCCATGGAGTAAAACGGTTTGACAACACAAGAATCCATCCGTTTCCTCGAGTGGTCAAAGGTGGTGGTCTCGCTAGGTCGACTGCAACCTTTTGCTGAGAATGGCCAACCCAGAAAGGTCCTGGACTTGAAAAATGGTGCAAACCTCCAGACTTTGCTCGCTGGTATATCTCAAAGCTGTTCACCTACGTCAGGAGTCATTTCTGGTCACTACTATGTCAGTCTACGTCTTCGAAGAGTCCTCATTATCCCAGCTTGAGAAAGGGCATGTGTGTTCTACACTACCTGCTTTTGCATGTTCATAGAACAAAGTATCATCTCCCGATATATTTTTCCAACATTTATATGAGCTACCAGCATTTGATTTTCTCTTATCTGCATTAAAGAGCATAATGTTAAAAGTTGACTTGCAACAAAATTCACATTACCGTTATTTGATATGAAAAGGTTCACCATGTCTTACTCTGTTGTGTTGTAGGTGCAAAATATGTGGAAAGGTGATTACAAGCTCTTGAAAGCTCAAAAACGAACAGAAAATCGCAGCCACACGAGACCGCCGTAGTTTGGATTCCCTTTCCAAAACGGCTCAAATGTGATGTCATTGTGAGAGATGGTTTCTGTTTACACTTTCATGCAACCTTATTCGTCGAAATATTTTCACAAATATACTTCACGTATTCAATAAAACTATGTCTATTGTTCTTACGCGTCTGTTTTATCGTCATTGTAATGCTGTCACTTTTAGCAGTGATATCTTATAACTTACCGTAAAAAATCGTTAAACTTTTTAACTTTAGCTCGAAGGAGTACATATCATTGTCTGATAATCATGACGAGCCTGTTGGTCACCTGTGATAATTGAAAAGTGCTGCAAAAATTATTTGCGAAGTATTGGGTCACATGATCAGAGAACGACTTAACGATTGAATAATGCCGAAACAAAACTGTAAAGTAGCGAGCATCTATATTTGATACGGGGTCTTCGGTAAAACCCGAAGTGTTTGTCATAAACTAGTACTACGATAAGTTTTATATTGAGCTTTGTATTGGCCTTTCAATTCACGTGAGAAAATGCGTGACAAGACGATAACCAAATTTCGTGGTTACGTCATCGAAATAAAGAGATTCCAATCTACGGCGGCTTTTCGTTTTTGAGCTTTTAAGAGCTTGTAATCACATTTCCACATATTTGGCACTTACAACACAACAGAGTAAGACACGATGAATTTTTTGATACCAAATAACTGTAATGTGAATTTTGTTGCAAGTCAACCTTTAAGTTTTCATAATTCTGTAAGGCGAAGGTTGACTATGGCTGCATCCAGAGGTTGTTGGTTTTTGACAGCATTGTAAATAGTCGCAATATCACTTGGGAGCATCTGAGCCTGACACAATCCATCAGACCTAGGTGTTTGGCATTGTGGTGCTGGTGAATGTTGGTTGTTATTCATTTGTTGATTCGCTTAGTAATCTCAAGCTGTCTGTTCCTGATAATTCTGACAGCCATCAGTAGTGCTGGAATCTTCTACCGTGGAACAACCATTACCATTAATTACGATTGAGTTGGCAGCTGATACTTCAGTCTGTACTAGCAACTTGATGAGTGCACTTGTCTTCCAATAAATCATCAGTGCATTCTTGCGCAATCAAGTTCTTTTCAGCAATCCTAGTACACACAGGGTTTTCATTTTGTGCCCTTTCTGATAGTTAGTTTTAGAATTTGCCCATGCTTGATCTTCCTCATAGTTTGGTGACACCGCCACATTTGGTGTAGTCATGGCATGACCTCCTTGATAGCCCATCAGCATTTTTATGTTTGCTCTCTGTTGATGCTCTATGGTAAAGGTGAATTTACTCAAGATCTCTAACCACCTAGCCACTTGAGCAGAATGTGTAGTCCTCCTGCTTAACCATGAAAGTGAAGCATGATCATTACAAATTTTAAACTATTTACCGTACACATATGAACGAAAATAAGCTACAGCTTTTACAATCGCTAACAGTTCTCTCCTAGTTAACCAATAGTTTTGCTGGGTAGATGACAAGGCTCGACTATAATTAAATGTTACCCATTTTTGGCCATCTCGATTTTGAGACAAGACTGCACCAACCTCATTAAGAGAAGCATCTGTGTCCTGGATATTATCGAGAGCTGGATTTGGATAATCCAGAACTGATGCCTTCAGTAGCGACTGCTTCAGTGTGTTGAAAGCTGCATGGCACTCAGTCCATTCAAACTTCACTGTTTTACCAGTTAGCTTTGTCAGTAGTCAGGCTATGTTGGCAAAGTCTTGCACATACTGACAATAATAACCACCAGTCCCAAAGAAAGAATGTAGCTCGGTCAAATTTTTTGGAGCTGGCCAAATAACAGCGGATATTTTTTGGATTGTTTGTGACACTATTTCTACTAACTATATGTCTCAAATATACCACTTCTTTATGGAAAAATATGGTATTTGGACGGTTTAAGCTTGAGTTTAGCCGATCGAAGCTGAGATAAGACCTTTTCAAGGCTGAGGTAATGTTCTTCGAAACTGTTGTCCATGACTATAACATCGTCTAGATACAGCTGCAAAGTCTTTCAATTGAGTTCTTGTAACACTTCCCTCATCATTCGTTGAAATCTTGCTGAGGCTGCTGTCTAACCGAATGGCAAGACTTTCCATCTCCACAGCACTGAAGCTATGCAACAACATTGCAATCGCTCTTCGTTCCGAAAGCTGAGAACGTGTTTCAGTTGCCTTCTCATACAGGGTCTTCAAGTGAGATGGGAGAGCAGAAATATTTTCATCTGGCACAAGCTTCTTGTGGTTCCCATCCATCATATAGACAGGTGAAACAAGAATTTGTCCCTTTCCAAGCTGGCGTATTGCCCTGTAATAGGGCCAGCATTAAAATGACATACTTGCATCGCAGGATTAATGCATCTAACAAAAAATTCTTTTTGTTTCATTTGTTCACTAACAGTAATAGCTATGCCATGCTTAGCCACAACCCCTGTGTCCTGCAATATGCCAATAGGGCTACCAATGTTATTCAACAACCGACATTGGATCAATCGTTCAGATCTAGTAGGAAGAGATTCATTAGCACTTACCGGTACCCTACTAACAAAATCTATACCACGCTGGTTGATGCGTCTAAGTTGTTTGCAACTCATCGCCACAGTAGACTCGAAACAACAAACTAAGTAATTTTGGCTTACTAAAAAGGGCGTTCCATGTATAGCATCTGGATCAATGTCAGCAACAAGAAAGTATAATTTGATTGGTTGTGACCTTAATCTGCCAGCTAATCTTATCTGTCCAGAAGATCAGCTAGAGTGCCTGTAGGGTGTTCGAATGTCAACAATCCACTAAGAAATCAGTGGTATTTATCATATTATATCAGTGCTATTTGTTGGATGTTAAAAACCATTCAGGCACCAAAACCAGTTTAAATCCTGTTTTAAATACTGAGCTTGGTATGAGTCCGGTAGTTATCATATGGGATAGTTAAGTCCATTTAATGACTGCAGGATGATTATACTGGGTTTGTGGAACTAATATGTTTAATATAATTATATTTAACAGTCAGACAACTCTAATACTTTACAACCTTTACAACCTCTCTACTCTGATTTATAATAGCAAATAAGAACTGGGTTTATGTAAATAATGTTGTATGAATAGTGTTATGAACAACAGCAAACAGTTCTATGACATAAAAAATCACTATCATGTAAACTATCATATGTAATAATAGATTACGATTCACAAGTGGATCACATGGCCTTCGGGTGTGCGCAGATCTGCTAAATGCACTACTGCTGTATAACTGGCTGAATACAGTTTTAACTGGTTATGATTGGTTCATAACAATGATAATATGAAGTGATATACATGTCATGTCTCAGTATAATTGTTATCTTTGGTAACACTACAGACTTGAGTAATTATAATACATTATAAAAAATATTAATCCTTAGCGCTCTTATTCTCCAGGCTTCTTGTGCCCACACAGAATTTTGTGAAAGAACTTGGGCCAGCCATTGTGCAAGGCAAGGATGAGAAGGGGCAGACTGCTGCCCACTGGGCATGTCTGGGTGGACACTGCGAGGTGCTGAGATATCTAATCGAGCTCGGAGCTCCAATAAATGACCAGGCTGATGCCGAGCCCCAACAGTTGCCCATACACTGGGCCTGTACGAATGGCCATATTGGTAGGCTCTCTAATAACTACCTAGTCTGTCATCAGGGAAAATTACTTTAATTATACAGTCATACTTCGACTTACGAGCTTAATGCGTTCCGAGACTGAGCTCGCATGTTAATTTGCACGCATGTTGGTGCAATTTATTTATATATAGAACAATTAAATATATATTGATTGGTTTCCATACTCTAAGAAATGCAAATAAAACATTCAAAACAAGATATTGTAACAGAAAGAACATGTTGGTTATTGTCCTAACTTACCACATGCTTTCAAAAAACAACAAATAAAAAATAATGCAAGGAAATGTGATTAATTAAAATGTAAAATTAAATACATACAATAGCAGCTAACGCTAGCATTTGCCAGGGAGGGAGATATAAGTTATCCTTCATTACGACAGTTGACTTTGATAAATCTGGATTTTACCAACGTTTTAAAAGATAAACTTAGAAGCAAACCTAAAAGCAAACTTTCATTTTCAACTTAACATAATTAAAATTTCTTCGGCGTTCATAGTTTGAAGTTTCTCGCTGGTTAGCTAATTTTTCCTTTGTTTCGCTTTCACGACCAGCCGGCCGTTTTAAGATAAACCTATCTAAGGACATTTGCCTTTGTCGCCCTTTCGACATGTTGCAATTAGAACGAACACAGGTATCGTCACAAGGGGTTAATGCACGACCACTAGCCAACTTGTCCGAATGTCTATTTGTCTAGTTTTGATAGATAGCACCGGCCTTTTCACATAGCATCGTTTCAGTACGCTGTCACCGGCCAATTGTTTATCTTTTATCCAATGCCTGAGCAGTCTCTCCATCAGCGGTCGTGAAGATCGCTGTGCCGTTTATAAACTATGGTTAGTCCTTTTGCGAACTAAATGCCCTGAATATAATCCCTCTGTTTAATAATTGTGGATGTATTTCTGTCAAATTGCTGAGCTAGCTCAATCACGCATACACATTTCGCATATTTTTTAATAATTTTCCGTTTAATATCAACTGTTATCATTCGCTTTTTCTTTGCATTATCTTACATTTTACTGACAAACTTTCGGTCAACGCACAGTACTTTTAATTCACATAATTCTGCACTGAAAATCGCGCATAAAAAAACACGGTACAAAAGTATAACCTGGGCAGTTGAAAAATACAGAGTGATGCTGTTCTTATAAAACACCTCCGGCATACTTGGCAACTGACTCACGTGCTCGTATCTCAAACATGGCTCGTATGTTAGTGCTAACACTTGCTTAAAAGCTGGCTCGTATCTCAAGTTTCTCGTACGTTGGAGCACTCGTATGTTGAAGTATTACTGTATTGATTTTGGCTAGTATTGGTGTCGATAATGTATAATGTATTGCATCCGTTTGGCAACATACATACCGTAAAATCTCTATTTGAATGCCAAGGCTTTCTATTTGTCTACCCTTTTGCTATAATGGTGCTTTATTAAAGGTGACGTTCAAATAAAGGATGGCGCTTTATTTTTCAAATAGCCCGTTGGAATTTTGGGAAGATAAATTTAATCCTTTGGCAGGCCAAGTGAACGCCACCTGTATTTTGCTCTCTCCTATGGGCGTAGCGACATTAACCATTTTGGTTGCGAGAAATCTACTACAACTCATCTCCAACTTGTCATAAATCCCTTAATAAATATGCACTGGTAACCTGAGAAATGTCTCTACCAGTTGATATCAATTGCGCCCAATTAACCTGTGATAATCTGATAGCTTGCAATTTGTTGCAGCTTTCAACTTTTTCATTTCATTCTAAATTTGAAGGCATGTTTTGGTTACATAACTATATTTAACAAGGTCGCATGAAGCCATTTGCACCAAATGATATGTTTGCTACAGTTTGCAGCAAAAACTGGCATTTTATGTGCAATAGAGGGGTTATAAGCATCGATCCATTGTAAGCCAGGTTTAAATAATGGCAGTTATGCTATCAAATAATATGCTGTAAATCTTCAAGTTTATAATTTATGTAATAAGAATCTATCAATTGCTACAAATGTATATATATTAAAGAACGAGTGACATAAGCAAACCGTATTTATAATATACTGGCTGTGCTACCCACCGTCGCCCGAGTAATAAAAAAGACTGGTCAGAAAATTGATTTGTATTCAACATATAAAACGTTTGCCATTCTAACTTTCAAACTACATATCATGAGAGAAGTGTTTTATGTAATTGAAATAAATTGGGAAAGAAAATAAAAACAACTGTGAAGGTTTTCAAACTTTTCCGAACAACTTTTTTTTAAACTACATATCATGAGGAAAATGTTTCGTGCAGGCCAAATAAATTGAAAAAAGTAAAACGACTATAAAAATCTTTAAATGTAACAGTGAAATAAATAGCAAGTAATAGCTAAATTGAGTCTGTTTTGCTACGATTACAATAAAAGATGATTCGGTAATGATACAATTGATACGAACTGAGAAAAAAAAAAAAATCCTGAATATGTAGAATTAATAATAAATATTCTTGCATAGAACTGTGTGTGTATAAAAAAGGTTACTGTTTTATCAGAAGCTATTCATCAATACTGTGAATGCGATGATACGGAGACGATGTAATTGTCCGCGCGAGAAGAATTACCCTCGACCCCAGATAGAGTAATCGAACCTTACGAAAAGTGTTTCTTAACAGTTGCATCATAACGCCGGGGCTGCATTGTTAAAATAATCAGTATGCGCTAAAGCTATAGCCGGAATGACAGATCTACAGACATACTTTGAGAAATATATATGTAAATACAGAAACAAAAATTAATAATTTTGAAGCAAAAATATTTGCATCATTTGCTCGGCCATTTGCGTTCTAATTGTTTTATTCGTCGGACCTATTTCATTTTCTTCTGGCTGTTCCGATACCTTCCGTCGTGTCTTCTGACCTCTACTCTTCTTCTGCACCGCTGAACTACTCGGTACAGATCCCATAGTAATGGCTAAACCATTTTTCACATACTTCAAAGTATCAAGCCCGTGTTATCCAAGGAACTACTATTAGTCCGATACAGTTTGTAATTATTTCTAAGGTGTTGCTTTCAAATTTTTAACGAAAAAGCTGTGAAGCTTTATAGTTGGAAAATGTACTTTGGTACGAACAGCAACAACGAAAGAATTAATTGTTATTGGTGTAACTGATTTATTATTAATACCATTTTGTGGACACTTTTCTATGGATCACTTGATATTATGGGTTCGGAAAGATCAAAGAGTATCAAAGAGTCAAATAGGGTGACCATACCTTTGATAGATTAGCTAATAGAGACTCTTCAGGTAGTTTCTATTAGCTAGTGTACACATCTTCAGGTAGTTTCTATTAGCTAGTGTATACACATCTTCAGGTAGTTTCTATTAGCTAGTGTATACACATCTTCAGGTAGTTTCTATTAGCTAGTGTACACATCTTTAGGTAGTTTCTATTAGCTAGTGTATACACATCTTCAGGTAGTTTCTATTAGCTAGTGTATACATATCTTCAGGTAGTTTCTATTAGCTAGTGTATACACGTCTTCAGGTAGTTTCTGTTAGCTAGTGTATACATATCTTCAGGTAGTTTCTATTAGCTAGTGTATACATATCTTCAGGTAGTTTCTATTAGCTAGTGTATACATATCTTCAGGTAGTTTCTATTAGCTAGTGTATACACATCTTCAGGTAGTTTCTGTTAGCTAGTGTATACATATCTTCAGGTAGTTTCTATTAGCTAGTGTATACATATCTTCAGGTAGTTTCTATTAGCTAGTGTATACATATCTTCAGGTAGTTTCTATTAGCTAGTGTATACATATCTTCAGGTAGTTTCTATTAGCTAGTGTATACATATCTTCAGGTAGTTTCTATTAGCTAGTGTATACATATCTTCAGGTAGTTTCTATTAGCTAGTGTATACACATCTTCAGGTAGTTTCTACTAGCTAGTGTTTACACGTCTTCAGGTAGTTTCTATTAGCTAGTGTATACATATCTTCAGGTAGTTTCTATTAGCTAGTGTATACATATCTTCAGGTAGTTTCTATTAGCTAGTGTATACACATCTTCAGGTAGTTTCTATTAGCTAGTGTATACACATCTTCAGGTAGTTTCTATTAGCTAGTGTATAGATATCTTCAGGTAGTTTCTATTAGCTAGTGTATACATATGTTCAGGTAGTTTCTATTAGCTAGTGTATACATATGTTCACATTGTTTTATTGGCTATTCTATGCGCAGCTATGAAAAGTTCTCATTGGTCAGTTTGTAGCTGTATTATAGAAAATATTCTTTTCCAGCAATAGTTGATATCCTGCTGCAGCACGGAGTGTCAATAGATGCCGTGGACAACAAGCAATGCACTCCACTCATAGTTGCTGCCCAGTATGGTCACACTATGCTCTCAGGCTATCTCATGGGCAAGGGAGCAAGGCTACAGCTCACTGATATTCATGGTGATAATGCACTCCACTGGGCTGGGTTCAAAGGTTACTGTCCAATTTCTTACTTTCTCTAATTCTCTTACTTTTTGTTTTTATTCACCCCTCGCTGTCTGTCTGTCTCGCTGTCCGAGAGTCTCTCACTGTCTGAGGGTCTCTCGCTGTCTGAGGGTCTCTCACTGTCTGAGGGTTTCTTGCTGTCTGAGGGTCTCTCTCTGTCAGAGAGTCTCTCGCTGTCTGAGGGTCTCTCGCTGTCTGAGGGTCTCTCGCTGTCTGAGGGTCTCTTGCTGTGAGGGTTTCTTGCTGTCTGAGGGTCTCTCGCTGTCAGAGGGTCTCTCGCTGTCTGAGGGTTTCTCGCAGTCTGAGGGTCTCTTGCTGTATGAGGGTCTCTTGCTGTCTGAGGGTCTCTCGCTGTCAGAGGGTCTCTCGCTGTCTGAGGGTCACTCGCTGTCTGAGGGTCTTTCGCTGTCTGAGGGTCTCTCGCTGTCTGAGGGTCTCTCGCTGTCTGAGGGTCTCTCGCTGTCTGAGGGTCACTCGCTGTCTGAGGGTCTCTCGCTGTCTGAGGGTCTCTCGCTGTCTGAGGGTCTCTCGCTGTCTGAGGGTCTCTCGCTGTCTGAGGGTCTCTCGCTGTCTGAGGGTTTCTCGCTGTCTGAGAGTCTCTCGCTGTCTGAGGGTCTCTCGCTGTCCGAGGGTCACTCGCTGTTTGAGGGTCTCTCGCTATCTGAGGGTCTCTTGCTGTTCCAAGGTCGGATTGATTGGCAGAAATGTTACCGATTTATTAAACTTGCAGAAGTCTACTTAGCTATCTTGTAAATAGAATTGCACAGCTATAAATAGATTGGAGGCTGCGTAGACACATAGGCACATTAGCATTATTATGAGTAGGTTTGCTGCTAAAACACTAACTGTTTGCTTTTCTTTCAATGAAAGCAAGTATACCAGACTGTATAACAGTAATTGGGTTGGTTCCATGCAGATGCGTTTATCTAATTAGAGTTGATTTCTCTGTGGAATTACATATTCCTAAATCTGATTGGTTAAACCTTTAAGCTTTTCTTTTTCCTTTTAAATATTTGAGAGAAGGTTTTAATTGCTCGATAATTTCACTTTTAATGCGAGAAAGGATGCTCCCAACATTACCTTAGACTAAGATTTGTCCCCTCTTGTTGCCTGCAGGACATGAAGAGCTCATGCGCCTCCTCATATACTCAGGCTTCAGCAGCAGACTAAAGGATGATTACGGCCAGACCGCACTGCACCTCGCCTCCCTCAGTGGCAGCCTCAACGCAGTCAAACTCTTGTGTGACCAGGTGAGGGCCTTGTTGTCTTCTCTTTCCATGCTGTAAACATACAAAGAGAAGACAACTTAAAAGAGATCACTGAGTGTAGCTATATGATGTACCTAACCAAGTTCCATGTTTTAATGTGATGCGATATTACATTAGTTAAATATAATATTACAAAAATGTTGCGTAAAAAACATTACTTTAGTATTTGCTTAATAGATTTTTATATTTCACAATTAAATGTTAAAATTTTACATAAAGATTGTAGTAACTAATAAGTAGATCTTACATTACGTAGCTAGTATGATATTGCATAATACAAGGTTTCAAACTGACAATAAAAGCTGCTATTCTGTTGAAATTGTCGCATCTTATTGTCATTTGTGCGGTGTTAGGAATCAGTTGAGGTCGACCTCAGCGACAAGAATGGCAAGACTCCATACATGTTGGCAGTTGGCAGAAAATACAATGATATCGCTTCTTACCTCAAGAAGCGAGCTGATCACAAGCAAAGTGTACTCCAGAAGTTTGACTTCAAGTTAGTTTATCTTCACATTCTCTTTCTCCCTTTACACCTATTACTATTACTATTATTATTTCTCCTATCTATTTGATTGTGTCTCTCTCATAGCTTGTATTTATTAAGGATTGTACATACTAAAGACTGGCGGACTGCTGTTGATTGTCTGTCTGAACAAATCGTCCTATTATTATCATTATCATAATATATTAAACAGTACAGGTACCTTGTAGCTGTTATAATAGTATACTATTAAACAGTGCAGGTACCTTGTAGATGTTATACTAGTATACTAGTAAACAGTGCAGGTTCCTTGTAGATGTTATACTAGTATACTATTAGACAGTGCACGTTCCTTATAGTTATTGCGATTGCAATTATTGGTTCCTTTAACCATTTTTATAGAATAGGCATTTAGCATTTATTAACATTTGAAGTTTCTATCGTTAAATTTTTAGTTATGGATTGGCTGGAAGAACTCTCTGCTGGTTTATTAAATATTGATGGAAATACACAGTCTACTAAATACTACAATTTCTGCTATCGTAAAGTCTGACATGTTCAATCGCTGTTCCTGTCAGCAGTTAGAGCAGTTAAATAGTTAGTGAGTAGTCCTTGAATGCGTTGGACACAAATTTACATCTTCCTATCAACGTCCTTAATATCATGCATCAATATGCTAACCCAAAGGCCTCATTATGCGTACCGACAAATTGTCTCCCCGATGCGTCGTGTAGACATTTGTTGTGGGTATTTGTATTGTGGCGTGTGTCGAGATGAATTGTCTTTGCAATGAAGTCTGTGCAGTTAAACGGTGAGGATGAAAACATCGAGTATAAAATTACTGAAGTTTATCAGTTAGTAACATACATTTAACTATAGAAAAAAGTATTTTAAAATATATTATCTGAACTGTTCTATAAACAGTTCCACAAACGGTGGTTCCATAAACGGTTCCAATTAATACTAGTGACTCTTGTATATTTGTTAGCAATGAGAAGGTCTCATTATTTCAGGCCATCTTCCTGTTGTTTTTAGGGCGCTCGTGTTTGGTCCAGAAGGTAATTCCAAATACCCGATGCTATTTTTCCTCTTCATAATGATGTTCTGGGCCTATCCTTTATATCTAGTCAAGGTGAGAGGTCAAGGCCAAAGTTAGTCGTTTATGAAAACTATCATGGGATCATGTTTTGTTAATCGGAAGTACTTTTACATTCAACTTGTTCTAATTTATTATCACATCTTGTTTTCGTACCGTAATTCTGCTCAATAATAGCGATGTAAACTCTCTTACCTATCTAATGGCGGATTCCTTACTAGTAAGGATTACTAGTAAGGAAACCATTTAAACCATAGATGTAACTCGATAAGTCTAAATTTATTATTATCATTATTCTTAGATGTAAACTCGATGAGTGTAAAGTTATTATTATTCATAGATGTAAACTCGGCGAGTCTAAAGTTATTATTATTATTCATAGATGTAAACTCGACGAGTCTAAAGTTATTATTATTATTCATAGATGTAAACTCGACGAGTCCAAAGTTATTATTATTATTCATAGATGTGAACTTGGCGAGTCTAAAGTTATTATTATTATTCATAGATGTAAACTCGACGAGTCTAAAGTTATTATTATTATTCATAGATGTAAACTCGACGAGTCCAAAGTTATTATTATTATTCATAGATGTAAACTCGGCCAGTCTAAAGTTATTATTATTCATAGATGTAAACTCGGCGAGTCTAAAGTTATTATTATTATTCATAGATGTGAACTCGACGAGTCTAAAGTTATTATTATTATTCATAGATGTAAACTCGGCGAGTCCAAAGTTATTATTATTCATAGATGTGAACTCGACGAGTCCAAAGTTATTATTATTATTCATAGATGTAAACTCGACGAGTCCAAAGTTATTATTATTTTTCATAGATGTAAACTCGACGAGTCTAAAGTTATTATTATTATTCATAGATGTAAACTCGACGAGTCTAAAGTTATTATTATTATTCATAGATGTAAACTCGGCCAGTCTAAAGTTATTATTATTCATAGATGTAAACTCGGCGAGTCCAAAGTTATTATTATTATTCATAGATGTGAACTTGACGAGTCTAACGTTATTATTATTATTCTTAGATGTAAACTCGACGAGTCCAAAGTTATTATTATTATTCATAGATGTAAACTCGACGAGTCCAAAGTTATTATTATTATTCATAGATGTAAACTCGGCCAGTCTAAAGTTATTATTATTCATAGATGTAAACTCGGCGAGTCCAAAGTTATCATTATTATTCATAGATGTGAACTTGACGAGTCTAAAGTTATTATTATTATTCATAGATGTAAACTCGACGAGTCTAAAGTTATTATTATTATTCATAGATGTAAACTCGATGAGTCCAAAGTTATTATTATTATTCATCGATGTGAACTCGACGAGTCCAAAGTTATTATTATTATTCATAGATGTGAACTTGACGAGTCTAAAGTTATTATTATTATTCATAGATGTAAACTCGACGAGTCCAAAGTTATTATTATTATTCATAGATGTAAACTCGGCCAGTCTAAAGTTATTATTATTCATAGATGTAAACTCGGCGAGTCCAAAGTTATTATTATTCATAGATGTGAACTTGACGAGTCTAAAGTTATTATTATTATTCATAGATGTAAACTCGACGAGTCTAAAGTTATTATTATTATTCATAGATGTAAACTCGATGAGTCCAAAGTTATTATTATTATTCATCGATGTGAACTCGACGAGTCCAAAGTTATTATTATTATTCATAGATGTGAACTTGACGAGTCTAAAGTTATTATTATTATTCATAGATGTAAACTCGATGAGTCCAAAGTTATTATTATTATTCATAGATGTGAACTCGACGAGTCCAAAGTTATTATTATTATTCATAGATGTAAACTCGGCCAGTCTAAAGTTATTATTATTCATAGATGTAAACTCGGCGAGTCCAAAGTTATTATTATTATTCATAGATGTGAACTTGACGAGTCTAAAGTTATTATTATTATTCTTAGATATAAACTTGACGAGTCTAAAGTTATTATTATTTTTCATAGATGTGAACTCGACGAGTCTAAAGTTATTATTATCATTCATAGATGTAAACTTGACGAGTCTAAAGTTATTATATTATTCATAGATGTGAACTGGAGTTAAAGTGATTGCCAACTATTTGCAGTGTCTTTACAATACTTGGGATGATCTCTGGACTCACCATATTATATTCTGGGTAACAAATTGTGTCATGTGGGTCTGCCTCTACCACGCCAATACTATCAACCCTGGCTTTCTGCCACGCAATGTATCTGAATATGATATTGCTATCAAACAGGTCTGTATTGGCTATATGTCTTTGCCTTTGTATACACATACCAACATGATTTTTTCTATAGGCTATTGTGATAATAGTATTAGCTACCTTGTTACTATATCTAAAATAATATGATGGTAGCTTTAGTTACCCTGTTACTATATTTAAACTGCTATGATGATAGTTTTAGATACTCTGTTACTATATCTAAACTACTATGATGATAGCATTAGCTACCCTGTTACTATATCTAAACTGCTATGATGATAGTATTAGATACTCTGTTACTGTATCTAAACTTCTATGATGATAGCATTAGCTACCCTGTTACTATATCTAAACTGCTGTGATGATAGTATTAGCTACCCTGTTACTATATCTAAACTGCTGTGATGATAGTATTAGATACCCTATTACTATATCTAAACTGCTGTGATGATAGTATTAGTTACCCTGTTACTATATCTAAACCGCTGTGATAGTAATATTAGCAACCTTGTTACTATATCTAAACTACTATGGTGATAGTATTAGATACCCTGTTACTATATCTAAAATAATATGATGGTAGCTTTAGTTATCCTGTTACTATATCTAAACTGCTATGATGATAGTATAAGATACCCTGTTACTATATCTAAACTGCTGGGATGGTAGTATTAGCTATCCTGTTACTATATCTAAACTGCTGTGATGATAGTATAAGATACCCTGTTACTATATCTAAACTACTATGATGGTAGTATTAGATACCCTATTACTATATCTAAACTACTATGATGATAGTATAAGATGCCCTGTTACTATATCTAAACTGCTGTGATGATAGTATAAGATACCCTGTTACTATATCTAAACTATTATGATGGTAGTATTAGATACCCTATTACTATATCTAAACTACTATGATGATAGTATAAGATGCCCTGTTACTATATCTAAACTGCTGTGATGATAGTATAAGATACCCTGTTACTATATCTAAACTACTATGATGGTAGTATTAAATACCCTATTACTATATCTAAACTACTATGATAGTAGTATTAGCCTCCTGATACAACTTGGGGTCAATTGAATACCGTTTGCCTTTTTACTGATTGCGACGTCTGCTTAACCATCACACTCCCTCATTTGTAGATAGCCCATTTTAGCGAATGGAAAGGCACGGAACACCCACTTAGCAGGTTGTGTCACACATGTCGGCTCGTTAAGCCAGAACGAAGCAAGCATTGTAAAACTTGCAACAGATGCGTAGATCACTTTGATCACCACTGTCCATGGATATACAACTGCGTTGGCTACCGTAACAGGTGCTTATAATAGCTTTTCTTCTATTCTTTCTTGCCCTTATTTCCTGTCTTTCTTTGACCTCAACAGTGTTTTTTAACACTCCCATCACTGACAGTATTTATTTATGCGTTCTTACGTAAAAATATCCAAGTTTATCATGAGCTCTCTAAATAAAACGAAGATGTCTGATTTCTAATCATCAGGAAGCCCACAGGTTTTTCCGTCAACTTATGCACTAATACATGGCCATCTTCGATTCATACACTCTATAATGTGACCTTCTGATCTTGTATACTTGTCTGCACTTGTATACTCGTCTGCGCTTGTATACTCGTCTGCGCTTGTATACTCGTCTGCGCTTGTATACTCGTCTGCGCTTGTATACTCGTCTGCGCTTGTATACTCGTCTGCGCTTGTATACTCGTCTGCGCTTGTATACTCGTCTGGGCTTGTATACTCGTCTGCGCTTGTATACTCGTCTGCGCTTGTATACTCGTCTGCGCTTGTATACTTGTCTGCGCTTGTATACTCGTCTGCACTTGTATACGCATAATTTTCAACTAAACTTCAAATGCAGTTTTATTTAAATTGTATTAAACTGGATTCTTCTAATATTGAGTATCATTCATACTTTTTCATGCATATAATGGGCATAACGTGTATAGATCTTCACAAACAGGTGCCCTATTCTCATTATATCTTCTTCTTTACACTCTCTACATATTGTATATGAAGCAACCTGTATTTAATAGAAATAATGTGGCCTCCGTCATCATAAATGCAGTCTACCCTCAACTCCCTTTCATTCGATTCAATCCTTCAACAACTTATTTGTCCCATGGAATCCATTAAAAATATTTGGCCAAGAGTATAAAATAGGCTAGAATAGAAAGTGAGCAAACATTATAAAATACAATACGCCTGTGGGCGCCTCCTTATCTTACCCTTCAGCCTATGCCTATATTGCCACCAGGTTTCATTCTTAGCCGAGCAGCTCCATTTTTACTCTTTTGGCTTGTGAGTATTCTTTACATGATTCTTCTGGTTTACTTTCTCTCTACTGCATTGTCTGTGTTTATATTCTACACAGCTCGATCTGACTTGCTTTACTGCGCACGAGTGACACAAATGCGTTTATCACTACTGCCCAAATCTTTGAATGCTTGTTTCAACTGTTCCAATTTATTTATGAAGAGCAAAGTGCCACAATTGACCTCCACTCAAAGTGGCTAGGAAAATAATTAGTAGGAAACAAATGTTTTTTTTTAGTTGAATGCGTATGCATAATTCTGTAATTGTAAAAAGTATTTTAACAACAACAGACGCAAGCAAATTTTTAAAAAGTTTGCTCTTGACACAACTGCATCTAGCGAATTTCTGTTGAGTAAATTTAAAGGTTTCAAAGTGAGATATTAAACATGTCGATGAATCTACTAATGTTTTACTAAGCTAGTGTGGAGTAGATGTGCAGGAGAGGAGAGTTGTTAGATTAGAGTAGATGTACAGGAGAGGAGAGTTGTTAGATTAGAGTAGATGTACAGGAGAGGAGAGTTGTTAGATTAGAGTAGATGTACAGGAGAGGAGAGTTGTTAGATTAGAGTAGATGTACAGGAGAGGAGAGTTGTTAGATTAGAGTAGATGTGCAGGAGAGGAGAGTTGTTAGATTAGAATAGATGTACAGGAGAGGAGAGTTGTTAGATTAGAGTAGATGTACAGGAGAGGAGAGTTGTTAGATTAGAGTAGATGTACAGGAGAGGAGAGTTGTTAGATTAGAGTAGATGTACAGGAGAGGAGAGTTGTTAGATTAGAGTAGATGTACAGGAGAGGAGAGTTGTTAGATTAGAGTAGATGTACAGGAGAGGAGAGTTGTTAGATTAGAGTAGATGTACAGGAGAGGAGAGTTGTTAGATTAGAGTAGATGTACAGGAGAGGAGAGTTGTTAGATTAGAGTAGATGTACAGGAGAGGAGAGTTGTTAGATTAGAGTAGATGTACAGGAGAGGAGAGTTGTTAGATTAGAGTAGATGTACAGGAGAGGAGAGTTGTTAGATTAGAGTAGATGTACAGGAGAGGAGAGTTGTTAGATTAGAGTAGATGTACAGGAGAGGAGAGTTGTTAGATTAGAGTAGATGTACAGGAGAGGAGAGTTGTTAGAGTAGATGTACAGGAGAGGAGAGTTGTTAGATTAGAGTAGATGTACAGGAGAGGAGAGTTGTTAGATTAGAGTAGATGTACAGGAGAGGAGAGTTGTTAGATTAGAGTAGATGTACAGGAGAGGAGAGTTGTTAGATTAGAGTAGATGTACAGGAGAGGAGAGTTGTTAGATTAGATGTACAGGAGAGGAGAGTTGTTAGATTAGAGTAGATGTACAGGAGAGGAGAGTTGTTAGATTAGAGTAGATGTACAGGAGAGGAGAGTTGTTAGAATAGAGTAGATGTACAGGAGAGGAGAGTTGTTAGATTAGAGTAGATGTGCAGGAGAGGAGAGTTGTTAGATTAGAGTAGATGTACAGGAGAGGAGAGTTGTTAGATTAGAGTAGATGTACAGGAGAGGAGAGTTGTTAGATTAGAGTAGATGTGCAGGAGAGGAGAGTTGTTAGATTAGAGTAGATGTACAGGAGAGGAGAGTTGTTAGATTAGAGTAGATGTACAGGAGAGGAGAGTTGTTAGATTAGATGTACAGGAGAGGTGCTTAAAGCGGGTTACTGTTAGGACAGTAATTCTCCACTTAACTTCCAGCTCTGTCAATTGTCAAGTTTTACCTGAATGCATAAGAGGTATTTTCTCTAGAACTTCTAAGAATACTCTAAGTTTAGTTTACTAAATCGTTGAGTAGGCCAAAGTTTATACATTATCCCAAATACATTTGCATAAAAAAGTTTTTTATACAAAGGTATTTGATTTACTGCTTGACTCTTTGAGACATACATAATTGATTCACTGTGGGTTTCTTCAAAATAGGTAGGGCTCACTACATGGTGATTTATAACTCAATTTCTTTAGCCAGTTTCATGGATCTATTAAAGTTGGTTATATAGCGTTAGTTTATAGGGCTACTCTATGCATTTGCAAGGTTTAGTTTTTAGGTTTCTTTGTCCCTTCATAGAACTTCGCTGCAAAAGCTATTCTATGTCTTTGTAGACCTTGGTTTTGTTCCTTCGTCGGAATGGTCTCCTTCAATTATCTCTACGCCTTGTACTTCTTCACCCTTATATATTCTTCAGATGGTTTGACATTCATTGTCGTAGCCTCAACACCTATCATGATGTTGGGTTTCATCATGTCCGTCACCCTGTTCATATTTACAGTAAGTCGAGTATAGGCTAAAGCTGTAGTTTTAGGGCTTGTCATAAATGAGTTGTGCACTTAATAAAATAGATTTTTGCACTGGCATATCATTCGGATGGCTGGCAGTAATGTCATTCTTTGATAGCGTAATGTTACCAGAATAACAGCGTGTGATCTCCTGTATTGTATAGATATACCAGATGCTTACCAACTTGACCACTAATGAAGGAGTTAACTGGAAGCGTTACAAATATCTCCATGATGCAAACGGCGCATTCAAAAATCCGTACAACAGAGGATATGTCAAGAATGTTCTGGAATACTTCCACTATCTTCCACCTCAGCGTCTACTCAACCTTGAGCATGTTGCTGTCGCGTGATTGGTTGGCAGGCCCATATTTTAAAAACTGTTCTATCTATTTTTACAGCGTTCTCCAATCAGCTTCCTGTATAGATGTTTGCTAGTTATAGCTTGTTTTTTTTATCAGATATTTTTCTCCGTTTTGTGAGTTTTTACTTTTTAATGCGTAAATGATCAATTCAACAATATCCTTGCCCTCCGGTAACAAGGATATTGTTAGAGCTTCTTTCACTTCTGACCATTTTTGTCTGGCCCTTCTCAGCCAGTTTTCGTCATAGATTGTCAGATTTTTGCGTACACCATATTCTCTTTGTTTATAATGTACTACTTATTCTCTTGGTTCATAATGTACTACTTATTCTCTTGGTTTATAAGGTGTGTTGTCCTTTACGAACACCATTTTCATATAAAGAACTAAACTGCTCAGGATATCATGTATCAAATCTATATTTAACTAGATGTGTCGCAATTTTGTCATTTCGACACTTAAGCAAACAGATCTTGTCATATGCATGATATCATACTAGATCTTCATGTTTTCCTCATCATTTAAATTGGTTAAGTTTTGTTTTTAATTATATGAGAATCTAGTGCTATCACCTTTTTTCTCTCTTAGCCAGTTTTCTGCCTATCAATATATCCCGAACATTCCTAGTCCAATATATGCATTTCATATACATGTATGGTACACTGACCATGTCCTAGCTATCACAAATTCAAGATAGACAACTCTCTAATGTTTCCCTCAAGGCTGCTGCAGTCAAAAATTGCGCTACCAAATACTTCTAAGGGAAGTGAAAAAGAAATATATAACACAAGTAATGACAGTTATATCAACTACATGCTCACTTATCTCTATTGAACGATGGATGGTGTTGATAGCTCTATAGGTAACATTGGCCGGTGGGCCTTAGTGCAGCTTGTGTGACAATCTTAGACTAAAATGAAGCAGCATTGTTTGCTGCTTTGTTAATGCACAAAAGAATGGGCATTTACTTTTCTGTCAAAACTCATTCAATAACTCTCCAACATTGTCTATCTGACACGCTGCATCCTTGTTTGGTTTGTAGTAATACTATGTTAGACCTGCATCCTAGATTTTTAATAAGGCTCTGTTAGACCATATCCTAAATGTATAATAATGCTATGTTAGACCATATCCTAGATGTATAATATTGCTATGTTAGACCATATCCTAGATGTATAATAATGCTATGTTAGACCATATCCTAGATTTATAATAATGCTATGTTAGACCATATCCTAGATGTATAATATTGCTATGTTAGACCATATCCTAGATGTATAATAATGCTATGTTAGACCATATCCTAGATGTATAATAATGCTATGTTAGACCATATCCTAGATTTATAATAATGCTATATTAGACCATATCCTAGATGTATAATAATACTATGTTAGACCATATCCTAAATTAATAATAATGCTATGTTAGATCATATCCTAGATTTATAATAATGCTTTATTAGACCATATCCTAGATGTATAATAATACTATGTTAGATTATATCCTATCGTTCTGACACTCCAAGAGGTGCCATTGTGTGTCCCTGTTTGTTCATTTGGTTATTTTGCCAAACTATCCTTCTACAGTTTTAATCAGAGATACTATAGTAAATCCTAGATTGGCGAATAGCTATCATTACAATGGAGCAAAAGTGAGCCTATAATTGGCTGTTGCTTTCACGGACGTTATGTCGCAGTGACCAGTAGCCTGATTCCCATATACGTCGCAAAGCACCGGCGACACACCGCAGGCTATTAGCGACGAAATGGGAACGTATGCGCCGAGGATCGCCGTTGGTTGCCGGCGGCATCGCAATAGTTTAGCGCTGTTCAAATTTCCCAAACGGCCGCAGGCAAAACATTCCCGAAATGCACTGTACGGATAAAGGTCACCATTATAGGAACGGCATGGCGAGCGAACATTTTTTTTGAGTACGCAATTATGTTTACGATATTATTAATGATGTGGCTTTATGTGAACATATGCCGCCTAGCGTCGCAAGCGTTTTGCTGCGCATGTTACCGCCGGAGTTTCGCAATCGATATGGGAACCAGGCTTAATGCAGCATCACAGCATCAGAGCCTTAAATTGAGCAATGAGTTGTGTAGTGAAGACACGCTTGTCATACTAGTTTTTAAGTTATAAACGTAACAATAAGACCAAATTCTTAGTGAAATGTCATCAGAGGAGACTACAACACCCCAGGTATATCCTGAATTGCCCATAACAAAACAGGGCTTGAACTCAAAATACAAATAAATGCCAACTAAAGACACTAAGCGGAAAGCTGCTAGTGGAAATTAATAGGAAAACCTTCGTCATTGGTTTTGAGTCAGCGGCCAAATCTGTACACAACATTGTTCAATATTTTTTCAGCAACTACCCTTACATCAACTACTTCCTAACTTTTAATATCAACCAGGATCACATTGAGATTCTGTTTTCCACAATACGATCTAAGGGTGGCTATAACAATAACCCGGATATGCAGTGCTTCAGATCTGCACTTCGAGCACTGCTCATAAAAGCAGATATCACACCAAGTCCCAATGCTAACTGTATTGATCTGGATGTGAGCAGGGCTGTAAAAACTGGCCAACTCCTGCTACATTCTCTGGCTAGAAAGAAAAAGGAAGAGACAAAAGCTGAGGAAGGTGAAGATGAGGAGTTCAGTGATGAAGATTTTTTTTAACTCAAATATGATGACTGTATCAAGTTCTTGACCGATTTACAAGTAATGGGAGGTAGAAGTAGTGATGACATAACCCTAATCTCAGTTAAAAACAGAGGAGGATTGGTGACCCCATTGATAGGCCGAATATGTACTGCTGCAAAAAAGTGCTTACTTTCACACATGGAGAGCTATGGTATCACACAGAGAGCTTTTAAACAAGTAACATCACAGACAATAACATATATGTCTTATTACATAACCTCAATCAAGGTTTTACATGCACAGTGCGTGCCAACAGTTTACTCAAAACTATAGTAAATCGCTATATTAAAATCAGAATACACTATGCCTCTTCAAAACAGGAGTCTAGTTCATCCAACCTTAGACAAAAACTATCTCGTCTAGTTATTTTCAGTCATGACTAATGGGTGTTTAATACAGTGGTCCAGCTTTACTGCTTCTAAATATCATTTGATTCATTAGTTTGTTATTAATTTAATTTCTATTTGGTCACTATTTGTACTATCAATGATATAGAAGCTTCTAAATCATTGGTATTATTCATTACCATGAGTGTAAGATTCTTGCCTTTCTCATCCAAAGCCATTATATAAGTTTTATATCTTTTCAATAATATATGCAGTCTCAGATGCACAAACTATGGAATAATTGTGCAGGTTTTAGTGCTAAACCGATAGGGATTCATAGATCAGCTGATTCACTCTACAGTGTACACATTACCACAGCAGTGCATCATGCTATTTATAGGCCTCACTAATTTTGATTATTCACATATCTAGGGTTTACTATATCTGTGGGTTTAATGCTTTCTCTATTCTCTATCACCTCTGCCTGAACCATCCCACACGTTCATTGGGCTCTATTGTTTGTTTGTTAAATTATTTTACCTCAGTTCATATTAGCTATGATGGAGTTATTGTGTTGATAGCTATTGAATCAAGTTTGCCTTTAGTTTGTGAGTTCAATGTTGTGGTGGTTGGTCAACTCTGACACCCGACGTCTCATGCTTACATAAAACTTCAATTATTAACGTGTTGCTACAATTTGGTCATTTTTAATAATTCTATTTGGTCTGTCTGCCGTTGGTTATATACATGTTAATATAATACTAAATTCCCGGTGTTGCCCGAGTAATAAAAGTATTTGCACAGAAAACTTATTGTTATTTAACATATAACAACAGTTACCATTTTAACTTTCAAACTTCATATCATGAGAAAAGTGTTTTGTGCAGTTTAAATAAATTAAGAGAAAATGTAAAACAACTGTAAAGGTTTTCAAACTTTGTCAAACAAGTGTAATTGTTTGGAAAATGTTTTGTGCAGGTCGAATAGATTAAGAAACAAAATAAAACAATTACAAAAGTGTTCAAATGTAAATGTGAAATAATTAGCAAGTACAGTGGTGATCATAATAATGGGACCACCTGATAATTTCATAACAATATTTTTCATTTACGGCATAAACTTCCTTTCCCTATAATCTCAGACCATATATAATATATATAATACATATTTGAAAAGCAAACTTTCTAGACATTCTGTCTACCCCCAAAGGTGCACTCTAGTAATAAAATCTGTTTATTGGGCACCCATTATATCCTATCAGGTCAATCTAGGCTTATGGTGTCATACCAAATACTAGGATGCTAAAAATACTCTAAAGGAACTTGAAAACACTACATAACTTTTCTAGAGCTGTTTTAAAGATATGTCAAATTAAGTTGCATTATCCACAAATTAAAAAAACTTTGTTTTGGATTTTTGTACCGCTTTATGCCGAAAATGGCATACTGTACAAAAATCAAACTAATAAAGCAAATATCAGTTAGTTTTACATACCGGTAATAGTCTTATCCAGTGCATTCTGAGCTTTTCATTGATGTGCATATTCTCATAATTCACATAATACCGCCGGAACAATATATGAATTAACAACAAAAAATGTGTTCATCTTAAGCGGTCCCATAATTGCAATCACTACTGTAATAGCTAAATTAAGTCTGTTTTGCCATGATTACAATAAAAGATGATTTGGTAATTAATATGAACTGAGAAAACAACTTAAAACACTTGAATTTGTTGAGTAATTAATAACAAATCGTGCATAGAAGTGTGTGTATTAGAAAGGTTACTGTCCAGCAGATGTTTTTCATCAAAACCTTGAATACGACAATACTGGTACCTCTCGATTCAGGTACAAATGTAAAAATGAGATAAAGGACTGTCTTTGTCTAATCGAACGAATAGAGAATGTAGAGGCTATTCCTACTTGAGATAATACAATTGTCTGAGTGAAAAGTATTGGCCTGCGATTCAGCAACTGAATCTGATGAAAAAACAAAAATAGAACCAGAACAAGAAAACATTGCGTTTCAGAGAGTTAATAGAGTTCACAGAGCTTCAATTAATTCGTCATCGCGTGTGAAATCGGGAAAGTATCGCGTGTGAAATCGGGAAAGTATCGCGTGTGAAATCGGGAAAGTATCGCGTGTGAAATCGGGAAAGTATCGCGTGTGAAATCGGGAAAGTATCGCGTGTGAAATCGGGAAAGTATCGCGTGTGAAATCGGGAAAGTATCGCGTGTGAAATCGGGAAAGTATCGCGTGTGAAATCGGGAAAGTATCGCGTGTGAAATCGGGAAAGTATCGCGTGTGAAATCGGGAAAGGGTGTATAAACTATAAAGTACATAATAAGAGCTATAAAATCGTGAAAACCTTCGTAGACTCGTGGTTAGACAATTGAATTACAAACCTGTGGCTGCAATCTTCGTGAGTTCAATTCTTGTAGGATGGGAGATTTTAATTGCCAGTGATTAGCCTGGGCAGGCTGATAGTAAATAGCAGGCAACTCTCATTTCATCTTATTGTTTTTAGTCTGAATTTTAATACCCGGGCAATGCCGGTTAATACAGCTAGTATAATTACATACTGTATATATTCTGTTTATATATATATTTCAACCGTAATAGTAATATAACCGTAATAGTAATATAACCGTAATAG
Organism: Watersipora subatra; assembly: GCF_963576615.1. Taxonomy (NCBI): domain Eukaryota; kingdom Metazoa; phylum Bryozoa; class Gymnolaemata; order Cheilostomatida; family Watersiporidae; genus Watersipora; species Watersipora subatra. The sequence goes on from NC_088715.1 coordinate 40,360,713, forward strand.
TAATATCAACCGTAATAGTAATATCAATCGTAATAGTAACATCAACCGTAATAGTAATATCAACGGTAATAGTAATATTCAGTGAAAGGCATACTATAACCCCAGGATTTTGTTTCCATAACGATATTATTAGCATCACAGACTAGGCATATACTTTAATGGTTAGACAGGACACACTCTCGTCACTGACTACAGAAATATTATGCGTAACCCACACCACTGCCCTTTTACTATTTGCTAGCATCAGTATTCATTAGCCTGGTTCAAAATCGACAGATAAAAGAAGGCCATGGATGACTCATTGTTCAGTTCAAAGTATTATCCGATTACTATTATTATTACTATTTCAGTGTATGATTTGAGCTCACCCTCAGCACTAAGCTAATCACATAGCTGTTTAGTGAAAGAGCTGAGACTCGAATACCTTTGAGAACACTAAGTAAGTGTCTATCTGAGACTCATTTGAAACTCTTCATAAAACCTAACAGAATATTATTGGTCACTTCATGGCAGACATTTCCTGGCAGATTTTACAATCCCTTCATCAGTATTTTCTTAGATTTTCTCATTAGATGCCAGCTATTGGATGCCACCTATCAGATGCCAGCTATCGGATGCCAGCTATCGAATGCCACTTATCGGATGCCACCTATCAGATACCATCTATCGAATGCCACCTATCGGATACCATCTATCGAATGCCACCTATCAGATGCCTATTCTAGCAGTTTATCCTCTAGATTTTTTTCTATTTTGAATTTTTATTGCTCATTTAAAAGGCTCATCCCCAACTTCCCAACTCGCGTAATGCATCCAACAAAGTTCTCTGAAAATTAATTACTTTGATTAAGATTTGATTCTCTTGGTAATGACAGGAAGTTCACTCACTGACCAGTCATCTTACCCTCGCTACGGCCTGCTGAACAAGCTTTCACAGGCTTAGTAACGATTAGCCTCTTGAGATTGGATTAAAAGGTAATATAGGAGACTAATTGAGCCATCATCCGCTCGCCCTCACTGCTTTAATCCTTCCCATGCGTAACCAGCTGGCATCTAATCTCCAAACTGCTAGTCTCTTCCATCCATTACTTATTTCTATTGTACAACTGGATACATCGCATTGCGAAGCGCCACTCTGTGCCTTACATTTATTGAGTATAAACTAGGGTAGAGCTTTCACTAAATCATTTTGAGCTAAGAACTAAAGAGGGTAAGTCTACGTACAGTATATTTGCACATCTATGGACAGCAAATTGTGATCATGGCTAACATGGTTGTGTGGCGGAACATTACTCGTGATATTCTTAGGGTTAGAATGAAAGCAATGGGCAGATGAAAAGCAGAGAATTGCAATGAGCTTTTAAAGAGAGTATTTTTTCTAGTGAAGTTTAAAAACCATCACTTGAACTATTAGGGTTCACAGTCTACATCAAGCAATCTGGGTGAAAGTCGGGGAGAATTATCAAGTTCATCACTGCTCATATAAGCCAGTTATGTAGCCTTGCGGTGGTCTGTAAAACTACTAGAATGAACCGCAAAATGTTTGGAGTATCCATAGCTGTATGTGTGATTTGTATGTAGCATATTTGTCTCCATCAATAGATTCTTTGCACAAATGTTCTGCCATTTTGTTCTCCGCAAGGTAGTTTTGGCAGTCAAGTTTTATGGATGTTATGTTAGGCGTTTCCCCCTCAGCAAACTGATACTACTGCTTGACTGTCAGCAAAATCTTATTGCTTCAAAAAAGTTTGATGAATTTTAGCATTGTAACAACAATTGTAGCAAAAATATTTATAATTTATGTAATTGTATTTTCAGTTGAAGACCACAATGTTGCTTGCATTTTATCTTTCCTTTCTGCTGGTCTGCTCTTCCTCAATTCATGCCCTTCCCGAAGGAGCTCCTGAGAGCGCTTGTCAACCATTGAGTCCCAATCCACGACAGCATGAAGCTCAGAGACAGACCAGCGAACTTCCCTATAGTATCTCTTGTCGGCAGCTATCCAATAATCGCATTCGGTGTAAGGCTGCTGAAGTCTGTTTTCACGCTGATAATAGAACTGACTGTCTCAAGCTGTTACTAGAACTGACTGTCTCAAGCTATTACTAGATAGAACTGACTGTCTCAACTGGCCCCAAATAGTTTATCATTTCTTAAGGGGTTTTAATATCAGAACACCCACCAATGTTTAACTTGGAAATAAAAATACACAAACTGAAAAATTTAGACTTTCATGAAGGTCAAAGTTTTTATCTAACAAAAAACTTTTAGGGCAAGCACAGATCAACCCAGCTGTAGAGTCAGTTTAGACCAAGTTATAAGAACATGAGCACACTGGTTTACGTTGCTAAACTGGGCCCCAACTTTTTCTGCATGTATTAACAATCATTCTGCTATTGCTAGAATTGTAAACCCTCCACCATCTTACAAATTTGACAATCTATTTTGCTGATAGAGCTACATATATGCATAGACCTTACTTTTGGTTTGCTTTTTAGTAGAAATAGAGAACAATGGTATCAACTTTAGAGGAGTCCTAGCACAAATACGGAGAGGAAGAAACATAGTGGGGCAAGTAGACCAATCAGGTGCTGGGTACCAAGTAGCCTGCAATGGCCAGGCAGTCACCCAGAGTAATGGAGCTGACAAAAGGCAGGCAGTATTCATCTTTACCGTTGGAAGTGAAGACCTTGCTGACAGCAATCTTGAGTGTGCGTAAGTTATCTTTTCTACTTTCGACTATGAGCTCAACGATGGGTGAGAAGGCTTCCAACTGACGGAGACGGCTAATAATCACAAGCAAACTGAAAACATGTTTAGACGAGTTTGACGGCCAATTATAGGAGTTATTTTCACCACATAAAAAATGTTTTTCATTCTTTGTGATTTAAATGAAAATCCTGCTTGAACAAGTGTTGAAATACAAAGACTGACTTGCAATGACATTCTATTGAGTTGAACATTTACATATACAAGAAACGAACAACTCATCATTTCTAAAGTTGTTTCTTACCTTCTTGCAAGCCAAACTAGAGGTTGTTGTTTTTCTTTGGGCAAAGATTAGAGATTCAGCTAAAAGATTTTTGCCCATGCTGTCAGAGCCAGCCTTAGGTCAAGGTCTAAACATGACTGTCATTCAAGTGCATGTAAAAGTACTGAAAATTAGTGGCCTCTCTTAGTTTTTTTGAGGGTGTCAACAGATAAAGCATGATAGAGTGTTCAGATTAGATAGATCAGATAGATTATGGAAGCTATTCAAATCTATAACAAATCAATAGATGGTGTAGTGCATCCACTGAACTGGGATAGACTTTACAGGAACAAAATAGCCAGTAGTCTCCAACCTGTTCAGCCGACTTGATATACATATCCCGATGTGATGTTCATGTTGTTGTCCTTGCTTGCAGGATAGCGGTGGTGCAGACAGCAGACGTTTACTGGGCTGATCAAAGAATACCTTTGACCAGGCTAAGTAAGTATTAATGGGAAACTTTAAAGGTTTTTCATACCAGTGTTTCTAGTATCAGTGTTTGTAGTATCAGTGTTTGTAGTATCAGTGTTTGTACTTTCAGTGTTTGTAGTGCCAGTGTCTGTAGTACCAGTGTTTGTAGTATCAGCGTTTGTAGTATCAGCATTTCTAGTATCAGTGTTTCTAGTATCAGTGTTTGTAGTACCAGTGTTTGTAGTATCAGCGTTTGTAGTATCAGCGTTTCTAGTATCAGTGTTTCTAGTATCAGTGTTTGTAGTACCAGTGTTTGTAGTATCAGTGTTTGTAGTATCAGTGTTTGTAGTATCAGTGTTTGTAGTATCAGTGTTTGTAGTATCAGTGTTTGTAGTATCAGTGTTTGTAGTATCAGTGTTTGTAGTATCAGTGTTTGTAGTATCAGTGTTTGTAGTATCAGTGTTTGTAGTATCAGTGTTTGTAGTATCAGTGCTTATAAGGTCAGCATGTATAATTTCAGGGGTAGTATCAGAGTATACTATTTATTTACAAGTTAAAACTGAGCAGTAGACAAAACCAACTTATAACATGATGCAAAGCTTTATTATTGATTACTGAAAACATGTTTGTATAACGGTTGATATAATACTGTTAATCAAACTGTGAAACATGAACTCAACTCTTAAGATTGAAAATGATCTGACATTAGTTAATAAAACTCACTTGGTTTCTCTCTTTTAGATGGCGGAATCGAAGGTAATGCTAATGAACCATCATCTATGACAAGACGTCGACAAGGAGGGGTGAGAGCTTGCATTGCTTTTAGTATATTATCAATCTTTGCTAATCAAACTAATTTACTATTTATTAAGTAACAGTAAATCATCTCATGTTAAGCCATCTTGAATTGAAACAGAGAGTGCACTCTCTTCTGCATCGCTGTCATGACAGCGATGCAGAATCTTGAGAATGTTTGCAAAATGTTGGCAGCACTGAGTCATCTACGGAAGTCTTTATGTTGCTAAATGCTAGTTAACGACCTGTGCGGAGGTTATTGATAGACATATTGATACTTGTGTAGAGGTTATTGGTGAATATAAAGACTTATGCAGAGGTTATTGGTAAATAAATTAACACTTGTGTAGAGGTTATTGGTGAATATATTGATGCTTGTGTAGAGGTTATTGGTGAACATAAAGATACTTGTGTGGAGATTATCAGTGAACATATTGATACCTGTGTAGGGGTTATTAGGGGTTATTAGGGAATATATTGATAATTGTGCAAAGGTTATTGATGGATATATTGATGCTTGTGTAAAAGTTATTAATGGATATATTGATACTTGTGGAGATGTTATCGGTGAATACATTCATACTTGTGTAGAGGTTATTAGTGAATATATTGATACTTGTGTAGGAGTTATTGGTGAATATAATGATGCTTGTGTAAAGGTTTTTGGTGAATATATTGATATTGTGTAGAAGTAAATGATAGACATGTTGATGCTTGTGTAGACGTTATTAGTAAATATGTTGATATCTGTGTATATGTTTTTGAAGGCTATGCTGATATTTGTGTAGATGTTTTTGATGGATATTGATATAGTTATATTGATACTTATGTAATACTTCTGTGGATACTTAGTAGTCTTGATCTACTCATTATCGTTTTATCATATATCTGTTCAAGAAAATCACTTGATATCGTCTTATTGCTTATCATCGTGTTGCTTATCAGTATAGGCAGTCACTTGATGATATCTGTACAAATGTTAGCTGACCTTAGTTTATGACATACTCAAAGTTAAATGAAATCACTCGCTATTAGAAGCTGCTGAAACTTGTCTGATAAACTTAATCAGAATATAATAACTAGTGGGAAATATTTCCTGTACCTGATTATCTTTCGGATTATCATAAATGAACTAAAAGCAGTACGCGAGGCTAATGACAGCCAAATAGCTATATCGCATGCATCTTTAATGAGCCATTACTGCATTCCAGAGAAAAAATCCCAAAGTAGATTTTGTAATATCAATACAACTGAACGATCTGACAGGTTGAAACAGATAGGAGAATCTGTTTAAAAATGAGGGAGAAAGCAGTGACTAGTTCATGAAAAATGGTGAGCTTTTTTGAACTACAGAAGAGGAAACTGGTGTTTGACTGCTGTCCTATATATACTAATTGTTTTATTTCACAGCAAAGACGGCGGGGAATGAGGATGAGAAACAGAGAGAGAGGCGAGCGACGAAGGCGTCGAGGACAAAGAAGAAGATCGCAAAGCAGCCAATAGTTAGAACTTGGAAACAACTTGACTTAACAGAAACACATTAATTTTGAAAAATAATAGTGACTTTACTATGAGATATACTGTACAGCTAACCAATGAGCTTGTACAAACATTTGATACGAGGCTGTACAATGATTACAAAGGCCTAGTAAACTATAATTATGTATAAGTGACTAGTAGGATGATGAATCAATAAATGAGTATCTAGTAGGATGATGTATCAATAAATGAGTAACTAGTAGAATGATGAATCAATAAATGAGTATCTAGTAGGATGATGAATCAATAAATGAGTAACTAGTACGATGATGAATCAATATGATGAATCAATAAATGAGTAACTAGTAGGATGATGAATCAATAAATGAGTAACTAGTAGGATGATGAATCAATAAATGAGTTACTAGTAGGATGATGAATCAATAAATGAGTTACTAGTAGGATGATGAATCAATAAATGAGTTACTAGTAGGATGATAAATCAATAAATGAGTTACTAGTAGGATGATGAATCAATAAATGAGTTACTAGTAGGATGATGAATCAATAAATGAGTTACTAGTAGGATGATGAATCAATAAATGAGTAACTAGAGGATGATGAATCAATAAATGAGTAACTAGAGGATGATGAATCAATAAATGAATAACTAGTAGGATGATGAATCAATAAATGAGTTACTAGTAGGATGATGAATCAATAAATGAGTTACTAGTAAGATGCTAAATCAATAATTGAGTAACCAATATGATGCTAAATCAATGATTGAGTAACCAATAGGATGCTAAATCAATGATTGAGTAACCGAAAGGATGCTAAATCAATGATTGAGTAACCAATAGGATGCTAAACCAATGATTAAGCAACCGATAAGTTGGTCAGTAAGAGTGTTGTATATTAACTAAGTAGTCGCTAGACCAGTTTACCTCAAGCGTTGGTTACCAGTAATCTGTCATGGTTTGCAAAGACAATGTATCTTAACAAGTTAGTACAAAGATTACCTCAATAAACACACCAAGATTTCTTTGTAATTCTAAAGTTTATTAAGCAAAACAAAACAGTCCTATAAGCATAAGCAACTAATAATCTCTTTGACAACAACCATTTATATGAGGCAAATCTATCAGTCTACACGCAAAATCAACATCATCATTATAAGCAATAGAATAAATAATTGGCAACCTTTAGCCACATTCAGCTGATATTTAAAAGCTACAAAACTAATGTGAAACAAATGTCTGAGAAGACAATCGCTGTAGCATCCAGGGATCACATTACAAGATATAATTCCGTTGAATGACGGATATCGAAGGACGGCATAATGGTTTTGGACAATAGTTACAGGTGGCGACAAAGGGAGCGTGTATACCAGCAGAAATTGTTTAAGAGAGGCTGCATGGGTGAAGTGGTGACTGAAAGAGCCTGTGTACCAACAAAAATTTTTTAAGATAGACTGCAGGGGTGAAGTGATGACTGAAGTAGTCTGTGTACCAGCAAAAACTGATGAAGATAGACTGCAGGGGTGAGTTGGAGAAGAAACAAAATATGAGTGAGCATCAATAGTATTCAGAAACTATTGAAAGAGATACAAGCAGTTGTGGTGATATGGAACAGGCCAGTATAATTGACGTTAGATATTATATACAGTATAGTCACATTAGCTTGACAGCACCTACTCCAAGACCGAATCTTCAACCATGACTGCATTTCTCATGATGAAATCCTTTTCTAAAAAAAATCAAGTCTATGTCATATAACAGTAAATGAAGGTGTCTTTAGTAATATATGAAGGTAGTGTCTCTGGTGATATATGAAGGTAGTGTCTCTAGTGATATATAAAGGTAGTGTCTCTAGTGATATATGAATGTACAGTCTCTAGTGATATATGAAGGTATTGTCTCTGGTGATATATGAAGGTAGTGTCTCTAGTGATATATGAAGGTATTGTCTCTAGTGATATATGAAGGTACAGTCTCTAGTGATATATGAAGGTATTGTCTCTGGTGATATATGAAGGTAGTGTCTCTAGTGATATATGAAGGTAGTGTCTCTAGTGATATATGAATGTACAGTCTCTAGTGATATATGAAGGTATTGTCTCTGGTGATATATGAAGGTAGTGTCTCTAGTGATATATGAAGGTAGTGTCTCTAGTGATATATGAAGGTATTGTCTCTAGTGATATATGAAGGTATTGTCTCTAGTGATATATGAAGGTATTGTCTCTAGTGATATATGAAGGTAGAGTCTCTAGTGATATATAAAGGTACAGTCTCTAGTGACATAGGAAGGGAGTGTCTCTAGTGATATATAAAGGTAGTGTCTCTAGTGATATATAAAGGTAGAGTCTCTAGTGATATATGAAGGTATTGTCTCTAGTGATATATGAATGTACAGTCTCTAGTGATATATGAGGGTATTGTCTCTGGTGATATATGAAGGTAGTGTCTCTAGTGATATATGAAGGTATTGTCTCTAGTGATATATGAAGGTACAGTCTCTAGTGATATATGAAGGTATTGTCTCTGGTGATATATGAAGGTAGTGTCTCTAGTGATATATGAAGGTAGTGTCTCTGGTGATATATGAAGGTAGTGTCTCTAGTGATATATGAAGGTATTGTCTCTAGTGATATATGAAGGTACAGTCTCTAGTGATATATGAAGGTATTGTCTCTGGTGATATATGAAGGTAGTGTCTCTAGTGATATATGAAGGTAGTGTCTCTAGTGATATATGAATGTACAGTCTCTAGTGATATATGAAGGTATTGTCTCTGGTGATATATGAAGGTAGTGTCTCTAGTGATATATGAAGGTATTGTCTCTAGTGATATATGAAGGTACAGTCTCTAGTGATATATGAAGGTATTGTCTCTGGTGATATATGAAGGTAGTGTCTCTAGTGATATATGAAGGTAGTGTCTCTAGTGATATATGAATGTACAGTCTCTAGTGATATATGAAGGTATTGTCTCTGGTGATATATGAAGGTAGTGTCTCTAGTGATATATGAAGGTAGTGTCTCTAGTGATATATGAAGGTATTGTCTCTAGTGATATATGAAGGTATTGTCTCTAGTGATATATGAAGGTATTGTCTCTAGTGATATATGAAGGTAGAGTCTCTAGTGATATATAAAGGTACAGTCTCTAGTGACATAGGAAGGGAGTGTCTCTAGTGATATATGAAGGGAGTGTCTCTAGTGATATGTAAATGTAATGTCTCTAGTGATATATAAAGGTAGAGTCTCTAGTGATATATGAAGGTAGTGTCTCTAGTGATCTGTGAAAGCAGTGGTATGTAAATGTAATGTCTCTAGTGATATATAAAGGTAGAGTCTCTAGTGATATATGAAGGTAGTGTCTCTAGTGATCTGTAAAAGCAGTGATATATAAAGGTAGTGTCTCTAGTGATATATGAAGGTACAGTCTCTAGTGATATATAAAGGTATTGTCTCTAGTCTACTATATAAACGGCAATCGTTGTCTGTCTATCTGTCTGTCTATCTATCTGTCCGCTTTATAGAGTACCGTACTTTTCGGACTATTAGCCGCTACTAGGTATCTAGGGCGCATTACTGGGAGTCTTCGGTTACTACACGCCTCTATACATAACCTATTCATAGTTTTACACAGAGCACGTCATATCTGGTTAGCGCGCCTCTCTACGGTGCCCAACGACATTGGTGCGTTCGGAACAGTAAAATTGCGGCCGTGTGACAAAGCACCGTTCTGAGTTCGGCAGCATATACAGCTATGCAAATGTACTAATCATTAAATAAAATAAATTAATGAATAGTAATTTACATGTGATTAATATTTACTGCCAACGTGTACCGAGAAGGTCACACGAACGCTGATTTCTTGCGGTCACGGGAAAACGCAGTTCTCACCTACTACATTTCTACATAAAAAAGGTAGGTATTTCTTAATCAATGTTGTATTGTCTATGAATTGCCACACTTCCACTACATAAACCTTTCATTTGCGTCCGTGTACAAATTTAGCTATCAGCCTACTGCCAGCCATTTTGCCGATATTGCTTAATATGTATACAATATTTTTTCAATTTCAAACTCCATCTATACTGTTTGTTTTGGTTATATATTTCATTTTGCCAACATGTTAACAAGCACTGCTATACAAAAAATCGTTGTATCTATATTTTGTGCATTTTTATTATCTGTCATGTGTCATCAAATAAGTACAGTCAAACATGGATAACTCGAACTTCAAGGGACCGAGCAAAAGTGTTCGAATTATCAGAGCATTCAAGTTATCAGAGCACTGTCACAAGTCCATATATTTACTTATTTATTAGTAGATACATGTACATATACAAACTATAATATAAATCAAAAGCACAAATGGCTTGTTTCAAATTAAATGCTTCTAATGTAAAGTTTAAAACGTTTTCATGAAAAAGTATAGAGATTTTTCTATCACTTGAGATTGGTTTGTTGTTTGAGGTGATGTTATTGCCAGGACGTTTTTCAGATTGACATTGGAAAAACTTGATCGTTGTTGAAAAGCTCAAAAGAAAAGACATTTTTGTCTTTTGGGGTTTTACCCACGATCAATTTTGCCGTTTTTTCTTGAAGTTTATGCAGATTACCTTACTTTACCTGGGATTCGTTAAGAGCAACACTCCGAGGCAGTTCAATTAGAAGTTTTACGAGGTTTCACGGTACATTCTATATCACTCACGCTTTTTTAATAGATACTTATTGAATGTACACACGTATTCTGTGTTTAGGTCAAACGATGAATAGTTTTTTGTAGCTCAGACAACGTATACGTTTAATTACAACATTTTTTAAGACGTTTTAAACATTCAACATTCCGACGTTGATTCAACACGGAATCAACGTCGGAAAACTATTCATCACGGGCTAGCCGAGTCACGCACTCAAGGATTTTCGCCACGCACATACAAAACAGCATGCGATTTTTGTTTTGTATGCGCGTGGCGAAAATTCTTGCGCGCGTGACCCGGCTAGCCCGTGCTATTCATCGTATCGCAGTATAAATCAAATTTCACCAAACTTTTAGAAAAGTCGTTGACAAAAATATTTTGCCGATGGTGGTAATAACGACGCTTATGAATTACGAAAAGATGAAGTTTACCTCTATGGCTTTGAATAAAGTGATTTTCTAAAGCGAAAACAACCGTTTCGGTAGCTGTTGGGCAAAAAAACAGTTCGAATTAACAGTGTTGAGTTCGAGTTATCTATAGCAATTTATCATTACGTGGGAACGGACCAAAGGAAATGTTCGAATTAACCATGTGTTCGAGCTATCCGTGGACGAGTTATCCATGTTTGACTGTAGTTATTTGTTTTTTTTTTAACTCGGACGCATTTAATGAACTCGCACAAAAAATCTTCGTTTTTAAGTTAGAAATTCTCGAACGAAGATTTAAAATTAAATTTTAGGCTAATTTTATAGAGAAATCTTTGGACAACACTGTCACTACTATAAAAGTTTTAAAGACCGTTATGTTATCAACAAATAATAAAATTCAGTTACTAGCAATTGCTGGGAAAGTCGCAAAAATGTGTCTATGGCGGTCGACCATAGAAAACGCATGAGGGAGTCTACTTCAGTGAAAGGGTTGAAAACGTTGGATTTGCCACTGTTTGTGATAATAAACATGTTCATTTCCTTCCGCAGCTGAGTTACTTTTACTTCTTTTTCCAGCTACGAGAACTACAGAAACTACAGAACTTGCACGGGCACTCCGAGCCTGGCGATAGGCAGCGGTGAGAAGAAAGCGAGCAGCGTATATTACAAAAAGCACACCATCTCATTCAATGTTAGAAATGCTTGAAGCAGTACAATGCCTTCCAAAAAGCCTACTGCCCAAACGCAAAAACAGATTGATTCCCGTAGAGAGAGATCGAATTTGCGAAGCAGCAGCAAGACGAGCAGAAACTGCAGAGCAAACGCAGCTACGCCCACAACGAAACGGAACTGCTGCTGCAGCTGCTAGAAGAGCAGAAACCGTCGAACAAACACGGGTACATCGAGAGCAGGCCAGAATAGATACTGCAGCCACTAGAAGTGCAGAGACTACTAAACCGACCCCAGCAGTAACTCAAACGGCTCAGAGCAGCCGCTACATCGGCCAGACGTGCAGAAACCTCCGAGCAGATGCAGCGGCGACAAGAACATGATGCACTAGCTACAACAGCTGCTCACCGAGCTGAATTTTCGGAGCGGATGAAACGGCGACAACAGCGAGATGCACTAACTACAGCAGCTGCTACCAGGCGCCGTGTATGGACAGAAAACTTCGCGCTTGACTACAGTCATGCAACACAGTATAGGGTTGAATTTTTTTCATGGAACGAATGTCCAAAAATGCTCCAGATGTAACGCCTTACGTTGAAAAGGCGAGAGGCCATATATGTAGTTTATATAGTAGATTTTATTGATAATAAATTTTATCAACAACCGCATTACTGCTGCACAGTTTGTATATACCATGTCAAAACACAGGCTATAGACGAAGAACTGGTGAGTCATGATTAGTGTTTCAAGCATGCAGAAGTCTCAATTCAACAAAAGCTGGCGATAGCTAAGCAGTGCAATAGCAAAATATTTTCTAGAATTTCTTAAAATATGTAAAACTTTTCCATACTGCCAGTTTGAAGAGCGTCAGTTTGCCTAGCAATGTCAATTTCATTATCAGTTCTGTGTACAAAATTAGGACAATGCCGATTTGAGTAGTTCGAGACATGCATTGTAGACTAGTTGTAAAACACATTGCATATCTCCAATGGGCTCTCCAACATTATTGACATGTACAACTGCATATGTGTATGCAGTCAGATCAGCACAAAAATTTCAGTAGATTGCATATTTGGAGTTGTTTTACGGTATGAAAGACAACTCTCAATAAAACTATTGCTTTACGTAAATCTGTTCCCGAACACGGGTAACGCAGTTAGTGATATATAAAGGTACAGTCTCTAGTGACATATGAAGGTAGTGTCTCTAGTGATATATAAAGGTAGAGTCTCTAGTGATATATGAAGGTAGTGTCTCTAGTGATCTGTGAAAGCAGTGGTATGTAAATGTAATGTCTCTAGTGACATATAAAGGTAGTCTCTAGTGATATATGAAGGTAGTGTCTCTAGTGATCTGTGAAAGCAGTGGTATGTAAATGTAATGTCTCTAGTGATCTGTGAAAGCAGTGATATGTAAATGTAATGTCTCTAGTGATAGGCAAAGTCAGTGAGACTTAATCATATGAATATACCTAATAAACAGAATGCCGGTCTCTATCTGTATCCACCTGGATAAGTTCTAGTGGGTGAATGCCCACGAATACCATCATTTGGGAAACGGGTATTCACCCGAGATTGATTGTCCACTGAAGGATTTCTTAAAGACATATTAGGGGCTCCACTCAAATGACCTGCAAAAGTGGTATAAAATCATGATAGCGCCTCTTTAATATTCATTAGCTTCACTCGCACCATCCTCTCTGGTAAAGCCAGGTGAACAATTCAAAAAGCTAGAAAGCAAAAGCTGCTTACTAACTCATACATAAACCTTACTGCAGCTGTTTCTTTTGTTGTAAGTTATTACTTAAACCTTATTACTTAAACCCCTGCTGCTCTAAATTCATCTCATTCATCCAAGGGATTGAGAGCTAAATTCATCTCATTCATCCAAGGGATTGACAGCTAAATTCATCTCATTCATCCAAGGGATTGACAGCTAAATTCATCTCATTCATCCAAGGGATTGAGAGCTAAATTCATCTCATTCATCCAAGGGATTGACAGCTAAATTCATCTCATTCATCCAAGTGATTGAGAGCTAAATTCATCTCATTCATCCAAGTGATTGAGAGCTAAATTCATCTCATTCATCCAAGGGATTGAGAGCTAAATTCATCTCATTCATCCAAGGGATTGAGAGCTAAATTCATCTCATTCATCCAAGGGATTGAGAGCTAAATTTATTTTGGACTACATTCTTTGCTATTATCTGCCGCATTTCAAATATTCCTGCCATTGATTATAAGCTAATGTTAGTATTGGAGTGGTAATGTGGTTCAATGTGGTTACACAACTTAGAAACTGTTTGCCATGTTTAGTTCATGTTTATTTTAGTACAACTTTCCATGTAATTACTCTCATGGTCACATCACTTCTATATTTAATTCAATACAGCTTCCCAGTTCATGTAATTACTCTCATGGTCACATCACTTCTATATTTAATTCAGTACAGCTTCCCAGTTCATGCTATCGCTCTCAGGGTCACATCACCTCCATGTTTAATTTAGTACAGCTTCCCAGTTAATGTTATTACTCTCATGGTCACTTCACCTCAATGTTTATTTTAGTACAGCTTCCCAGTTCATGCTATCGCTCTCAGGGTCACATCACCTCCATGTTTAATTTAGTACAGCTTCCCAGTTAATGTTGTTACTCTCATGGTCACTTCACCTCAATGTTTATTTTAGTACAGCTTCCCAGTTCATGCTATCGCTCTCAGGGTCACATCACCTCCATGTTTAATTTAGTACAGCTTCCCAGTTCATGCTATCGCTCTCAGGGTCAAATCACCTCCATGTTTAATTTAGTACAGCTTCCCAGTTCATGCTATCGCTCTCAGGGTCATATCACCTTCATGTTTAGCTTAGTGCAACTTTTCAAGTCATGTTGTTACTATAATGGTCACATTACCTCAATGTTTAGTCTGCCAAGTGTTAAGTTGCTGATCCTGAACTCTAGTTAGGGCACTATCTGCTTTCTTTCTGGGGACCTTCCTAGTATTAACAAGCTAAGTTGCAAGTATTTTAGGGCTGTTGCAACAAAAGCGATAAAGCCGTGAGTGCAAGCTGAGTTGCCCAACCTACCAGCAGAAGCACACAAAAGTATGACCGCTGCACCACTAATAGCAGACGGAAGAAAGATTGCTATACCACTAACGGCACACAGAAATGTGACAGCTATACCACCACTTTTTTGGTATTTGCAGAATTCGCTTCGATTTTGCACTATTGCTACCTGCCATGCTGGGTAACCGTAATGACGTAGTGGATGACTAGATAGGGAAAAGTTGTAAGAATGGTGGGCTACAGAAGTGCTTTTGTCTAGCACCATTGTTAAATCATCGGGGTTGACGTCGTAATTCATGTTTATGTTTCGCTGCCTAAATGACCTTATGTTAGTGCTCGCAGCTTACATCACAAGTGCTTTTGTTTCTAAAACTGGATTCATGTTCTTCTAACACTAAAATCGCCGCTGAAAAGTGAAATATAATGATTATATTGATATAACTAGTATATTATAATTATATTATAATAAATACTATTAGTTAATCTTTGACTTGGAGTGCTCTGAGCTCATCTAATATTATGAGAAAGAAAGTAAGCTTGTCTGCTGGAGCAAAAACGTGTCTTACCGGGAGATATGGAGCTGCCAGTGGCGATAGTTTGAGATTTAGCGGGACGAGCGCACCGGGTAGCGAGGCTTTCGTAGGAGCCCCCATTGAGAATGCATATGAGAAGTACAGTCATGTTGTCGCATCCGAGTCCACCCATCTGGGCATCAGGTGCCAAACATGTGTTGAGCAATTCTTCACAGATCTGCAGGCAGAAGGGAAGACGAAAAAATGCAGTTTGGACAGAACTGACACTAGACACAGGACTGACACCAAACACAGTACTGACACTAGAGACATTACTGACACTAGACACAGTACAGACACTATACACAGTACTGACACTAAACACAGTACTGACATAAGACACAGTCAGTAGTGCCACTAGGAACAGAACTGACACTAGACACAGTACTGACACTAAAGACAAAACTAACACTAGAGACAGTAATGACACTATACACAGTACTGACTCTACAGACATTACTGACACTAGAGACAGTACTGACACTAGAGCCAGTACTGACACTAGAGACAGTACTGACACTAGAGACAGTACTGACACTATACACAGTACTGACACTACACAACGTACTAATATTAGATACAGCAATAACCTATATGATTAAAACAAAGCAGCTAAGCGCTGATCAAAGGAGATCATACTGGTTATTGCGAGTTACAGTACAGGTGAGTAGCCTACACTGGTCCTTAAGGTTACTGTACAGGTGAGTACACTAGTGTTCTTTCGAGTTACTGTGCTGATGGATAAACTTAAATATTTCTCAACTAGACATGCGCCTGGTGACTTGTACTACTCAATGTGGTGTACCGGGTATGATTGCAGTAGTGGTCATACTTTAGGAGGATGCATGCTAAACGCAAATTATCCAACATGATATGTATATGTACAATGTAGACAGATTAATTATATGTATGATATGCTTACCACAGATGGTTCTGTACGCTGAGCTATTCGTGTGCGTACAAATTGCAGCACCTCCAGATTGGACAAAACATCCCAGATGCCATCACAAGCCATGATGATGAACTCATGGGAAGCTGTTATATCCTTAGTGACTATGTCAGGGGCGGCTGCCAACAAGGACCGATATGAAAGAAATGCTAAGATGAGAATTCACACGAGATAGAAACAAGGCACCTTTTTGTATGCAGTAATAACAAGAGTATGTAGGACTCAACTCATGAGATGCAGTAGTAACAAGAGTGGGTAGGACTCAACTTATGAGATGTAGTAGTAACAAGAGTGAGTAGGACTCAACTTATGAGATGTAGTAGTAACAAGAGTGAGTAGGACTCAACTTATGAGATGCAGTAGTAACATGAGTGAGTAGAACTCAACTTATGAGCTGTAGTTGTAACATGAGTGTTTAGGACTCAACTTATGAGATGCAGTAATAACAACAGTGGGTAGAACTCAACTTATGAGATGCAGTAGTAACAAGAGTGGGTAGGACTCAACTCATGAGATGCAGTAGTAACAAGAGTGAGTAGGACTCAACTTATGAGATGCAGTAGTAACATGAGTGAGTAGGACTCAACTTATGAGATGCAGTAGTAACATGAGTGAGTAGAACTTAACTTATGAACTGTAGTTAGCTATGAGGTGAAAACTAGCTTAAAGATGTGATTGCACCATTGAATTCACTCCAATGAAATTAAGACCAATAAAAGGCTACAACATCAGCTACAACATCAGATGTCATTTTTGTCTTTGTAGACTAACCCTTTCCAGAGTTATAAGCGTTTGAATGAGATCATTCTTTTGAATGCTCAGATTCAAGCGAGTGCTTTATTCATGACGTATATAGTGAGCGTAAATGAAAAGAGCCTGTGAGCAATAAATATAGAATCTCTTCCATAACCAATCATCAGTACAAATTTTTATATAGGTCATAATAAATGTTATCGTTAGTAAAAGGCGTTGTTTATGATTTTGAAAACTCCCGTTGTTAGGTAATTTACTGAACTATTAGATCGCGCTCGCTGTATCAATACGCTTTATTGACGAACAACAGAATTTTAACGATGGTTCCACATACAGCGAAAGTGACTCAGAGTTTTCTGAGCATCAGGTGGTTTTATATTGAGGCAAACAGTCTATGATTAGAGCTGACAGGCGTCAGCAGCGTTATGCTGCAGAGGAAGATAAAAAAATGGAGGTATATCTATCTTTAACATTGAGTGTGCTATATACATACTAAACTAAAGGTCATAATTTTATTACTCATGAATACATTTACTAATCCCACAATCAAACACGAGCGAAGCGATTGTTTGGGAGATTTATGATAATGCATATGTGCACACAACTCAAGAAAATTATTCATCAACGGCCGTCCCAAACCTTTGTGCCCAAATCTCATCAACAAATTTAACCATTTTTCTATGGAGTCGTTTAAGCATAATAACGATACAAAACACATAAACCTATTTAAATATGTTACCAAGTCTTTGAAACTTGTAGACAATATCCTAAAACTAACCAATCCGGTCAGATTATACATAAATAGACAAATTAATTTGGCCTAAAATCGCCATTAAAACTTGACAAACCTTTTTTAATCAAAATTAAGACCGGCCAACAAAACGTCGATAAGGCCATGCGCCAGAGAATAGAACCATTAAGTCATGCGCATTTCATGAGAAAAACATGCACATATCACCAGTCTATGGCATTGTCCAATTGCCGAAGGTTTCTGTAATTAACATAGAAGTACTGAAAAGTAATCGTTGCGTTTTTGCCGATTTCAAAGTAACTGACATTTTGCACACTTAAAATGAGTACTTTGGTATTCCAACTGATGTCCAAAGCAGTGAAAGTAAAGGAAATGACGATGATATTTTTCTAGCGATTCTTATAAGATTATTACAATATTTAATTATAAGAATAATTATTCGATTTTATAAGATTGTTATAAGATTTAATTATAAGAATAATCATTCGAATTTACAAAACCGAAGTATATAGTGACCGATGTTGGGCAATATGTTACTGTTATTATTTTTCTAAAGATTTTGTGGATGATACTACGGCTGTGCCCAATATCGCGGTACTGCCAAGCCGTTTTTAATATCTGCAATTAAGTTATAGGCCTACACTTTCTTATAGATATACAGCTATTGCTATGACAACCAACAATTATCTGTTTAGATTTTTAAATTCAGCATAATTTTTTGCATATAAATACCAAAATCTAGATAAATATCATAACTTCTTGATATTAGTTGCTATGACGTTTTGAAATGTAAACAAAATAGTGCATTGGTTTTCGTTTCTCAAACTTTAACACCAGTTTTCTCAAAACTATGTTTCCGCAGAAACGGTAAACATGCATGCAGTTTATTGACTAGAAAACCTGTTGTAATTAAGCTGGATCAAATTTTTTTGCAAAATAACTGAGAATTTTCTCCTTCTGCTAGTGTAGATAACTCTAAATCTCACACACCTGACTTAACCATGGTTTCTGCGATCATGACAACTTTCTTCACTTTGGTTACAGATCCAAACCATTCTGCATTCAACACAAACAACTTTCAAACTGTGTATATTACACAGCAGCTTGCCATTTTACTTCTAATATTGCATTTCTCCTATTGCAGGGGAGAGATATAAACATGTAATCTTTTCCTTTCATTATTGCTGTCTGTTGTACATAATAACATCCAGTACATTACAGCTACCATTGCAGTTATCCTATTGCACTGCAGTGCCATTTGACTGCTAATACTGCATTTCTCAACCAGCAGTACCCTTTCATTTTTCCAATACCTCTTTGGTCGTGGGCTGTATGACAGGGGAATTTCTAGTTAATAAAATTCTAATGTTTTGCTATCAGCAATCATCGTTTTATCACGTTTTTATTGTTTCACCTAGCTATGATATTTGCTTCAAATTTTCTTTGACAGTTTTAGCTAAAAATTAGATTTATGATTAGAATTTATGTTCACTTATCACTTATAGAAAGCGAGAAAAATGGATTGAACAATGCTCATCTTCAACTTCCAGAAACAAAACTTCAAATAGTTGGCTTGGCGTACTTGAGCTTTTGTTAAATATTTGTCCATTTTGTAATTTTATACTCTCAATTTATCTCACTCCCAAATTGAAAGTTTTCAGGGGA
Source organism: Watersipora subatra (assembly GCF_963576615.1). Taxonomy (NCBI): domain Eukaryota; kingdom Metazoa; phylum Bryozoa; class Gymnolaemata; order Cheilostomatida; family Watersiporidae; genus Watersipora; species Watersipora subatra. The sequence goes on from NC_088715.1 coordinate 40,379,999, forward strand.
TACGCGTTAGAACGACATATCGATGGATGATATATATTTATTCCATTTGATTTACTGATTACAGGATGTTTATATGGCGCCACCAGTAGAGCAGTAGTGTCAGCGTGAAAACCGCCATACACGGAAAAGAGAGACATGAATGTGTGCTGCACAAACCATGATATGTGCCATTCTGTTTCTCAGACTGGTCTCAAATGCGTCGTAGAAGTGCAGGAGATTACAGACCTGTAATCTGTAACTATGTGAGCGGCCACGAGTTGGATGGATGTTTTTAATGAAAACTTTTTTGCTTGAGACAACTTTTGCTGAGATAACACATGTTTTTGGCTTGTAAAAATTCTATAATAAAATAATAATGTGAAAGATAACACAGAATATGATTTTCAGAACACATTGAATACATTATAGCCATCTTTGCCACAATCTTGTCCAATAGATGGGTTTATGAAGTGTAATCAGAGCTGTATTGGCAGGTAGCTGAGGTATTTGCATAGCTCGGCTCGATTCAAACGAATCAAATATTAAGAGCTACTCAAAAAACTTCAAGTTCCACAATACTATGTGAAAACAGGGAAGTCCACGTCACGAACCGCCAACCAGGTGCAAGGATGGCTTTATTAAACCTTTGTCAAAATCCGTGGGTAAACTGATTTCACAGAAATTGACATCGTTTTACATTCAATATTTTGGTCAACTCAAAAACCATTTGTTTTGTAATTTTTTTTCTAAAAATTGATACTAATAATGACTAGATAATGTTGATTATACCTGACATTTTTAGGAATGCAGTTGGTTTCATTACATATTCAAACATATTCTTTTCAAAGACGCGCTTGCTTATTTTATCTGATAGAAATCGTTGCGAACAACGACCAATCTATTGTAGTTTACTACTGGTATAAAATAAACAAAAATGGCAATAGGCCAACCAGAAATTAATTTATAAAAAAACAGTTTGTGTAGCGACATAATAGTCGCTCTGCCCAATAGCTTTATTATCGCAAAACAACAATATCGTCACTTTGCCTGCAAAAGGGTTAAGTAACGTGTGTATCTGGCAACTTTTCACTAAAAATAATCACAAAGAGTTTTATGAAGAGATGAGTTCTTATGTTGAGACCAATTTACCAGAGTTTATGAAGTGATGAGTTCCTATGTTGAGACCAACTTACCAGAGTTGAAGATGAGAAAATGATCCAGCAGAAAGATGTGAGTAGGAGACAACAGACCACAGGCTAATTAATTAAATATACATGCTGCTATATATGGTGAACATACCTGAAACAATCTGCTCCTCGGGAGGCTTACTAGTGTTCTTCTTAAATATAAAATCTCCTAAGGCTCGTGAGAGAGCTAAGTTACCTGCAAAAACATTAAATGATGTACAAGCTGAACTGATGCTCAACTGAGCTCTTACTGATGGGTAACCATTTAAATGCAATAAGTTTAAAAATAATTTCTTAGTATATCTGAGACAAAATAAGCTACGAAATGCTACAATTTGAACTTGAATAAGAATGTTTTATTATCAAATATGTTTTTGGTAAAAATTCAATGATGAAGTGAATAATTACTACTCTAAATGCATTTGCAAATACTTCTTAACAATATAAATGGTACAAAAAATTCAATTTAATAGTTCAAAAACCAGAAATGAAAAGAACAAGATCTTTAAATTAATATATCACTGTAAATACTCCTACAATGTAAATAAGCCACTCCGAGAATGTTTACATTGTAGAAATTTTATGTTATACAACCAGTAAAAAACATTCAATGTTGCTTAATCCGTTTTAAGATTATTGCAAACTCACCCCTTCAGCCCGGCAAATATAAACAAACTGAACTTAATGTTATCTTTAACCTAAATTTTAAGCTAATCAATGACTGTTTAGTAAAAGCAGTCGTCGCCTGCAATCCCTCATTTAACGAGTTTGATGTCTACTTGCTAGCTAGTGCACTCTCAGATGGCTGGTGAGTCCAATCCGAGATCAGCCAACTCTGTGACATAGAGGGCAGGGATAACCGTCTTCAGTTATAAAGCTTGAGCTTTGACTAAATCTACGTGCAGCCCTCTTCAGCTCCCTTTTAGCACGTTTGTTCTCTTCAAATAGTTTCCCATCAATGTGATTTACGATTTACTATCATTGGCTAGCTTCTCCCAAGACTCAACACAAATGAAGCACTGCTCCAAGCTATGATGGAGGGTATATTTGTACCATTTTCTCTGGTCTTCTTTGAGTTCAAAGTACATCATCTGTTTTGGTAAATGAGTGTCATCCATCCGTGCTACCCGGCCTGACCACCTCAGTTGGCTCCTGATAACTATAGCCTTAATACTTGTGGTACAAGCTATCTCAAAGACAGTGTTGGTTGTTTGCCGATCCTGCAACTTGATGCCGAGGACTCTCCTCACTGCGATCGTGAAACTTCTTTAGTGTCTTCAGTTTGCGGCTGTAGGTAACCCAAGCTTCAGGCCCATACAGGAGTCACTAGCACAATGGCTTTGTAGACCATCAACTTTGAGTGTTTGTTGATGTCCTTGTTGTTGAAGAATTGAGTCTGCAGTTTTCCAAGCGCCATGCAAGCAGCATAGAGCCTTTCAATTTCTGCATCGACATTGGTTTTGGCAGAGAGTGCTTCCAAAGTAGTTGAAGGTATCAACACAAGGAGCTCTTGTCCATCAGCCTTAATCGATATCTTAGGGAGAACACGACTTGATATTTCTGGCTTTGGTTAGTATAAGACTTATGTTTTTTTTGCATTGAGTCTCAGTCCATGAGCAGTGTATGCATAGTTGAAGGTATCCATTGTATGCTGGAGGTCCTCCTTGCTGTGAGCAACAATAGCATTATCGTCTGCGTACTGGAGCTTGCACACGGTTGTTGTCTTTGTTTTAAAACGGCGTAGATTGAATATGTCATCGAACCTGAATCTTAATTAGATTCCAGCTGGCATATTCTTTCTGATGAGGTGAAGAACAGCAGTCAGAAAGATAGAGAACAGCATTGGGGCTAGCACAAAGCCCTCTAGTTTTACTCCAGTATTTACACCAGTCTTCTGTGAATTCACCATCTACCAACACAAAGGATCTCATATCATCATGAAGGATGTGCACTAAACTTACTAGTTTCTCGGGACACCCGATATTCCTCAAGACCTTCCATAAAGTTGCTCGATGCACTGTGTCAAATGCTTTGGTTAAATTGATAACTGCCATGTAAAGATCTTTGTGTTGTTCACAACATTTTTCCTGAATATCCAGATGTGAAGATCATGTCTACAAAGCCGCGACGGGGTCTAAACCCACATTGACTCTCTGATAAACATGTCTTTGTCAGCTGTCCTAGGCGGAAACTTATTATCCAAGAGAATATCTTTCTAGCTATTGATAGCAAAGAAATACCTCTGTAATTGCCAGTCAGATTTGTTTTCTTTCTCGAAAATGGTGATAATGTTGGCATTCCTCAGGTCAGCAGGGATTGTTTCACTAGCCTATATTCGCCGAAAGAATTCCAGCAGCATACTTTTCAGGTGTTTCCCTTCATATCCGTATACCACTGTCGGTATACTATCCGGCCCAGCAGCCTTGTCACTCATGGTCATCCATATTGCTTTCTTCAGTTCATCAAGAGCTAGGGGGGTTTCCAAGATGGGTTGGTATTTCAGCTTGCAGCAGTGATGTTTTCATCCACAACCGTGTCCTGGTTGAGTAGATCAGAGAAATGTTCAGCCTACCTTTGTTTCATTTTTTCCTTCTCTTTATACACAATGCCATTTGTTCCAGCAATTGGTAGAACCCCAGCGAGGTCGGCCCATAGAGCCTTTGGGCTGCAGCAAAGAATTCTCTACAGTTGTGACTGTCTGCTAGGTTCTGCATCTATTCCGAATTCTTCAACCTCCAGTCATTTTCAGCCTTTGGACCCTTTTTTGTATCTCACCCCGAACTTTGTGATACTCTATCCTTTTCTGTTTATCTTTGTAGTCCTTCTGCCAGGTGAAGAAGGCAGTCCACTTTTGAGCCATCAGGTCTTGTATCTTGAGATCATTTTCATCAAACCAGTCCTCATGGTGCCTAGCCTGTTTTACAAGATGGGACAAGCATTGTTCTGTGATTAAAGCTTTCATTTCTTCCCAGGTCTCATAAATCATTTCTGTGTCAACTTTTTTGAGGCTTATAGCGAGGTCAGTCGGGAGCTGTTCCCGAATTTTAGGTTCCCTCAGGCGACTGATATTGAACTTCATTGGCATTCATTTCTTTCCTTTTCTTCTTTTTGGCTGTATTTTAAAATTGATGTGTGATACAATCATTTGGTGATCAGTTCAGAAGCATTCGATGATTAAACGGGGTGAGTGAGATTTATGCCACTAAGCTTGACATGTCGTCATGTTTTTTCCTGTCTCGTTGTCTGAAAATAGTGTTTGTGATGGTCAAACTGTGTTCAGCACATTTTGTCAGCATCATCTCCCCGTTACTGTTACATATTCCAACACCCATTTTTGCCAATCACTTTTTTCCTCGACATGATGGTCTTTACCAACACCGGCATTGAAGTTGCCCAGGAGCGCAATCTTATTCTGCTTAGGGTTTCTGCATATGATATCACCCAGGTCACTGTAAAAAGCTTTTTTCCCCAGTTGATCAGCGAGCAGGGTTGGAGTATACGCAAAAACGAGGATTGCGCTTCTGTTACTTTGCAATGACAGCTGTAGGGTCATGAACCCCTCGTTGAAACTGACTGGCAAATGATCCAGTCTCTTCATCAGTTATGTTTTGATAGCAAAACCAACTCCATGGATTCTTTGCTCAGTGGAGGGCTTTACTTTTCAAAAGGTGTATCCTCTTCAGGAAGTTGAACTTCATCAGGCAGGCGTGTTTCCCGGAAAGCTGCAATGTCTACATGGTGCCTTTGGTCATTCATTCCGTTGGACATTGCTCATTCACAATGAATACTGAAAACAGAAACGGCACTTCTCCGCTCTCACGGTCCATCTCCGCTTTTGGCTCATGACAAACAGATTTCGTTACCACATTTTAATATTTTTATTATGAAACCCTTTTGCGTCAGTCTGATGCTAGCCAATAGAATTACAAACTATTTTTAACCAGCTATATATATACAGAATATTTACCATTGTTATAAAAGCAAGAAGCTTATCGTTTTTCTACATCCAGTAACCTTAGAAGCACACCTTAGCTGGCACACTTACACTCATATCTATATTTACACTTGTGCACTCTCAGACTCTCTACCAGAGCTATTCACTGCTCAGGCAAGTAACTCTTTGTGTGACATAGCCTATGGGCAGAGTTGTTTTTTTTAGAGTGGTGGGAATATTCTTTTATATTTTGATGCTATCTGTTATGATAACAGTTATAGTTTATCTTGAAAACTTTGCTCTCTGCTTTAAAAGATAAAACTTGATAGGTGAGCACATGCCACCAACCTTATCTGGTTTTGTTATTTGGCATGGTGAATAGTAAAAGCTTTCGTTGTAATAACAACTCCATTTGTTAGAATTTGTCAAAAGATAACTTAGCATACTTAGCCAAAATGGTTGACTAGTTCTAAAGAGGCAATATCGCCGAGCTCAGCTTTGCCTCGCAAACTAACCTGCATGACTTGGTCTCAGTTCGCTGGTACTTTAAATCTAGCCATTACACCTAGAACCCAGATTTGCTTTTCAGCACACCAAGGTTAAAACTTAACAAATTGGGCGTCCGACAATTGAGCAAAATAATTCCATTGGTGTGTTGGAGACAAATCTGAAGTGAAAACTTATTACAAAAATAATGGTCCCACACAATGGTCAAATTACCGGTAAATTTGGGTAACTACAGTGTTACCTCTAGTTACGAAAGGTTTCAAGTTCTAATTTTTAGACAATAAAATACATCTTTAGAGAAATATTACCTATAGTTACGAGAAAAAAAACTTCAGGATATGAATAAAAATTTTCAAACACGCGCTGCTACTCACAGGTGCCAGAGTCCATCAAATGTGCATAACATCCTCTATGGCCAACAAAGATCACAGAAGATCAATCTCACACAATGGAAATTCAGCGAAGCATGAAGATTTCTATACCGTTTTTCAAGCTTTTGTTAGCATTTTTAACATTTATTCAAACATTTATACAGCCTCCAAGAAAGTGACAGAGGAAAAGTGGTGAGAAAAGAACTATTTTTTCCACACAAACAAAGCAAGACATGATAGAACGTACAACAAAGATATGCAAATGGATGGTCATGCGAATGAATATTGCTGTAACACAACAATGAAATATAAGAAAAAAGTTTTTTTTACATTATAAAAGACTCATTTGTATGTTGTACAGGACGGATGTTAATTCTAAGTTGTACTTGTTGCTGGGTTGATAAATGCTTCTAATTTATAAAAAAACAAATTTTGTCCAATTTTTAAAGAGCTTGGAACTGACTAGGACTCTTGAAGTTGAAAAAAATTTCTACATTCAAAATCTTTACATTACAAAACGATTTCCAAAAGAATTAATTTCATAAGTAGAGGTAACATTATATAATTGAACATGACATGATCAGCAGTCTGCTCTTTCAATGAAATGAAACAAAAAATCTAGATTTTGTACTAAGCAATGTTATTCATAGCTTATGCAGCAATCTACATCTGTACATCTGTACAATGTACATCTGCATAATAAAAACAACTACTCATTTGATCTTTTAATCATAATTGGAATGGAAAAAAAATTCTTCATAATCCATTTTGTGAGTAGTTCCCAAACCAACTTTAATATTCCATTTTGTAAGTAGTTCCCTAAACCAATTTTAATATTCCATTTTGTGAGTGGTTCTCTAAACCAACCTTGAAGGTTGACTTGCAAAAAAATTCACATTACAGTTATTTGATATCAAAAGATTCACCATGTCTTACTCTGTTGTGTTGTAAGTGCAAAATATGTGGTAATGTGATTACAAGCTCTAAAAAACTCAAAAACGAACAGTAAATCGCAGCCCCACGAAACCACCGTAGTTTGGATTCTCTTTCTAAAACGGCTCAGATGTGACGTAATTGTGGTAAATGGTTTCTGTTTACACTTTCGTGCAACTTTATTCGTCGAAATATTTTCAAAAATATACTTCACGCATTCAATAAAACCATGTCTATTGTTCTTACGCGTCTGTTTTATCGTCATTGTAATGCTGTCACTTTTAGCAGTGATATCTTATAAAAATAAGATATCTTGTAAAAATTCGTTAAACTTTTTGACCTTAGCTCGAATGAGTGCATATCATTGTCTGATAATCATGACGAGCCTGTTGGTCACCTGTGATAATCGAAAAGTGCTGCAATAATTATTTTCGAAGTATTGGGTCACATGATCAGATTACGACTTGACGATTAGTTCAAGCCGAAACAAAACTGTAAAGTAGCGAGCATCTATATTTAATACAGGGTCTTCAGTAAAACCCGAAGTGTTTGTCGTAAACTAGTGCTAGGATAAGTTTATATTGAGCTTTTATTGGCCTTTCAATTCACGTGAGAACATCACGTGACAAGACAATAATCAAACTATCATGACTATGTCAGAGAAATAAAAAGATTCCAATCTACGGCAGCTTTTTTTTTGGAGCTTTTAAGAGCTTGTAATCACATTTCCACATATGTGGCACCTACAACACAACATAGTAAGACATGGTGAATCTTTTGATACAAAATAAACTGTAATGCAAATTTTGTTGCAAATCAACCTTTAATAACCCATTTTGTAAGTAGTTCCATAAACCTCCCTTAATATTCCATTTTGTAAGTTGTCCCGCCAACTAATTTCAAAGATTTTTCAAACAAATATACAAATAAACTTGTATATTTGTGTATTGCAGGTGCTGCTAAAATGAGGGTGTTATCTTAAGTGTCCTTGTAAATGCTTCCAAAATGTTAAAAATTATGCATAAGCCTGCTAATATATGTAGGTGATAAAGGATGGTATTGAGACGAGACTGCTCTTAATGCCTAGCCTTGTTTCAGACATGGCTTACCATTGACTCTGTTGTACTCCACCCAGCCACCAGCAGCTATTATACGTTTGGACTCCATTTCATTGTTTGGTTTGTGGTCAAAGCTGAGCTGTTGTACAGTGCCATCCACACTGGCAATTGCTCGAGAATCACCAGCATTTGCCTACAATCGAGGGAGTGCACTACCGACAGAAATTATCATTTATCCTTAATTCAGCAGTGCTCAGGATGTTCGCAATTCAATTCATGGTATTTTGAAATATTAGAATTGAACTTATCAAGTAATTTCACCAAAGCATCTAGTTATGAAGGACGGCAAAGTAAGACTATTGTTTCTTTCTGGAAGTGCAACTTTCCAAGGGCTGAGCGAAATAATGATATTTACGGAGAGCATGGCGGAAGTTCTTACATACGTGACTTACACAAAAAAGCTTGTTGTTCTTGATGAGTATGCTGACAGCAGTAGTTCCAGACATGTCATCCCTCAAATGGATATCTATAACAGTATTAATAAGCAGTCATTAACAGACTTCCTCTCCAAAGTTAGTCAGAGAGACCACCTGAGTTTAAATACAAGCAGGAAGTACTAAATTAGCTAAACAAAGAAGTTAAACAGCTTATTATGATCTGAATAGAGCCAAGTCGTACTACAAATACTAACCACTTTGCATTTCCCTGTCCAGCTGTAGGTAACCATTTTTCAATGCCGATTCGTAATCTCCCCTACCTTCAAGTACAGAAAGGAGCTAATGCAAAAAAGATGAGTAATGCAATGTTTAGTTTGTCTGATAATCAACAAGTAGAATGCTGAAAAAACTTGAAGTTATACTCAATGTCGATAAGGCAGCAAAAGTGAACCAAAGCATCGATTTGTGTGATGCAATAATTAAATTAGGATGTCAAAAAACCAAGGTTCAAACCAACATCTAACCCTTGTATCAATGAAAAAGGTGTTGAAACTTTTCCATGGTTTGTTATGGTTAAAGCAAACCAATTTTATGTCATTAATGCACTGTTGTCATAATAAATCTAGACTCAATGTTATTTTTGTAAAGATTTTAAAATGATTGCTGAAATGTCTGAATAACAAGAAATCATAATTCATAAGAGGATGTAATAAAACTCACGAGAGCCTAGAGAGAGAATGCTATTCATGAGAGACTAGAGAGAGGATGCTATTCATGAGACTAGAGAGAGGATGCTATTCATAGGAGACTAGAGAGAGGATGCCACTCACAAGAGACTAGAGAGAAGATGCTACTCATAAGAGACTAGAAAGAGGATGCTACTCATAAGAGACTAGAAAGAGAATGCTATTCATGAGAGACTAGAGAGAGGATGCTACTCATAAGAGACTAGAAAGAGGATGCTACTCATAGGAGACTAGAGAGAGGATGCTATTCATAGGAGACTAGAGAGAGGATGCCACTCACAAGAGACTAGAGAGAGGATGCTATTCATGAGACTAGAGAGAGGATGCTATTCATAGGAGACTAGAGAGAGGATGCCACTCACAAGAGACTAGAGAGAGGATGCTACTCATAAGAGACTAGAAAGAGAATGCTATTCATGAGAGACTAAAGAGAGCATGCTACTCATAGGAGACTAGAGAGAGGATGCCACTCACAAGAGACTAGAGAGAGGATGCTACTCATAGGAGACTAGAGGGAGGATGCTATTCATGAGAGACTAGAGAGAGGATGCTATTCATGAGAGACTAGAGAGAGGATGCTATTCATGAGAGACTAGAGAGAGGATGCTACTCATGAGAGACTAGAGAGAGGATGCTATTCATGAGAGACTAGAGACAGGATGCTACTCATAAGAGACTAGAGAAAGGATGCTACTCATAGGAGACTAGAGAGAAGATACCACTCACTGTAATTCAACTGCTGTACGACCTTCTTGTGCAGGTTCTGACTAGCATACTGAGCAATGGCCGTGCCACCATGCCCATCAAAGACAGCAAAAAAGGCTGCCGATGGATCTCCAGGGAGGGATAAAAAGTGAGTGTGTGCATCTTCCATAGTCACACGCCATCCTTGCATGCAACTAATGACCACTTTGAGATACCTGTCACCAGACATCATTGAGACAATTACATCGCTATCGTCTACTGCAGCAAGCCAACAGCTATAGCTTGACAGATCATGTCTTTTACAAAAACTCAAATTATATTCAACTTAGATTTCAACAGAATACTACATTAAAAATCACAGTTTTAATAGTTTAGATATTGTATCACATCTATACAACAAGATTTATAAGACATATCGAAACCCTATTATAAATTATACCCATCTATACAACAAGATTTATAAGACATATAGAGACCCTATTATAAATTATACCCATCTATACAACAAGATTTATAAAACATATCGAGACCCTATTATAAATTATACCCATCTATACAACAAGATTTATAAGACATATCGAGACCCTATTATAAATTAAATCTGCTTGAACTTTTGCAGAGTCTCAAATCATGTAATTCTAAGCAAACAAGCTACACCAACTAATGGAAACAACCACTGTGATCAGAACATGTGATCAGAACAGCTTATCCCTACGAGTGAGGAGAGATAATTCATGTTTCCTGACACACAAATATAAAACCGTTGATGTCATTTAATCACTGACCAGAAATTACAACTAGGTGAAATCAAGTGCCGAAGGGAAATACACCCAAATCGATGATTTCAAAACCAATAGGTTTTGCTAACACAAATACTAATACTAGCCGGAATTGTTTTCTAAGGTTTTTATTTGAATTATCTCTAACATCTAATAAAAGTTTAAAATAAGTATGTCTAACTTCTAATATTTTAATTGTTTTTGACGTATAGTGATTTATGAGGCTTCCACTTTAGATTATATCAAAATAATTCTCGGTTGTGTTGCTGAGCAAGACAATTATTTATACATTATTTGAAACCTAATAGTATGGGCTAGTAACAGTAGACAGTTATATTTACATTCCTTTTATTTGCTATATGCAAAAAACTGACTTCCAGAGCACTATGTAACCTGCCTCCATATGATCAACAACTGACTTCCAGAGCACTATGTAACCTGCCTCCATATGATCAACAACTGACTTCCAGAGCACTATGTAACCTGCCTCCATATGATCAACAACTGACTTCCAGAGCACTATGTAACCTGCCTCTATATGATCAACAACTGACTTCCAGAGCACTATGTAACCTGCCTCCATATGATCAACAACTGACTTCCAGAGCACTATGTAACCTGCCTCCATATGATCAACAACTGACTTCCAGAGCACTATGTAACCTGCCTCCATATGATCAACAACTGACTTCCAGAGCACTATGTAACCTGCCTCCATATGATCAACAATGTCTTCCAGAGCACTATGTAACCTGCCTCCATATGATCAACAACTGACTTCCAGAGCACTATATAACCTGCCTCCATACGATCAACAACGAGAAAAATGATGTTTCTTCGCAAGCGAATTGGAGCAATCAAAACTTTGGCAGTCTATTGTTCAGCAACGCAAGCGAGTCTATAAAAGCGTAAATTATCCAAATATTGTTTGAATATTTAGGGCTTTAATAATCTATAAAAAAACATTCACATTCAAATACCAAGTCATTTTACAGGCCAAATATGATTAAATAACGTAGCTGCATCCAAACAGAAAGTATGATAAGGCCTTATTAGCCAGTAGCCTACCTATTTGAACTTGCGGTTGTTTGTTTTGTCGTGATGGGCTCACTCAAAGTTTGTCCCATCGCTCGGTATCACTACAGCTGATTCTGGTATGTTAACATATACAGTAGAAGGGAACTAGAAGTTGCTCACTCCATGATCTGTATAGACTAGTTTCTCAATATACCATAGATGGTTGCTAGGTTGTCTCATTTATGTTGCCCAGAGAAACCTGCAAATGAATGTGCATGATATAAAAAAACTAGTATAATAATCAGCGAAACATGATTGCAGCCTTCCGACTACATCTACCGCACTTTTCAGACTTAACCGCACCCCTATTTAAGCCGCATTTGCTTTATTTAAAAAAACCGGTAATAAAACAATACATAGGCCGCACAGTTTATATAGGCCCAGAACACATGACAGTGCTTTTTAATACGGCAGCAACTTTGCTAGTTAAAACGGAACAGTGCCGTTAGATACTGTTCCATTTTAATTGATGCTTTTTAACCCAGTGCAAAATGGAACAATACCATTAGGCATGTTTCGTTTTTCTTTCACAGCTAGAGGCGCACTAACCAGAGATTCCGGTTAATGCGCCCTAGCCGTGAAAGAAAAAACCAAAGAATAGCCGCAGCCTCTAAATAAGCCGCATGGCTCGAAACATAAGAAAAAAGTAGTGGCTAATAGTCCGAAAAATATGGTACATACAACATACACTACATACAACTCTACAGACTACACTGCAGACAACATCCTGACTAGGTATCGGGCAGCATTGAACGAACAGTCAAATCATGTTTTAGGAACTAAATCCGTTTCAATATTTGTTTCTTATTTCAAAACTGTCAATTTAGAGCAAATATTTCCATAATAACATTGTATTTTATTCAATTTATTCCGCAGCTCAAAAACTGAATATTTATTATTCAACATTAAAACAGATGCATTTTTATAAAACTATAAAAAAGTGAATAATATATAAAAACTAAAGTAATAAATTCAACATCGATAAAAAGAAGTCAGCTATGCTAGAAACTAAGAAGCGTAAGTTAAGGTGCCAAAAAAATAAAGAAGTTGCACTTGATATTAAAGTTATTAGATGTGCTTAATAGTATAATCATAAGCACTGTTGCATAATCCAAGGATAACTTTAGCACGGTACACTACACACTCTTCTACCATTTATGTGTCATGAGACCATGAGAGCTACTAAAGCTTGTGTCTACCCCTGAATACCTCGAGATGATAGGAACTCTAGATCATTAGGTGCACATAGAACGCCTCAGGGGAAAGTGTGCTACAGTGTTATTATATTGTTACAGCGCCTAGCTGTCTCGTGATTTTGGAGTTTCTGAGAGTGCTCTCATGTCACGTATAGTTCTGGGTAAAACATTGTCGTAAAGTATACTGGTGATTACATATATTGAAGTGAATTCACCATGGCTGGCTGCGCGTGTAACTATCGCTGTTCCACATCTGTTTTTGATTATTTCATAGCTGGATGAGACAAAACTCAATACTAATCTTGGAGATTTAGTAAGTAAAGCAACCTTAAGGTTTCATCTTCGACTAAATAGGGTCGGAAGACCTAACTGTTCCAAGGCTTCAATGATACTGTCACGACCTTTCAGATTGCGCACAAACCTAACAGCTCTCCTCTGTACACCACTAATTAATTTATCATAACGTTGTTGGTAAGGTACCATATTGTATCCACATACTCTAAGATGGGTCTGCGAGCATAAGCTGGTGTATGCGAGCAGTCAGCTGTTTTTGGGTGCACCATCATTGGTCAAAGCGTAGATCTTGTTGCAGAATGACACTTAGATATTTGGTGTTTTTGACCCATGAACAATGCGACGAGCCAAAACTTATAGGCTATTGTAACTGGAATTTAGGATTGGTCCAAAAGAAAATGGCATGGCACTTTGCAGAATTAAAAGGCATCTTCCAATGTTGGGACCACCTTGCCACTGCATTTATATTCTTCTGGAAGGCAATCGATTTTTCTTCATTATAAACTCTAGAAAACTGATACTAATTCTTTACTGCAAAGTCAACTTAATGATGATATAGCAGCGTTGTTACGTACTGCCGATAACTTCATACATATGTAATGCGCATAGGAAAGTATCTTTCGCACATATGTTCGAAATTCGACATAATTCTATTTGCTCATGCTGACCTCAACAAATATTATATACAAAAAAGTGCATAGTGTTGTATGGAAGTATGAACAAATCCAGATAGCATATTGGAGAAACGCCTAAACACCGGAGGCATTGACAATATCACAATCAACATGATACCTAATACATTAAAAGCTCTTACAAAAGCTCTTACAAAAGATTACAAGCTCTTAAAAGCTCGAAAACGAAAGGCCGTTGTAGATTGGAATCAGTTTATTTCTCTGACGTAGTCATTACATTTGGTCATTGTTTTGTCACGTGATGTTCTCACGTGAATTGAAAGGCCAATAAAAAGCTCAATATAAAACTTTTTGTAGCAATAGTTTATGACAAACACTTAGGTTTTACCGATGACCCCGTATCAAATATAGATGCTTGCTACTTTACAGTTTTGTTTCGGCTTGGTAATCTTGGCAAGTCGTAATCTGATCATGTGACCCATACTTCCTGTCAAACAGCTCGAATAGTTTCTGCAGCATTTTTCAATTATCACAGGTGAACAACAGGCTCGTCATGTATATCAGACAATGATATGTACTCCTTTGAGCTAAGGTTGAAAAATTAAACAAATTTTTACAGTAGGTTTCGAAATATTAGTGCTGAAAGTGACAGCATTATAATGACGATAAAATAGACTTGTAAGAACAATAGACATGGTTCTATTGAATGCGTGAAGTATATTTGTGAAAATATTTCGACGAATGAGATTGCGTGAAAGTGTAAACAAAAGCCATCTTATACAACTACGTCCCAGTTAGCCGTTTTGGAAAGATATTCTAATCTACGACAGTCTCGTGATGGCGGCGATTAATTGTTCGTTTTTGAGCTTTTAAGAGCTTGTAATCACATTTCCACATATTTTGCAACTACAACACAGCAGAGTAAGATATGGAGAATCTTTTGATACCAAATAACTGTAATGTGAATTTTGTTGCAAGTCAACTTTTAAAAGATATCAGACCTGTACCAGACACGACCAAGACAATTGGAGTTAGTCATCACTTCCAATCATTACACTCTCATGACGTACTGATGACAAGTTCACTCAATTGCTAACCCTCTGTAACATAAAGAACAGAACCTGACCGCCTAAACACTTTCTCACAGGTTAACAGAGATACCTATAAAAAGAACAGCTCCAACGACCCAGCGTCTATCTTTTGATCGATCTATCTCTCTCTCCTTCTCAAGGACTTGCTAAACTCTGACTTTCTTTGCCTTCTCAAGGAAGGCTTTGGGAGCCTCCGGCTCTTTTCTGACTGGAGGCTCTATCCTTACCTATGGAACCTATCCCTACCTCTGTCTCTACTTATGGAACTTCCTTTTCCATAATCAGCTGATCCTCTTCTACTTCCCTATCTCAACTACAGAGCCTCTACACATAAGCTGCCATGACTCTCGTTTGAGTGTTTAAACTTGCAGTTGTACGGACCGAGCAAACAAACATGGACGACCGTTCGAGTATGGGTGGAGCTTTTATTGGTTATTTTAATCTTTTGTCATTAACATCATTGTTTAGAATTTTGTTAGTTGTGTATTTTAATTGTTGGACTTATAGAATAAACAAGTACCTTTCACTGGTAATTATCAGCATTGCTTACAATAGCTTAAAGGTTGACTTGCAACAAAATAAACATTGCAGTTACAATGTATTTTGTACCAAAAGATTCACCATGTCTTATTCGGCCGTGTTGTAGGTTCAAAATATGTGGAAATGTGATTACAAGCTCTTAAAAGCTAAAAAACGAGCAGTTAATCGAGCTATCACAAAAATGCCCTAAGTTGGAATCCCTCTCTAAAACGGCTCAAATGGGACGTACTTAAACACGATGTGCTTCTATTTACAGTTTCATGCAAACTCATTCATTGAAATAATTTCACAAGTGATATTTGTAAAAATAGTATTGAATGCGTGAAATATATTATACTTCATACATTCAATAAAATCATGTCTATTGTCCTTACGCATCTATTTCATTATCATTGTAATGCTGTCACTTTGAGCATGAATATCTCAAAACTTAACCTAAAAATTAGTTCAATTTTCTAACCATAGGTCGAAGTAGCGCATATCATTCTCTAATAAACATGAGGAGCCTGTTGGTCACCTGTGATAGTCGAAAAATGCTTCAGAAATTGTCTGTATTGATTGGCAGGAGGTATGGGTCACATGATCAGATTACGACTAAACAATTAGACCAAGCTGAAACGAAATGTAAAGTAGCGAACATCTATATTTGATAAGGGCTTTCCGGTACAACCCGAAGTGTCTGTCATAAACTGGTGGTACAAGACATTTTATATTGAGCCTTTTATTTCACGTGATAACATCACGTGTCAAAACAATAACCACGTCGAGTTGAGTGAATCATCAAAATAAAGGGATCCCAACCTACGGCGTTTTCATGTTGACTGCGACTAATTGTCCGTTTTTTAGCTTTTAGGAGCTTGTAATCACATTTCCACATATTTTGCACCTACAACACAGCAGAGTCAAACATGCTGAATCTTGTAATACCGAATAACTGTAATGTGAATTTTGTTGCAAGTCAACCCTTAACGCCTTCACTTGTACCTGAACCGGTAATAACCAAATTAGTTCCCACAATACAAAGCAAAAGTACACACACTGAACATAGTCAAAATAGAATGAAATGACAAAGCAAATTCAACACTGATGTTGCGGTTGATTCAGATAAGTTATGCATAACATAATTTCTCCACATCCAACCATGACAATAGCACAGAATGCGAGCTATTGGTCCATCACCAAATTATGAGTAAAATGAAAACGTCTTACTTGTAAGCATTTTCGATCATTCCAACTTGTTTATAATCGATACCTCTACTGTACTAAATGTTAATGAAATCTATGATTTTGCTTAATGAAAAACAGCGCTCATGTTACAAAAATAAATGCTATAATAAAGCTGAATATAACCTTTATCACGCTGAATATGGTTGGATTATCAAATAAGCATTACTCAAGTTATGCAAATGAAATGGAATAATCGCGTATGGCTATCGTACCATAATAATGTACGTTGCAAGGCATAGGAGTTCCAACAATTATTACATATCAAAAAGTTTGGATGGTTATAGGCCTCGGACACTTCACTAATCATAGCCTTGATTTTCAGCGTGTCTTTCTCGGGCTCCTTGAAGCGTAACGTTATCTGACGAACACTTTTTTTGGACTATGTAACTGCGCTAAAGAATCGTTTAACAATATTAAAGCTCTTTTTGTAAGTACAACAACTTTTTTTAGTTTGAGCTAAATTGTTGTTTTCTGTTAATGAAAATATATTAATTTAAACGTATTTTGTTTTACATATTATTTTTCAGGTCCTTTTCAACTAGGCGCCTTAATCTAAAGTTAAAAAGGCTTTGCGAAAAATATATTGTGCTGCGCAATTCAAAGGTTACATGCGTGTGGTACTATGCGGCGCTTTCAAATAAAGCCCCTAACAGAACAGTTCGGACACTGGAAAAAGTATACAGTAAAAAATTTTCTTTCCCATTTCAAGTGTTTTTCCACTTTAACTCGCTACAACCCGCGTACTTCTTTCTCGGCCCATTCTAGGTTGAGAAAATAATAAATAACGATCATTTGTTGGGAATATGTAAGGTATCATCTTTATACTTACTTGATAGTAATCGTACGCTTGTAATTAGCCCCAGCGGCCTTGAGAAAGTGCCTCAGAAGTAAAAATTTGGTTAATACTATGGTTTACCTAGATTCCAGCATTAGGCTGAGTTATGTTTCAGTCTGAGATTTAAGTCTTAAGTCTCTAATGGTTTTGGGTACGAAACTGTTATGAAAGAGGCGAATCACGGCATATATTGGTGTTGGTTCACCCTGGGCAGCAGCACGTGTGATTATGGCAGTATCCTTTCTGTCAGTAGCTTCTCATGAGGCTCTAGGGACTAAACATCATCCAGATCCAGAGTAGTAAGCTCATCATAAGCAGAAGCTAGCACATTATGCTTACTTTCATGTGATAGAATCTTCATCAGTAAAGCTACTCTCCGATTTCTTCTTTTGGATTCAAGCGATTGTAAACCTAGCTTTTCACGGGTGTTGCTGACACTATCTCTACCTTTAAGATTGGCTATGAATCGTGTTGCTTGGTTTTGAACCATTTCCATGTTACCCTAGGACACTTATATTTCGCTAGTATTTAGTTTCGTGAGTAGCACACAGAATAAAATTTTGCTGCAACTTAATTTCGCGGCTCTGATGAGTGCGAAAATATAGTGATGTGAAAATAAATGCAGTGGAAAAAACAGATTACATTCCTCAGGTCCAGTTTGCTAATAAAAAAAAATTCAATTTGGGACTAGTTCGTATTTGTAAACCACAGGTTGAAATGTGTGGGTGAGATCGGCAATTCAATTTGATCACTTGCTGCCATTTGTTTTTTAGACTATCAATGACGTCTGGGTTCCTCCCGCTGTGACTTTCACACTCGAATCCCAAGAAAAAGAAAATAGATAGGTAGCAACCAACTTCACAACCAAAACTGTATAACCCTTACGCTGCCATAAACGCATTTATGCGTTTTCTAGGGGCCACTGCCATAAACGCATTTTTGGACTTTCTCAGCAATTGTCTGGTAACCTGATTTTATTATTTGTTGACCACATAACCCACGATCTTTAAATGTTTTATGAAATTGACTGTGTCGTCCAAAGATTTCTCTATAAAATCAGTCTAAAACAACGAAGCAATTTTAAACTTTTGTTTGAGAATTGCTAATCTAAAAACGAACATTTTTCTGTGAGTTCATTAACTACCCCGCGCGAGTCATAAAACAGGTAATTAGTTGTGGATGACATAATAGCCAATTTAGATTTTCGTGATTATACAGATAATTCAAGATGTAGTTGCGTCAAAATTTAAGTTGATCTTAAAAGAAAGCATTTTTTTCTCTATCAGTTGATATGTTGTTTGTTGTGTTACGCGATCGCATTGCCAAGATTTTTGAAGATTAAAACCGAAAAAATCTGATCACCGTAAAAACGCTCAGGCCACAAAAACGTGCCCAGCCTCGCCAAAAATGATGTCACGCGTTTGGCAACCTCTCTCTATCTCTCGTATTCACATCGGCTATTTGCGATAAAAGTCTAGTCTTACGCGGCTCTATTGGCATATATCTTATTTTGTATTTGCTCGTGTTGGCTAGAATAAAATTTTAAATCCTGCTACAGATGCATTATTATGAATGTTTAAAAGGCCTCAAATAACGAAAATTGAAAATTTGTTCTACTCACTTTCTCCAAATGTTGTGTAAACATTTGGGTACCGACTACCAATTCTACCGGTCTACGGTAATTCTGTCTAGTCACTTTATGTAGAACGCGGTCTTTGTATCAGCACAGTTCTGCAGCTACCCATATAAACGATATACAGCCTCCCATAAGCCCCGCCCACATTGTGTCGCCTATTACCTATTGCCTACGTACTAGTTTCTTACTACTAGCAAGCCACCTCTTTGAAAAGAATATAGACAGGGATAGAGTTTTAAGGATGAGAAGTCTGCTGCAAACTGGATTTGAACTCACATTCTCCAGTTCTGCGGACACCCATATACCATATCCGATTCACTACAATATTCTGCAAATCATGTTTTGCATTATCTTCAACAATATTATTTTATTATATAATTTTTACAAGCAAAAATATTTTCATCTCGGCATAAAGCTTTTATTAAAAATATTCATCAAGTCGTGGCCACTCACATAGTATTAGCTGATACAATAAGACAAATTCATCTACTGCAACAAACTCAAACAAAACATCATCCAGCACGCATTCAAGTCTCGCTTTCTCCTTTATAGCAGTTTCCACACTGACAAAGCTTCTTCGGCTGGTGGGACGACATAAACATTCTGTAATCAGTAAAACAAGTAAATGTAAACAAAGTAGATGCAATAAATATGTCATTCATAGATATGTCATTCTAAAGCGTATCTATTGACAGCTTCCAAATTGGGAGTTAAATAGATTGCGAGTGTAATTTTAAAAACGAATAAACATTTAATAAAGGCACAAGTACGCCAAGCCAACTATTCGAAGCTTTGGTTCTGGAAATTAAAGATTTGCAATGATCAATCGATTTTACCCACTTCCTACGTGTGAAAATAATTTATAATCATGACTCTAATTTACCAAAGAAAATTCGAAAAAAATATTATAGCTAGGTAAAACGGCAGATAAGCTATGAAACGATGATTGGAGATAGCAAAGAATTATCATTTTATTAATTAGTATATGTTTTTATGACTATAAAAAATATTACATTTACTAAAGTATAGAAGACTCTAAGTTAATTTACCTCCATTCTGTCTTCTTCTGCAGCAAAACGCTGCTGACGCCTGTCAGCTTTGGCCATAGGCTGTCTACTCTAATCTTTTACTAAACGTTGCTCAGATAACTCTGAGTAGCGGTCGCTCGAACTTGAAGCCATTTTAAAACTATGTATAACTTAGTAATTGTTGAAACGCGTTGAATCAGTAACGATGAGCATGAATTCTCTAGCGATGAGAATCTTCGAGATCACAGACAACGCGTTTTACGAGTGATAACATTTATTACGGTCTATATAAAAATTTCGCGATCGTGATTGGCTAACGAAGCGACCTCATATTTATCGCTCGTGGTTTCGTTTCAGACAACAAACTAGTGACGTCACGAAATTGGCACCCGCTAGAACGTGAGCTTTTTAAAAGAGGGCCTCATTCAAACACATATATCTCTGGACAGGGTTGGTCTACAAAGACAAAAATGGCATCAAATTGTAGCTGATGTTTTAGCCTTTTATGGGTCCTAATTTCATTTTTGACGCAACTACATCTTTAAAGTAGAACTTGAAAAAATACTGTATACATATCATGAAGCAATATCGGCAATTTCGGTAAAATGGCTGGCACTAGGCCGGTAGCTAATTTGTACATGGTTGGCAGTGGAAGAGATAATGTGGTTAGACCTGATGAGGGTTGATATTGTTTTTAGTTGGTAATAAAATTCATCACTACAATAATTATACTGCAATTTTATGACTTTACCTACCAGACTTTCATCCTCATCAGTTACAAATTCGGTGACTGAACTGATATAATCTTAATTTGCTTTGCCATGCTGCTCAGTCGGTGTATTAGCTATAATGAGTTTACCAGAAATTTCCCATTGATCCCAACCACAGACGAAAATTGCCTGATTTCTAATATGACGATTTTATTGTGAATATCAATGAGCAAAGCTATTTAACTTCGCGTTTTCGCTCGTTCGTTATGATAGTTTAGTTTCGCTCATTAAATTTTCGCGAGAGGATGACACCGCGAAAACGCGAAAGTTAGATGCCGCGAATACATAAGTGTCCTAGGGTATGTACTGTCTGTCTGTCACTCGGATCCCATACTGTACAAGCATATTCCAGCACAGGACGACACAAGGCTGTATAACCAAGTTGTTTAGACTGTGACGGTGCATCGTATAGGGTGTGTTTGATGCATCCAAGAATCTTGGAAGCTTTGTTGGTTTTCTCAGTAGTGTGTGCATCAAAGCGTAGGTTAGACTGTAAGGTGACACCAATATATTTTACAGTATCAACACATGTAAGAGTCCTATCACCCAGTAAATATTGTGGCTGTTGTTGCTCCAAGTTTCCAAATACTATCAATTCACACTTGGCTGAGTTAAAAGGCATTTTCCATTTAGTTGACCAATCATAGACTGTATCAATATCAGCCTGAAAATTTCTTTGGTCTTCTGCAGAATTTACTTCTGAGTAAAGCAGTGTGTCATCCGCGTACAGACTGACTCTGCACTTCACAGCTGCAGGCAGGTCATTGATATAGATAAGAAACAGTGTGGGTCCCAGGACAGAGCCCCGCGGGACTCCTGAAGTTACTGGGAGCTGAGAAGATGATGTTCCTCGAAGCACTACAGCTTGGTTGCGGTTTGTTAGAAAATCTTGAACCCAATTTGCTATTTGGGGATTAAGTCCTTCGATTTGTCGTATTTTAAACAAGCAGTCGGTGTGGCACTTTATCAAATGCCTTTTTGAAATCAAGGGCAACAGCATGGGTACAGGACCGAGTCTCAGCGGTCTTAACTAAGTCATAATAAGTAGAGCAGAGTTGTGTCTCACATGAGAAACCTGAGCGGAAACCATGCTGGCGATTGTGCAGTACTTTATCAAGAGCAACATTTAGATAGTGGAGAACAATATGCTCTAGCATTTTACAAGGAATGCTAGTGAGCGAGATTGGTCTATAATTTGATGGTTCATCAGTTGGGCCTTGTGAATTGGGGTGACATGAGCAGACTTCCACCAATCGGGCAGCTTGCCACTATCAATAGAGACCTGGAATATGTGTGATAGGCACTGTGCAGTAATGTCTGGGGCTATTAGCATCTCACACTTTCTTATATTATCTGGTCCAGGAGATTTATTATTTTTCAAGTTTTTGATGAGTGTTCTTACTCCTTTCGCTGTAACTTCCATAGTTTTTTGTGGTACATCCATCAAGGGGAGATCTGAAATCAGCTCGTCTTGGCAGAACTGCTCGTGAAAAAAAGAGTTTAAAGTTTCTGCACACATTTTGTCATCACTCGTGATGAGACCATTCGGTAATTTCAATGACAATAGGATGGATTTAGAGGTATTTTGAGACTGTCTGACATGCTTATAGAAAGGTTTAGAGTTACCCTTTTCAAGAGGCTTACAGACTTTATATAAGAGATAGTCTTTCTTGAGTTTTTCAAAACTTTTTTACTTTCCCGTCTCTTCTGCTGGTAACGACAAAAAAAGAATGGATCCCCTGTTGCCTTGTATTTTAGATGCGTTTTTCGTTGTTTAGCCAGTAGTTTTTCCCCATGCTTGTTTAGCCATTTTGGCCGATTGTTCTGAGCTGGGAATGTTTTAGTGGGTACATGCAATGCGACAGCTGATCGAAATGAACTAGAGAAAAGGTCCCACATCGCCTCCACATCATCCATACTAGAGAGTTGTTGTTCTACCAACTGCATATCATTTTCAAAAGCTTCAACATCTGCTTCACGAAAAATATGAATTGTTATTTGAGAACTAGTTTTACAAATTTTAGAATTCTGCACTGGAATGCAGATCGCAGCTGTGACAATAAAATGATCACTAAGCCCAGGCATAATAATGTCTGTAATAGTGACACATGCAGCATTATTAGTACACAGGAGATCAAGTGTGTTACCCAACACATGAGTAGGTCCTCGAACTAGCTGACATAGGTTGTTTTCATTCATCATGCTGATGAAGTTACGATGGATTTCTTTGTACTGGGCATTTGGCTTTACAGAAAGAGTTGTCCAATCAATTCTAGGCAGGTTCATGTCACCATTAAATACAACGTCGTGGTTTGGAAATTTAGCATGGACATCAGTGAATATGTCATTCAATGTATTAATTTTCTGGATAGATACATATGGACGATAATAGAAGCATACTATAAGCTTGGGAGAAATTTTGATAATAATCATTTCTTCGTCATAAGTGTTAATGACAAGGCGTGAGGCTTGGAGAGACTTTTTAGCAGCTATCAAAACAGCTATCTTTATTTCCCTACTAGCCCGAGCTGAGGTGAGTAGCTGTGAGTGGAGCCTTATTGTAAATTGGTGAAACGACAGCAACCAGTCCATCACTAGCCTGTATTGTTATGGGTGGATATGAAGGAATTATGCCATGGGTAACTAATCCGAATCCACCCAAGTTATTCTGCTTTATTGGAAAAGATATTCTAAAATTACAACAAATTTTCAATAAAAAACCTCTATTTGCAGTCAAGATCATTTGAACAACATGTAAATAGAGTACCATCTCCTATGGTCCACAGCACCAGCATCGCAGACAAAACTGCGATTACCCTTGGCAAGTCACTTTGTCTTCAACATCTCGAATATGCTGCAGGAATGTAGGATCCGTTTCTAAAACAACACATAGCAGATAAAGATGTCGTTCAAAATCAAGCTGTACGTTTTATAAACCACCTTAAGGTGAGAAAAGCAGCAAAATGTTCGACAAATTCGAAGAAAACTTGATTGAACAATTTATTTCAGGAGTGAACCCCGCGGCTCTTGGACGCTAGTTAGTTGCGGCTGCTAATATTACTATTTTGATTGGTGCCATGGAAGTACATTTCAGTACCTCCATCAACTGAAACGTACCATGCTGGTACGTTTCAGTTGATGGAGGGAAACAAAACAAGTTCGTCTGCAAGACCTACCAATATTATCAGTTATACTTATAATTATACCAAGTTAGTCAACGCAGCTCAGGCAACAACTACAAATCTTCAAAGACACTAACGCCTGCTAATAACTCTAGGAAGTTTACATGTTTCCGGTGTTTTAAGACTGGCCGTAAGGCAGATGATTCCAGCTGTCCTGTATTAGGTGAAACATGCATGGTCTGTGAGGAAGGAAATTTCAAAGGATCAAATAATTGCTGTCAGAGGAAACAGTCAGCAGCTGCTAATGTAGTCAGTGAAAAACCAAGAATACCGGTACTGGACCGAGAATATTAGTACTACATCTGCTATTGATTACTTTAGTCACGAGTTTACGGTAAAAACTGCTAATGGTTGTTAAACGCCTAAGTGTAATGCTGTTATAGGAGGTAAGACTGTTACTTTTTTGATAGATTCTTTAGCAGTCAACAATATTATTAACAAACGCGGTAGCTGGACTTTTGGCCAACAGTCGATAGGGTGACAGACACTTATGCGACACTTTTGGTTCGAAAGGTGTCGACTTCAGACGGAAGGGGGACACGGTGGACAAACCGCTGACATTTCCAAACTGAAAGACGTCAAATTAGTTTGCTGCTTGGTTGAAGGCTAAGTACAGTACTGTACTGACAAACTGAGATCCTGTCGTCGTGTGCAGTGCTTACATATATTTTTGAAGTATAGCTTTGACAGTGCTTTTTCTTTTTACGGATTTTCTTTATAAAAAGAAATAGTGGTATGTATCTTTGAACGCCATTGGTGGAATTTCTCTGATTACGCTAGCCCAGACATTTAATAAAATGTTAAGGCTAGTTTTAAAATGCATCTAGCTGATTCAATTAAATACAAAAGCTCGTTTTTGTAGCAGCATGTTTGTTCAAAACCTTTCGAGAAGTTTCGTTCTCGGCTGAATTGTCAACAACCTTGTTTCAGATTGTTTAAATTTCAGCGTTATCTCACCTCAAAGAAATAATTTTATAATTTTGATCATCGAAATTCACAGTAGCCTGTGAGAAAAGTTTGCTCTTTGCGTGAGATAGAAAGACAATCCCCTTTTATTGTGATTTCTCATTTATGGCAAGGATGGTTTCCCTATCCTTGTTTCTTTACAGCTATGATAATAATCCGATGTCATTATAATGCAGACTCAGTAGGCTAATTTGAGATTCACACTGATGTATGTTTGTTGAGATTTTAGTTGAGTATGAAGAGTGAAGGCTTTTTCTGACATAGGAGTCTAAAATATATCCATGTCTTACTAACTTCTGCAGCTTGTCGCAAGAAAACTAAACAGCATCACAAGAAGCTTATGGAGAAACGACCTATTCCAAATCATAGAAATCAACCAGTCCGGATGCCATGTTACCCTTGAAGACACTTGAGGTATTTAACCGAATCACTCTTCACACATATCCCGATAGCACGCACAACTTATAGTTTGAGACAATGAGGAGTGATCAACACCTCAAAGACCTTTGTGATATATACTCAGCTGTGGTCGTAGGCTGTAGGTTAATGCTGCCATGTGCCACATCATAGACTATATTTTTCATTTTAACACACTCTTTGAATCTTCTTTATACATGACTATTGTAACAAAAACATACTTCATTAAAGAATGGAGGATATTACATGGACAGCGATCGGCTTGAACTTTAATGACAGTTTTATTAAAAAGTAATGTAGGGAATTTCATGCTATTATTTTTTGTATGATTGCAAGTGCATTCGAGTACCTGTGTGTGACTGTGTATACTTATACTCCTGTACATTATACTTCTATACATTCTTTCGCCGTTCGGTCAGACAAGACAGTACGATCTCATTTTTATATTTGTACCAGTACCGAGAGGTTTTACTATTGTCGTATTCATGGTTTTGATGGATAGCTTCTGGTAAAACAGTAACCTTTTTTATGCACACACTTTTGCACTTTTTACATGCAATTTCTATTCAAGAATTGTTACTATTAATGCAACATATTCAGGATTTTTGTTTTCTCAGTTCGTCTCAATTGTACCATTATCTTTTATTGTAGTCGAAGCAGAACCGACTCAGTTCAGCTATTACCTGCTAATTATTTCACATGTACATCTAAACCCTTTTATAGTTGTTTTATTTTTTTTGACTTGCACACAACATTTTCCTCATGATATGAGGTTTGAAAGTTGCAGTTGTTTGACAAAGTTTGGTAAACCTCTACTGTTTTTCTATTTACCCTTAAATTATTTCAACTACACAGAACACTGTTCTCATGATATGTGAAGTTGAATGGAAAATGATGTTAAAATATTAAATACAAAGTTGACAGCTTCTTAATTAATCTATAGCGTCTAGTAATATAATCGCTTAGATTGATGGACAAGTGTTAAATCCGTTCTTTTTTGCTCACCCATGTTAGTTCAAAAACTCGGTACTATATTTGAGTTGTGGCAACATAAATTTTTACTTTCATTATACCATTCATTCATTTAGTATTCAACTGTCTAGTGAGGTACTGTAAGCCACTTAATGCAACGATACTCAAGATTCGGATTTACCCGATAAGGTTGTTCTTGTAAAAGGAAGACGGTTGGCAAAGGTTAAGCATGCCTGTCCAACCCAGGAACCCATCCGCACCAATCCGAATGCCCCTAGATCCGATCGCACCCCACAACTGTCAACCAGCAATGTCTGCGACGCAGACACCCTACGTGGACCATTGAAAGGAGTTTTAAGTAGTATAACAATATTGTCCAAATATTACAAATGTACATGGATGAAAAATAGATGTTCTGTTAAAGTAAGTAAACATTTAATGTATTACTGTCAATGCACATCAAATAAAATTATCTTGATAGTGGTATGTTTAATATGTGAACAAGTATATATCAAGAGTTTTTGAGGTGATTAGGTTGACTAATAGATATTCGAGTATTTGTGTAGAAGCTATGTAGATATGAGTATTCGTTGCTGATTATTAGTGAAGCAGATGCAAAAAGTGCGGGTAAGTGAGACACTTACATAACTTATATATAAGTTATATGTAATAATATATAATACATATTGTTACATATACCAATATGTAACAATATGTGGATGTAATAATATATATCAAATGATATATTATATATAATGTTATAGATATCTATATGTAACAACATGTGGATGTAATAATATATATTGTTCCACACACATTTGTCGAACAATGTGTGTGGGAAAATATGTAATATATACATATTGTTCCACACACATAGGTGTTGAATTTGCTTTGTCATTTTATTCTATTTTGACTATGTTCAGTTTATGCACTTTTCTTAGCTTGTGGAAACTAATTTGATTATTAATGGTTCAGGTACTAGTAAAGGTTAAGCTATTGCAAGCAATACTGATATTTACCAGTAAAGGTTACTTCTTCATTCTATAAGTTAAACAACTAAAATACACAACTGACAGAATGATGAACAATAATATTAATGACAAAAAGGTTAAAACTGTCAAATAAAGTTACACCCGTACTCCAACAGTCATCCATGTTTGCTTGCTCGGTCCTGTATGGCTGCGAGATTTGACAGTCAAACAATAGTCATGGCAGTCCTTAGATATATAGAGGCTCGGCAATTGAGATTGTTGTAGAATCGGGTTAGTGGGCCTCAGGTTACGCTAATGTCTGAGGTCACGACATTTACAGGTAGTGATGAGAAGTTAAATGAGTAGTCGATGACGTAGTAGTGACGCAGTCAAGGGAAGGTTGTACAGGCGAGTGCAAGACAGGACCAATTCCTTCTTTGCTTCAACTCATGGAGTACTTTAATTTATACAATATGGCGTAGTTGATGAAGCTCTAAATTTTTTTGTAGTTATCGCTAGCGAAATTTTCTAGTGGTATTGTAAATTTAACGATTGACGGTATTCTTTCACGTGTGTGCAGGTGAGTGGACGTGTTGTGGTGTAGTGTTGCGGAGGCGGGTTGTTAAATCTCTGAAGTGTCGTGATTCGATATATAAGGGGGAGACGTTTACATTTATGTATTGCGAAAGAAGAGTGAATTAAAAATATAAGGAGAGGAGGCGTAAAGTGAATTGGGTTGGTGGTGAAGGATTAATTGTGTCGTGAAGTGATGGAGGACAGTTTTCCGAAGCTAGTGTTTGATGAGCATGGTGATGGATAGTGGGAGAGATTCGTAAAAGAGATGAATTTATGTATCAAGAGTGCAGTTGAGAGGAGAGGTTACGAAGGTGAATTTGGGGGCAGAAAACCTATTATGAGAGGTAGAGCTAAGTTAGTGCCGCTATTGAGAGCTATGGGGCATAGTGGTCGAGAAGTATTAAAAGGTGCAGGGTTTGATGTAAATTGCGTAAATTCCAGTTAGGAAGAGGCAGTAGAAATTTTGCAAGAATATTATGGTAGACAGGAGAGTTTGTTTGTGAAGGGGCATAACTTCTTGACGACTAAACAGCCACTTGATGAAAGCGATAGAGGGTTCTTGCAACGAGTTGAGAGTTTGAGCAGATATGCCAAGGTAGCAAATAATGCTGATAGAGTAAGGTTTGCTCAAATAGTGACAGTTAGCTGGTTGAGAAATAGAGAAGGGAGTAGAGACTTGATGAAAACTGCAAATTTGACTTGGGTGATGTTGAATGAAGCATTGAGGGCTCCGTGAGATAGTGAATCATTCAGACAGGTTCTTGAGAGTGGAGGTAGCAATTTGAAAAGTGAGATTAACAAGGAGGTAGCGAAGGTGTCAAAGTGCGACATCTATGTGCAGTGCCGGAGTGGTGGTAGTGAAAAAAGGTGTCATTCATTAGGTAGATATTCTCTTATAAGTAGTCTTAAAAGTGGTAGAAGTAGCCCTAGGAGTGGTAGCAAAGCATTGTGATGATAGTAGTGATGAGAGTGATGTTAGTAGGTATGGGGCAAGGAGTCGAGAGTATAGTAAGGGCAGGGACAGTAGAAGGTATAGAGACAACAGCAGGGAAAGGTATGTCTCTAGATTTGGAGAAGATAGCATTGCTACAATTGCGAGCGTAGTGGCCACGAGATGCAGAGTTGAATGTTTTTCTAGTGGGGAAACAAGGACATGTATCTCGGTATTGCATGGATAAGGGTGAACAATTCATTATTAATATGATTTTGTGGACACTTTTCTACTGATCACTTCCTATTGGGGTTCGTGAAGATCAAAATGTCAGTGGCGGTCAAATAGAAGTGGCGTTCAATTAAAGAGTGGGTGCTCTGTTTTTCAACCCTTCTCTCAGTGGGCGTCAAATAGAGGTGGCGTTCAATTAGAGGTTTTATGCTTATTTCTGATTGAACATTCCTATGACTAGAAATTCCCCTGTCATACAGCCCACGACCAAAGTGATAATGGAAAAAGAAAGGGTATTACCGGTTGAAAAATGCAATATTAGCAGTCAAATGGCACTGCTGTGCAATAGGAGAACTGCAATGGTAGCTGTAATGTACTGGGTGTGGGTGTTATTATGCACAACAAACAGCAATAATGAAAGGAAAAGATTATATGTTTATATCTCTCTCCTGCAATAGGAGAAATGCAATATTAGAAGTAAAATGGCAAGCTGCTGTGTAATATACACAGGCTTGGGGGGTTGTATATCATTGGTCATAGCAACCAATATCAAGAACTTATGATATTTATCTAGATTTCTGTATTTCATCTAAAAAATTACGCTGAATTTAAAAATCTAAACAGATTTTAGCTGTTTGTCATAGAAATAGATGTATATCTATAAGAAAATGTAGGCCTATTACTTAATTTTGCAGATATTAAAAACGGCTTGGCAGTACAGCGATATTGGGCACAGCCACAGTATCAACAAAATCTTAAAGGTTGACTTACAACAAAATTCACATTACAGTCATTTGGTATCAAAAGATTCACCATGTTTTACTCTGTTGTGTTGTAAGTGCCAAATATGTGGAAATGTGATTACAAGCTCTTAAAAGATCAAAAACGAAAAGCCGCCGTAGATTGGAATCTCTTTATTTCAATGACGTAACCACGAAATTTGATTATTGTCTTGTCACGTATGTTCTCACGGGAATTGAAAGGCCAATACAAAGCTCAATATCAAACTTATCGTAGTACTAGTTTACGACAAACACTTCGGGTTTTACCGAAGACCCCGTATCAAATATAAATGCTTGCTACTTTACAGTTTTGTTATGGCATTATTCAATCGTCAAGTCGTAATCTGATCATGTGACCCAATACTTTGCAAATAATTTTTGCAGCATTTTTCGATTATCACAAGTGATCAACAGGCTCGTCATGATTATCAGACAACGATATGTACTCCTTCGAGCTAAGGTTGAAAAGTTTAATGATTTTTTACGGTAAGTTATAAGATATCAGTGCTAAAAGTGACAGCATTACAATGACGATAAAATAGACGCGTAAGAACAATATACATAGTTTTATTGAATGCGTGAAGTACAATTGTGAAAATATTTCGACGAATAAGGTTGCAAGAAAGTGTAAACAGAAACCATCTCTCACAACTACATCACATTTGAGCCGTTTTGGAAAGGGAATCCAAACTACGGCGGTCTCGTGTGGCTGCGATTTTCTGTTCGTTTTTGAGCTTTTAAAAGCTTGTAATCACATTTCCACATATTTTGCACCTACAACACAACAGAGTAAGACATGGTGAATCTTTTTATATCAAACAATGGTAATGTGAATTTTGTTGCAAGTCAACCTTTAAGAAAAATAACAACAGTAACATATTGCCCACCATCGGTCACTATATACTTCGATCTTGTAAATTCAAATGATTAATTTTATAACTAATCCTTATAATAATCGTATAAAACTGAATAATTATTCTTACAATTAAATATTGTAATAATCTTATAAGAATCGTTAGAAAAATATCATCGCCATTTCCTTTACTTTCACTGCTTTGTACATCAGCTGGAATACCAAAGTACTGATTATAAGTGTCCAAAATGTCAGAGTCTGGTAGAATCGGCAAAAAGAAAACGATTACTTTTCAGTACTTCTACGTTAATTACAGAAACCTTTGGCAATTGGACAATGCCATAGACTGGTGAAATGTGCACGTTTTTCTCGTGAAATGCGCACAAGTTAATGGTTCTACTCTCTATTGCACGGCCTTATTGGCGTTTCGTTGGCCGGTCTTAATTTTGATTTTAAAACGCTTGTCAAGTTTTTATGGCAATTTTAGGCCAAATTAATCTGTCTATTTATGTATCATCCGATCAGATGGGTTAGTTTTAGGATATTGCGGTAACCTTTCAAAGACTTGCTAACATATTTAAATACGTTTATA
The DNA here is from genome assembly GCF_963576615.1 of Watersipora subatra. NCBI lineage: Eukaryota > Metazoa > Bryozoa > Gymnolaemata > Cheilostomatida > Watersiporidae > Watersipora > Watersipora subatra. Next base: position 40,411,434 of record NC_088715.1, read on the forward strand.
TGTTTTGTATAATTATTATACTTGGATGACTCTACGCAAAAGTGGTTTTTTGATCGGATTCTGGTACAAGGGTTTGGTAACAGCCGTTGACGGATAATTTTTCGAAAGTTGTGTGCGCATCTGCATTTATTATAAAGCTCCCAAACAATCGCTTCACTCGTGTTTGGTCGTGGGAAAACAAATTTAATTTCTTTATGTGAAAAATTATTAAAAGTATTTTAGTAAAGGCCATAATTAAAACCAACAGACGCATATTCAAACAGATAGGTAGAAGTTACGATTGACACTATCAGGCATAAGTTCAGCCTATGCCACAGCCTATAGATGCTAGGCTGCTATGCGGTACACACTTGTCAAATTGACCATTTTTTGGTGCAGTTCAAAGAATCTTATACCGTTTAACGTGTTAGAGCAGATAAATGAAATATATTTTCAGGTTCATACACAGGAATACAAATAATCTTGCGCGAGGCTGTTGAGCAGAATTGTTTGTACTAAATATAAGCATTTAAAGGAAAGAAGAGAAGAGAGCGCAGAAGAAGCGTTTAAAGAGAAGCGCAATGCGCGGAACATACGCCTTACAAATGAAGCAGGCCTAAGCCCTTAAGCTACACTTCATAACTTTTATTCACCTTGCATATAATAGTGAACAGTGACTGAGTGAGTAACCCAAATAAAGTTTATTGTAAGTTTTTGTATCAGTGCTTCAGAAGTAGTATTCGGGTTAAACAAAATTGCTCAATTTTTCAATGAGTTATTTTTGAATATTAACTAACCAAAATATCCAATAGATCATTTGAGCGGTATGCCTAACAGCATGCCACAATACATACATAATTGTTAGGGAAGATAACTTCAAGGGCATGAATATAATCGCTCACTGTATACAGCCTCTTTATTATTTATAGTAAGCATGACAAGCGCCTCAGAGTTCTTTAACTTTTATATGTCAGAAAACTTACAGTACACGGAGTGGCACATCTAAATGACACCCCATATACTGTACGGGGAGTGCCACATGGCCGTGACAACTATTGATCAAATCTTTGTTTTTCCAATTAGATATATTATCAAGCTATAAATGCACATTGTCTCAATTTATTCACTTAGCTACACACCTACTTGCTATGAAATCTTGCTACTTAAATCCTTACCATTATATTATATATATTATATTATTATAAAATTACAATAAAACAAATAAAGCATAGCAAAACTACTAAGCTATCTATTAGTTTAAAACTTCTGTAATGTAACCCACTATTTTGTGTTTATACAAACCTCAAAGTAAATTTCATTTTAAACTCACCTTGAAACATTGAAAAGTTGAATCAGCTGAGAGGGATCTGACTTTAGCATAGATGAAGCCTGAAAACTCATTAAAATAGATCACAATGTGTTGGCATTAATTCCTAGAAAAATCTGTGGAATCATGTACGACAATTATTAGTCATAGATACACCATAATAACCTTTAATTCATTGGTAAGAGTGTGAAATAGAGGTGTTAATCCAAATCCGCGCGAAGAAAAAATTAAAAGACTAGGAAGGTTTTAGTACTATTAGATACTAATAAAGCATGTACGCATGCTAGATACTCCTTAGGTGATATGTATATGTAACACATGCTGAATATGTCCTAGATGATATGTATATATAATACATGCTGGTTATGCCCTAGATGGCATGTATATGTAACACATGCTAGATATTCCCTAGGTGGTATGTATATGTACACATGATAGATACTCTTTAGGTGGTATGTATATGTAACACATGCCGCATACTCCCTAGCTGGTATGTATATGTACACATGCCGCATACTCCCTAGGTGGTATGTATATGTACACATGCCACATACTCCCTAGGTGGTATGTATATGTACACATGCTGCATACTCCCTAGGTGATATGTATATGTACACATGCTGGATATGTCTTAGATGATATGTATATATAATACATGCTGGTTATGCCCTAGATGGCATGTATATGTAACACATGATGGATACACTTGATATTGTATTGCATTGCATTCACCTCGCACAGCACCAATGTCAATCAACTGTGTTGTTGTAGTTCGGCATAGATATATGTATTTGGTATATAAACATATAGAACAAAGGACTTAATGAGAATGCGCAATGATGCTGTCTCCTTACTTCTTTCTGTCATCTTATATAGAGCTCTTTGTTAGGTAGGCTCTGCCCCTTGGCTTCTGGTCCTTTCTTGGTATGCTTGCTGAGTCAAGGAATGAAAAGTGAGCTAGGTAAAAATCATCTTAGCAGTACTTGAGCATAATGCTTTTTTGGGTAAAGAATCAAGTTATAAATAGGAAGAAACACAAGAAGGTAGATGCAAAACCTTGTAAAATAAGGAAGAAGCTGCTGAGAGTTTTATGAATGCCTCTACAACAGGTAAAGAAAAAAGCTCAAAATAAAGTATATGATGTTGTGATTTTCCAATGCCCTTGAACTATAGGAGAAAAAAAATCTTCAAGGTGAGTTTTTTTGTCATAGATATTTAATTGAGCTGCCACAACTGCCACACACACACAACCGATTACATGGTAATTGTTCAACAACCCGCTATTTCATTGCCAAAATAATTGCTATTTCATTGCTATTTCATTGCTATTTCATTGCTATTTCATTGCTATTTCATTGCGAAAATAATTGCAAAATTATAACCTTTTTTAATTTGTAGAAATTGTCATTTTTTATAATTTATAAAGTTTCCGAGAATTTTAGTACCTCTATAGATCTTTCATTTTAATCAAACACAACTACATATCATCACTCACCAGATACATACCATCTAGGGAATGTTCAGCATGTGTTACATATACATACCATCTGAGGCATATTCATCATGCGTTCCACATACATGTTCATACCATCTAAGGCACATCTAGCATGTATTACATATACATCCGATCTATGTAGTATCCAGCATGCGTTACATATACATACCATCCAGTATGCATTACATATACATACCATCCAAGGCGTGTCAAGCAGGTGTCACAGATACTTATTATCTAAGGTGTCCAGCATGTGTTCCATATACATACCATTTAGAGTGTATACAGAGTGTTACATGTACATACCATCGAGAGTGTACCCAGCATGTGTTCCGTATACATACCATCTAGAGCCGGGCTGGGCAAAGTGCGGCTCTAGAGCCGCATGCGGCTTTTGCGAATTTTGTCGCGGCCCTTTCAACTCTGAAAATTCAAATTCTTTTGACGTATATAAAAATATCCTTATAATATACTGTACAAAACTACATGCGTTGTGACATATTAGGTTTATCTAAAAGTGCACTATTACTGCATTATATATAGCCTACACATGCATCATGAGTCATAATTCATGACATCATGTACATGTAGCTTTTCTGATGTAATAACGTCTGTTGCTGACCTAATGAGGTCAAATATAGAATGCTCCAGAAAGGTTCATCAGGAAGTGATTTCATCATGATTTCATAATGCTGGCTTATATAAGATGCTGTGCCTTAGTTGAACATGTCATTTGCAATTGAGCCAATTAATGCAGTGGGGTAGCAATGGCATCGTCAACAAAACGAACCATTCCCAGAGTTACAATGGAAGCCTCACAAAGTAAACGAAATAGAAACAAATCTGCAAGAGAATTCCAAGACGAGTGGATCCTGGAATATGCATTCATTTTTAGGCATGGCAAACCGCAATGTCTATTGTCCCAGGAAATGATCACCGCTAACGAGAAGACAAACATCAAACGGCATCATGCGACAAAGCCCAGAGAGTTTACTGCAACATTTCCACTGGGATCTTTAGCTAAAAATCAAAAGCTAAATAAACTTCAAAAATCACCAGCTTCTTCAGAAAATATGCTAGTTTCTTTCACAGCTACTGATAAACGCGCTACAGAAGCTTCTCTACGAGTCTCAAAGATTCTAGCAAAAGCAATGCTTCCCTATTCTCATGCTGAGATTGTAAAAGAATGCATGGTTGAAGCTATGGAAACACTTTTTCCTGATAAGCGTGATGCAATTGGTAAAGTCAAGGCAATACCACTTTCTAGGAAAACTGCCACTGGTAGAATTGAAAGCACTAATGATCATCTCAGAATGACTTTGCTAACCCATATAGACCAGGCAGATTACTTTTCAATCGCCATTGATGAATCTACTGATATAATGGATGTAGCTCAATTAGCAGTCTTCATAAGGTATGTAGGCTACTGTGTGTACAATAACAACTGGTAATCATTTTTGCCATGCATTTGCAAGCTGAAGTCATACAAGTGCATTTTAAGACAGTAAAGAGAGAACACAACTCCAAGTAGAAAATGTTGCACTTATGATGTTTGTTTCAAAATGACTAACCCACACAATTATACTACATGCTTCTTTATGAAGCATCAGTATGTTTTTTTTATAAAGCATAGTATTATGCCATAGTCATATACCCTGTGTTGCAGATTCTTTGATGGTGAAGAAATGAAGGAGCTTCTTAATTTGGTTGGATTAGAAGGAGAAACCACCGTTCAGGCTACCTGTGATGCCCTCGTTTAAAGACTTAAAGATGAAGATACCTTTCCACAAATGCATATCTGTAACAACAGATGGCACACCAGCCACGGTTGGAAGAGATCAAGGGCTGATAACTAGATTGAAGAAGGATATGCCATCAATGCTAGCATTCCATTGCATCATCCACCAAACTGTTTTATGCGGAAAACTAAATGATCACTTTCAACAACTAATGTGTAAGGCTATGAAGATGATCAACTTCGTCAGAAGTCAATCAGCTCTCAGACACAGAATCTTAAGGAAGTTTCTCAAAGAAATCGATGCCACTTTTGAAAATTTACTAACGTACAATAACATTAGATGGCTATGTAAGGGAAATGCTCTGTCAAGGTTGTGGAGTATCCGTCAGGAGCTAACCTCATTTCTAAATACATGCACAAGCCTGAATGCAAGACAGTTTCAAGAGATGAGCTCTTCTGAAGATATGAGTGACCTTGCCTTCCTTGTTGACATCTGTGGCCATTTGAATGATTTGAACCTCAAGCTTCAAGGGAAGAACAAGACTATCATTAATACACTACCAGCTGTTCAAGCCTTCTCCCATAAGTTGGAGTCGTTTCTGGTAGATGTGCAAGGTGATATGCTTCACTTTCCTACTCTAAAGGCATTTTTAGATGACGATGAAGAAATGGCGTCTTGTACAGCTGAGTACACTCACTTCATAGAAAAGCTGCAACAAGAGTTTAGCAATCGATTTAGTCAGTTTGAATCTTTGAAACATATCATACAACTCATAAAAGCACCTCAGAAGGCAAAGCCTAATGGAGAGTGGGTTACTCAGTTACCATTAAAAAGTGTTAATGTCTCATCTCTGCAACTGGAGTTGTGTAACCTCAAAGGTACAGATATAGATGAAATTGAGGAGGGGTTCTACTTGAAGGCGTCAACAAAAGCTGAATATCCACAGCTTGCTCAACTAGGAAGATGGTTGTACACTGTGTTTGCTGCCACATATATATGTGAATCAGCATTTTCATACATGAATAATATCAAGAGCAAGTTGAGATCCACTTTGACCCAAGATCACTTGTGTCATCTCCTAAGAATAGCATGCTGCAGTAGAGAGCCAGACTACCAAGAGATAATGAGCAGCCATAAACAATTCCATGTATCTCACTAAACTTTAGGTTATACAAAGCTCTTTAGGCTCACTTCAACATTATTCAATGCTATTGTAAAAATATTCTAATAAATAAATTTAATTACTATACCACTACCAAACTTGTATTATCAGTATGAAATGTTATACTGATACACATATTATGCGGCTCCCAAAAATCTTGCAACTTTGAAATTTGGCTCTTTGAGAAAAAACTTTGCCCACCCCTGATCTAGAGTGTATCCAGCGTGTTACATGTACATACCATCGAGAGTGCACCCAGCATGTGTTTCATATACATACCATCTAGAGTGTATCCAAAATGTTACATGTAAATACCATCGAGAGTGTATCCAGCATGCATTACGGTTTAATAGTAGACCATCAGTCATGACACATATGATCATGTTTCTTTTATTCTAGACATTAGAAAGCAAAAGAGTGACTATGACAGCAAATAATAAGCAATATCAGAAAAGCTGCTAGGCAGTTGGAGCTACATTGAGTAATGGAGAGAGCATTATCAACTCTGCACTTGGACACCAGAAATGTCATGCGACCGGTTGAAAACAGAAAAACGATGAAACCTAAAATTGCGGATAGCACGACGCATTACATAATTACAACAAGCATTTGATAAAACAATTCCAAAAACGAATTAATGCGTTAGCAAAGTATTTTGCAGCATTTCTGTGATTATTTCCCCAAAAAATTGCTCATTCTTTAAGAACTCTGGGAAAACTGTGCCATTCAATATAAGTACTCAGTTATAATTATGAAAAATATACTGTTATAAAAATATAGCTTACAGGCATTTGAAGCAACTAAACAAAAGAAAAAAGATTGTGAGAGCTCTGTGAAAATATGTTTATATGAAATAAATAATTATAATGTTATCTATTACATGCGAATAGATGTGAATATAGCGCTTTTGATGCTGTATCATATTGCTGCGTAAACAAATAAATACATGTAGGTAATTGTTAGATGTCAAGGATACAAGCTTAATTCACAATACATTTATAGTTTTTAATTATACACCAGAGTTAGCTTTCTTTCTCTATTCACTTGATGTGAGGAGGTCCTCTGCGAAGTAATCCGAGGCGTCCGTTTCCTGTAGGGTTTACGGATATGGCAGAGAATCACTACAACATAACCTAGTTGTACTTGATATAATAAAACTCATCAAGAAAACTGTGAAAGACATTGAGAACATCTTTAGAAAAGATGGATGAAACAATATTTCTCTTTTGAGAATTGAGAAAAATCATACGAAAAGTGACAAACAGAACTCGGCAGATGACAACGATAACGCTGAATTGAAGAGAATTTACAGAAAGGGTAATAGTAGAACAATTCATCGATCTTCCGTTCACCTTGTCACCTGCTACTGTACTGTACACTCATTCACCTTGTCACCTGCTACTGTACTGTACACTCATTCACCTTGTCACCTGCTACTGTACACTCATTCACCTTGTCACCTGCTACTGTACACTCATTCACCTTATCACCTGCTACTGTACTGAACACTCATTCACATTGTCACCTGCTAGTGCACTGTACACTCATTCACCTTGTCACCTGCTACTGTACTGTACACTCATTTACCTTGTCACCTGCTACTGTACTGTACACTCATTCACCTTGTCACCTGCTACTGTATTGTACACTTATTCACCTTGTCACCTGCTACTGTACTGTACACTCATTTACCTTGTCACCTGCTACTGTACACTCATTCACCTTGTCACCTGCTACTGTACACTCATTTACCTTGTCACCTGCTACTGTACTGTACACTCATTCACCTTGTCACCTGCTACTGTATTGTACACTTATTCACCTTGTCACCTGCTACTGTACTGTACACTCATTTACCTTGTCACCGGCTACTGTACACTCATTCACCTTGTCACCTGCTACTGTACTGTACACTCATTCACCTTGTCACCTGCTAGTGTACTGTACACTCATTTACCTTGTCACCTGCTACTGTACGGTACACTCATTTACCTTGTCACCTGCTAGTGTACTGTACACTCATTTACCTTGTCACCTGCTACTGTACTGTACACTCATTGGCGGTTTGAGGCCAGTGCGACCAGCAGGCACTGGAATACTTCCGGTCCTAGCAAAACATGATAGATAGGAAGTACATGAGGGTTTAAAAATAATATGACATGGTAACTAACTGCACTACATAAAAAACGACATATCAAATGCCTATAATATGGCTCCCACAACTACCATTACTCGGCGATGTCTCTTGTTTACAGAAACCACAACCGAGAGATACGCATACCAGGTCAGTGGTATTATTGTCAGGACTTAGGATATCAGTCGATGTTGTGTATTATAGTTCAAATGGCAAAAATTAACTTTCTAGGAAGCAAAAAATATGTAACAGATGATCCATAGGATGAACACGCATGCAGCCTATGCGAGCCGACCATCTATAAAAGAGCATTATGTTTATAAAGGTGTTATTAAAGAAATGATTGAAGAATAGAATTAGAAAAATGATTACAGTGACGTCAAGCATGACTAAATAGGACTTACATTTTTGGAGAAACTATCAATGACAGAGTTTACCAAAAGAACTGCACATACCTCGACTTTGTCTTTCCAGGTATGGCGGTGTTTGGTTTCCTCAGGCCTGATGTTTTGGGTGAATGGAGGCTTCGAGGTGAAAGACTACTTTTAATTTGAGGGCCTTGTTTGCTGACTGCCCTGTCAGCTCTAGAGTTGATTACCGACTTGTGTAGAATAGGAGTGTCTCCATTATGCTCAACGGCTGCTGCTACATGATATATAAAAATCATAGGTGTCAGTGCAGTTAGCGAGGTCTAGTTGGAAGCTGATGAGAAATGTGCGAGATGTGAACCAACTTATGTAAACAACACAAAATGGCAATGTTGCTGTGGTTTACATTTCACACAATGAACAATCTGCATATATATACATATATACATACAATATATATATACATATATATGTATATATTATATTATGTATCAATATATATATTTCTCAAAGTCTGTTCGTGTGTTTGTCGGAAATCTGGTTATAGAACTTAAAATCTTTGAGCTCACTCTGTATTGCACTAGTGATAAAAGACAAGAGCGTATTCTGTATTGTACTAGTGGTAAGGACAAGAGCGTACTCTGTATTGTACTAGTGATAAGGACAAGAGCTCACTCTGTATCGTACTAGTGGTAAGGACAAGAGCTCACTCTGTATTGTACTAGTGGTAAAGACAAGAGCTCACTCAGTATTGTACTAGTGGTAAGGACAAGAGCTCACTCTGTATTGTACTAGTGGTAAAGACAAAAGCTCATTCTGTATTGTACTAGTGATAAGGACAAGAGCTCACTCTGTATTGCACTAGTGATAAGGACAAGAGCTCACTCTGTATCGTACTAGTGATAAGGACAAGAGCTCACTCTGTATTGTCCTAGTGATAAAGACAAGAGCGTATTCTGTATTGTACTAGTGGTAAGGACAAGAGCGTACTCTGCATTGTACTAGTGATAAAGACAAGAGCTCACTCTGTATTGTACTAGTGGTAAGGACAAGAGCGTACTCTGTATTGTACTAGTGGTAAGGACAAGAGCTCACTCTGTATTGTACTAGTGGTAAGGACAAGAGCGTGCTCTGTATTGTACTAGTGATAAGGACAAGAGCTCACTCTGTATTGTACTAGTGGTAAAGACAAGAGCTCACTCTGTATTGTACTAGTGGTAAGGACAAGAGCTCACTCTGTATTGTACTAGTGGTAAAGACAAGAGCTCACTCTGTATTGTACCAGTGGTAAAGACAAGAGCTCACTCTGTATTGTACCAGTGGTAAAGACAAGAGCTCACTCTGTATTGTACTAGTGGTAAGGACAAGAGCTCACTCTGTATTGTACTAGTGATAAGGACAAGAGCTCACTCTGTATTGTACTAGTGGTAAAGACAAGAGCTCACTCTGTATTGTACTAGTGGTAAGGACAAGAGCTCACTCTGTATTGTACTAGTGGTAAGGACAAGAGCTCACTCTGTATTGTACTAGTGATAAAGACAAGAGCTCACTCTGTATTGTACTAGTGGTAAAGACAACAGCTCACTCTGTATTGTACTAGTGGTAAGGACAAGAGCTAACTCTGTATTGTACTAGTGGTAAGGACAAGAGCTCACTCTGTATTGTACTAGTGGTAAGGACAAGAGCTCACTCTGTATTGTACTAGTGATAAGGACAAGAGCTCACTCTGTATTGTACTAGTGGTAAAGACAAGAGCTCACTCTGTATTGTACTAGTGGTAAGGACAAGAGCTCACTCTGTATTGTACTAGTGGTAAGGACAAGAGCTCACTCTGTATTGTACTAGTGATAAAGACAAGAGCTCACTCTGTATTGTACTAGTGGTAAAGACAACAGCTCACTCTGTATTGTACTAGTGGTAAGGACAAGAGCTAACTCTGTATTGTACTAGTGGTAAGGACAAGAGCTCACTCTGTATTGTACTAGTGGTAAGGACAAGAGCTAACTCTATGTTTCTAAGCTCAGCCTAGTCATTACGAAGTGCTACAAGCTTCTCTATTCCAATGAAAACACAAAAACACGCAAGGGAAAATGTTCCAAGGTGCTAACTACTATGATACACAAACTCAAAAACAATTGTGGCTGTGAAGAAGGAAGCTATTTCTTACGGGCAGCAATCTTGTGACCAGAAGACTTTCGTATCCTAAATGTTCCACTGCCCTGCATTGATTTCTCCTCTGTAACAAAGATGTCGTTATTCATAACAATAAATCTATCACATCTAAAATAGGGGTCTATTATAGATAACATATTTTAGTGTTTATACATGCAACAGTCTCAGCTCTATTATAATACTAGAAATTCCCCTGTCATACAGCCCACGACCTGATAATGGAATAAGTGATAATGGAAAAAAGAAATGGCAGTGCTGGTTGTTGAAAAAGTAGTAGTCAAAAATTATGTTTTACAACAATAACTCACACCTAATCACACAAAGAATCACACCTAATCTACTACTATCTCAAAGCTATGTTTTACAACAATAAATAACACCTAATCACACAAAAAATCCCACCTAATCTACTACTATCTCAAACCTATGTTTTACAACAATAAAATGAATATTAATTAAAGCTGTTGGCCTAACCTACTGTAATGTATGTGATTTAACAACAACAATAAGGAAATATGTTTATTATAACTCTGAAATGCAAAATTAGAAGTAAAATGGCAAGCTACTGTGTACTATACACAGTGTGAAAGTTGGTTGTGCTGAATGTAGAATGGTTTTGATAGCGATCTTTAACAGAAAGCAATTATGAGCGTTCACGCGTCTGGAAGTTTTCTGCAAACTGGAGCAAAACTTAAAAAATGTTCTCGTCATATAGGGGCATTGTAGTTCGGCCCTAGCTTGTACATAAGTTGTAAAGAATTTCGGCTAACGTTTTAAATAATTTAATGAAACCTTTGAAAATTGGACAAAAAAACACAGGCTGATAAACTGTGTACCACAATTTCGTACCTGTAAATCGGTCTACGCCTCAAACGGTCGACGTTTATTACAGAAACCTTCGGGATAAATTCGATTAATTATTCTTATAATTAAATCTAACAAAAATATTAGAAACCTAAGCAAGTAAACAATGCCATAGACTGATGAAATGAGCACGTTTTTCTCGTGAAATGCGCACTGCTAAATAGTTCTACTATCTGTCGCACGGCTTTATTGGCGTATCATAGGCCGGTCTTAACTACAGTAATACTTCAACTTACGAGTGCTCCAACGTACGAAAAACTTGAGATACGAGCCAGCTTTTAAGCAAGTTTTAGCACTAACATACGAGCCATGTTTGAGATACGAGCACGTGAGTCAGTCGCCAAG